>NW_027397103.1:9151502-9157244 GCF_003265705.2 Callorhinus ursinus | reverse complement strand
GGAGTGTGACTGTGGACCTGACTGTGGTAATAACCCATGCTGTGACCGAACTTGTAGGCTGAAGGAAAAAGCAAAGTGCAGTCCTGGGCCCTGCTGTAATGACACGTGTCAATATTTAGTAAAGGGATCCATGTGTCGTCCTTCTTCTGGAGAGTGTGACCTTCCAGAATATTGTGATGGTACCTCTGACAGATGCCCCACCAACACATACAAGCAAGATGGTACATCTTGTCAAAGAGTTCACTATTGCATTCAGGGTGTGTGCAAGACCCCTGATTTTCAATGTGTAAGTGTTTTTGGATACCCTGCAAGGTCTGCCCCAGAAGATTGTTACATTCACATGAACACTAAAGGGGATCGGTTTGGAAACTGTGGCCTTCCCACTTCAGGTAACCAGGAATATGTTAAGTGTACAGGTGAAAATATATATTGTGGGAAAATTATATGTACAAATGTTAAACATGTACCATCGATCAAACCCATGGAAACAATGATCCAGGTCCCTCATAAGGATGACTGGTGTTGGAGCATGGATGTCTATAATGATACTGATATCCCTGATGATGGTTATGTGCAAATTGGCACACTCTGTGCCCCAGAAAAAATCTGTATGAATAACTCCTGCGTCAATCATGATGCGCTCAACTATGACTGTGATACAAAAGAGATGTGTAATGGGAGAGGAGTTTGCAACAATTTAAAGCACTGTCATTGTGAGGCTGGCTATGCCCCACCTGACTGCAAAACTGGAGGAACTGGGGGTAGTGTGGACAGTGGCTCTCCCGTTGTACAACAGGAAACTGAAAACACTATCAATGTTGCCAAACATGAAGATAGTTACTTAGACTATATGGTCATATTATTTTTCATACTTTTTTCCCTAATATTAATAATCATAATTGTTTGTGTCATCATCATGTGTAAACGTTCAAGAGAAGCTCCTCCAGAGCCCACAGAAAAGGGTCCAGAAGAGGCTGCAGTAAAGCCCCCAGAAGAGGCAGCGGAAGAGGCTCCGCCAGAAGAAGAGGAAGAGGAAGAGGAAGAGGAAGAGGAAGAAGAGGGAGAGGAGGAAGAGGAAGAAGAGGAAGAAGAGGAAGAATCAGAGCCATAAGAGAAGTAGTAGCAGGAAGAAGCTAAATATATCAAACATCTGAAGCACTGAGTGGGAATGAGATGTTCAGGGAAGTAAAGGTGAAGTGGAAATTGATGGCTCCACTGGCTCTGAATAGAAATATGCTGTCTACGAAAATATACTAATGTAGGGGGAGGGATTCATCCACTTTTATTATTCATTTTAGTAATTAAGGTTTTATTTATTTACTATATTAAATATTTTACTTTTTCTTTTCCACATTTCATTTCAACTCTTCACATGCATCTGTAGACATCAGTGTCTTTGTCTTGGGCCTATTTTTCCATTCACCAGAAACTTCTTTAGTACATGCCATCTTTCATCTAAGTTGTTTGACATATGCTACCACATTTCCCTGGATCTATTACTTTCATTTTGCAAGCAACCACTACCTATTATGAGGACAGTTGTTTATGTGATCATTTTAATTTGTCTTATAAATGTACATTCATGAAATGAGTGTTTAAATACAAAAATAAATAAAACCCTATTCAGATTATACATCTCTTCAGATTGCACTTGGCATAGTTATTGAGTCCATTTTGTTCTGGGACTCTGTGGGATGTAGTATACCTGGGAAGCCAGAAGACCCTGATTGTCCCAAGGTCAAGGGGCAAGTGTTAAATTCATGTACCTTTTCAAATCTGGCAGATGTTTAACATGATGTATGTATATCCAATTTATTACTTCCCAGTATCTCCAAGAACTTCGTAGAATCTTTCTCCCTTTCACTCAAAAGGTTTCATTTCTTTTTCTTCTAGAGCAGATTTCATAGCCTTTACTCTTTACTAATCTTCATGGGATGAATTTCAGACCTCCAAATGTCTCATGTCTGATGAACATCACCTAGACTCAGAAAACTGTATTTATGCTTATAACAGTATACAGATCCCAACCCACCAGTTTTTCTATTTTTTTAATTCATTGAAATTAATAACTTGTTGACTAACATCAGAAGGAATCTCTCCACTTACAGGTAACAGAGCTTAGAGGTGGTAAATACTTCTCTGTGAAGAAGCACAAAACAAGTATAATATTAATTTATTCATTTTGTGGTAGGAACTGTGTAAAATACTTTGCATTCATTTTCTCATCTTAATCCTCCCAACTTCCCCATGAAACCTCCATCTTGTTCATGAGGAAGCAAAGAAAATTTGCTCCAGAACCGGTCAGTGGTGGAACCTGCATCACTCCTCAGGTACGATTTAATCTCCATTCTCCACTCCCTCATGGGCCTATTCTTGTGGTAAAAAGTGATAGGGAAGGCACTCAATATGTCCCTAGTTGACCTCTATTTTATGAGTTCTCAAATCATGTAATTATTATCAACAAAAATGTCTTTTCTCCTATTACATCTTGACATCATGGAATAGCAGGTTGTCATCCTATTCAGTACTTGGAGTCAGCATATTGTAAGTGATTAATAAATGTCTATCACGTGAGTAATTAACTGGAGCTAACCTTAAAATACAGGTCCAGATTCATTCCCTTGGCAGAATGCCTCTTGCTACTCCTTAACACAACCAAAATCTTACTTAGATGCAGTATTAATATTAAACACTTTTTAAATATATTCATTTGGGGGGGAGGGGAAGAGAGGGAGGGAGAGAGAATCCTAAGCAGACTCTTTGCTGAACTTGGAGCCCGACAGGGTGCTCCATCCCAGGACCCTGAGATCACGACCTAAGCTGAAACCAAGAGTCAGATGCTTAGCCAACTCTGCCACCCCAAGGCCCTGACTGCTAAATATTTGTAAATCGTCAAGTAAATAATACAACGTTTATAAAATCTTGAATTCCAGGAAATGAAGATTGAACCACATTAGGGTAGACTATGGTAGGGGAGGAGGCCAGTTTAAATGTGGGCAGGAGAAAGCAGTTAGATGTAACTTGCATTGTGAAATCTCCCCGTTGAAAGGTCTGTTTCTTGTGAAGTTTGGATGACAACAGTTCTGCATTGTGTGTGACTGCCTCTAGGAAGTATACCTTTTCATCTGATTCCTCTCCCCATTACATTTGGGGGATTCTGATGAATGTTTGCCTGTTCCAATCATTTGTGTCAGCAGTCACCAGCCATCTGCTCCCCTAAAACCTCTGATGGTGACTTGCTTTCCCCTGTCTTTCCTGAGCAGCTATTGTCCTTTCTGTGCTGCCTCAGGCAGCAGAGACCCAGGCCCTTCCCTTAATTCCTCAAAGCACAGCCGGGTCCAGGCTCTACATTTTTATCCATATTTTGGAGCAAAGGGAAATTACAATGTGGAAAAAGAAAAATTTGGATTGCTGCAGATATGTATTAATGCTCCTGGAGTCCAGGGGTTTTGCCCTGTTGCTAGAGTTGGATAGGCCATTCCTCTCCTCAGACCTGACCCAACATCCTCTCCTGTTCCTATAGGACTGCTTGTGAGAATATCCTTGTTGCCTGGAGTCAGACTCCACCACATTCTCTAGGGCCCAGTGAGATGGGAAAGAAATTATTTTAAAAATAATTCACAGAAAACCCAGATCACGTCATCAAAACCTCACATGAATGTAATTATGCCCACAATAAAGACAAAGTATGAAATTAGTTTGATAAAAATTTAGCTTTTTGTATGTTCAAACTTCATTTTTTAAAAAGATTTTATTTATTTATTTGACAGAGAGAGATACAGTGAGAGAGGGAACACAAGCAGGGAGAGTGGGAGAGGGAGAAGCAGGCCTCCCACGGAGAAGGGAGCCCGATGCGGGGCTCAATCCCTGGGACCATGAACTGAGCCGAAGGCAGACGCTTAATGACTGAGCCACCCAGGTGCCCCTCAAACTTCATTTTTAAGCTCATTTTTATTGAAATATAATTGACATATAACATTACATTAGTTTCAGGTGCACAACATAAGGATTCATATTTGCAAATATTGTGAAATGGTTACCACAGTAAGTGTAGTTAACATGCATCACCACACAATTATAATTTTTTTTCTTACGATGAGTTTAAACTGTCTTAGCAATTTTCAAATACATAGTACAGTATTAATTAGTCATCATGCTGTATATTATATCCCCAGGACTTATTTATTCTAACTGAAAGTCTGTACTTCTTGGCCACCTTCACCCATTTCACCAACTCTCTCATCCCCTGCCTCTGGCAACTTATTTGTTCTCTGTGTCTATATTTTTGCTTGTTTTTAGATTCCACATACAATTGAGATCATATGGTATTGCTCTTTCTCTAGTGACTTATTTTACTTATCAGAATTCTCTCAATGTCCATTCATGTTGTTATAAATGGCAAGATTTCCTTTTTTATTGCTTAATAAGTGTGTATATATATATATATATTATGTATAATATGTGTTTTTCTTTATCCATTCATCCAATGATAAACACCTAGGTTGCTTCCATGTCTTGGCTATTGTAAATAATGCTGCATGAATATGGAGGTGCAGATATCTTTTCAATTTCATGTTTTTGTTTCCTTTGGATAGCCAGTAGTGGAATTACTAAATCATATCATAGTTTTATTTTTAATTTTTTGAGGAACCTCCATAATGTTTTTTTCATAATGGCTGCATCAATTTACATTTCCACCAACAGCGCACAGGGTTCCCTTTTGTCCACATCCTAGCCAACACTTGTTATTTCGTGTCTTTTTGATAATAACCATTCTAACAGGTGCAGGGTGATATCTCATTGTACCTTTGATTTGCATTTCCCTGATGATTAGTGATACTGAGTTCCTTTACATGGACCTGTTCGCCATCTGGTATGTCTTCTTTGCAAAAATGTCTATTCAGATGCTCTGCCCATTTTTTAATTGGTTTGTTTTATTGCTATTTAGTTGTAGGAGTTCTTTATATAATTAACCTCTTGTTAAATACACGATTTGCAGATATTTTCTTCCATTCAGTAGTTGCCTTTTCATTTTGTTGACGACTTCCTTTGCTGTGGAAGCTTTTATTTTTTATTTTAGATTTTATTTAAATTCAAGTTAGTTAACATATAGTGTAATATTAATTTCAGGGGTAGAATTTAGTGATTCATCATTTGCATATAACATCCAGTGCTCATTCCATCAAGTGCCCTCCTTAATGCCCATCACCCATTTTACTCAATGCCCCCATCCTCCTCCCCTTCAACAGCTCAGTTTGTTCCCTATTGTTTTTTTAAAAAAGATTTTATTTGAGAGAGAGAGAGAGATCGAGAGAGCACGAGCGGAGCGGGGGTTGGGGGGTTGGGAGGGTCAGAGGGAGAGGGAGAAGTAAACTCCCTACAGAGCAGGAAGCCCAATGCAGGGCTCCATCCCGGACTCTGAGATCATGACCTGAGCTGAAGGCAGACACTTAACCACCTGAGCCACCCAGGTATCCAGTTTGTTCCCTATTGTTAAGAGTCTCTTATGCTTTTAGTTCCTCTCTGTTTTTAATCTTACCTTATTTTTCCTTCCCTTCCCCTACGTTCATCAGTTTTGTTTCTTAAATTCCACATATGAGTGAGATCATATGATATTTGTCTTTCTCTGACTAATTTTGCTTAGCATAATACCCTCTAGTTCCATCCACGTTGTTGCAAATGGCAAGATTTCATTCTTTTTGGTGGCTGAGTAATATTCCATTGTGTGTGTGTGTGTGTGTG
>NW_027397103.1:8976226-9151402 GCF_003265705.2 Callorhinus ursinus | reverse complement strand
TATATATATATATATATATATATATATATATATATACACATACATATATATATATATACACCACATCTTCTTCATTCATTCATCAGCTGATGGACATCTGGGCTCCTTCCTTATTTTGGCTATTGTGGATAGTGCTGCTTATAAACACTGGCGTGCATGTGCCCCTTGAGATCACTACGTTTGTATCCTTTGGATAAATACCTAGTAGTGCAATTGCTGGGTCACAGGGTAGCTCTATGTTTAACTTTTTGAGGAAGCTCCATACTGTTTTCCAGAGTGCCTGTACCAGTTTGCATTCCCACCAACAGTGTTAGAGTGTTCCCCTTTCTCCACATCTCGCCAATATCTGTTGTTTCCTGAGTTGTTAATTTTAGCCATTCTGACTGGTCTGAGGTGGTATCTCATTGTGGTTTTGATTCGTACTTCCCTGATGCTGAGTGATGTTGAGCACTTTTTCACATGTTTTGTTGTTGTTGTTGTTGTTTTAACTTGACAGAGAGAGACACAGCGAGAGAGGAAACACAAGCAGGGGGAGTGGGAGAGGGAGAAGCAGGCTTCCCATGAAACAGGGAGCCTGATGTGGGGCTCGATCCCAGGACCCTGGGACCATGATCCGAGCCGAAGGCAGACGCTTAACGACTGAGCCACCCAAGGATCCATTACCTGTTTTTACCACTGTGTTGAAAGTCTCACTTTGTTTGTGTGTTATTCTTTTGACCTCAGTAAGCATCTTTATGATGGTTATTTTGAATTCTCCATTAGGTGAATATATACCTCCACTTCATTAGGGTTTGTTTCTGGAGATTTATTTGAAACTCACCTACCTGATTCTTCATTTCCTTGACTCTTTCTGTTGTTGTCTGTGTATTAAACAAAGCGGGCACCTCAGTCTTCGTGGGCTGGCCTCATACAGAAAACCTCCACTGATCAGTCTAGCCAGAGATTCTGGGCATCTCTACCAACTCTTTACCTCCTTCAGGGAGCAGCAGGAAGCTATGTTTTTGTCTCCTTACTCTATGCTAAGCCAGAGGGAGGAGGTATAGCATCCATCAGTCCAAACCACCATCTCTGTTCTCCACCAGGTGGATATACTGTATCAGATCATCAAGGTTCTAAGTCCAGCAAGACTGATGCCAGTTTTGAGGCAATCCTAGAAAAGTTGGGGCATATGATATACAGATTAACTCTTTCCCTCCTCAAGGAGAAGCTGAGCTGGGATTTTTCATCTTCTCACGCTGTGCTGAGTAGGGGGTAGATACTATGATGTCTACCAGTCTAAACTGCCATCTCTGTTCTCCCCCAGGGAAGCTAGACTGTGCAAGTCCCATCAGAGCTCCAATACTGTCATGACAAAATCTAGTCCTCTGGAGAGCCCCCTCAGAAAATCTGGGTGCTAGAAATGCAAACCAACCCCTTCTCTCCCATGGAAGAAGCTGGGAGCTGGGGGGCAGAGGTCTCTCTCTGACCATACAGCACTGTTACATGCGTAGGGATCCTGGCAAGAAGGTGTCCTCAATCTATCAGCAATCAGAGTCTGGATGCATGTTCACTTGGGGTGCAGGAGACTTTCAATTAGTATCTGAATTTCTCAAAAAGGGAATCTATGAAATGTTGCTGTATATGTTTGTTTCTGAGGGGAATGAGGGTCCAGGACTTACTATTCTGCCATCTTCCTAATGTCCTCTTAACCAATTGTTTATTACAAAATTCATGATTTTTTTCATCACTGATTTTTACAGTTGTTCAAATGGGCATAAGAGAAGAATATGCACTTTCTACAGGAAGCAAATATCATATAGGTGTGCATAAAATATCAAGCTTGTTGTTTCTATTATATTTTGTGTGTATACCATTCTTTATTATTTACTATACTGGCAAATTCTGAAAGATATATACTGTATTTAAAACTTCCTCTTAAATTATGTTTTTATCAGCTGTTCCTTATATTTCTTTTATTTTTTTAAAGATTTTATTCATTTATTTGACAGAGAGAGAGCACAAACAGGGGGAGCAGCAGGCAGAGAGAGAGGGAGAAACAGGCTCCCCGCCAAGCAGGGAGCCCGACGTGGGGCTTGATCCCAGGACACTGGGATCATGACCTGAGCCAAAGGCAGATGCTTAACCAACTGAGCCACCCAGGTGCCCCTGTTCCTTATATTTCTAATAGATTTTTAAATGTGTTTGGCACTTGTGGTTTTTTTTAAACTTATTTTGAAATAATAGGAAATTACAAAGATAACGTAGAAAGGTCATATATACCTTTCACTGAGCTTTTCCCCTTTGATACAGAAGAGTATCACAACCAGGACACTGACATTGATAAAATGTGAATAGTTCTATGCCATTTTGTAATAGGTGTAGATTTCTGTAACCACCACCATAATCAAGATAGAGGACTCTTCTGTCATCACAAGTTCTCACTCATGCTGCCCCTTTATATAGTCATATCACCACTCCTAGCCCACCCCACTATCCCTAACCCCTGGCAAACAATGATTTGTTTTCCATCTTTATAATTTTGTCATTTCAAAAATGTTATACAAATGGAATCGTACAGTATGTAACCTTTTGAGATTGCTTTTTTTGCTCACTATAATGCCCTTGAGATCCAGCTAAATTTTGTGGATCAATGGTTCATTTGTTTTTGCTGCTAATACATGATATGGACTTCCACAGTTTAACCTTTCACCTATTGAGCAACACTTAGGTTGTCTCCAGTTTTGGGCTATTACAAATAAAGCTGCTGTGATTATCTGTGTACAGTTTTTATGAAGATACATTTTCATTTCTCTGGGATAAGTAACTAGAACCGTAACTGCTAAGTCACACCATTTGCTTAGTTTAAAGAAACTGTCTGTTTTCCAGAGCTGTTATACAATTTTATATTCCCATTAGCAATGTATGAAAGATCTAGTTTCTCTGCGTCCTCACTAACATTTGACATTGTCTATTTTTCAAATTTTAGCTGTTCTAATAGGTCTGTAGTGATCTCTCATGGGGTCTTAAGTTGCATCTCTCTAATGCCTACTAATGTTAAACATCTTTTCATGTGCTTATTTACCATCCATATATCCTGTTCAGTGAAATGTCTTTGTCTTTTGCCTATTCTCTAATTGGATTGCTGAGTAATGAGAGTTCTTTATATATTCTAGATGAGTCCTTTATCAGATATGTGGTTTGCAAATATTTTCTCCCAGTTTTTACCTTGTCTTTTCATACCTTAACAGGGTCTTTTATAAGTTAAGAGTTTTGGGGCGCTTGGGTGGCTCAGTCGTTAAGTGTCTACCTTCAGCTCAGGTCATGATCCCAGGGTCCTGGGATCGAGCTCTGCATGGGGCTCCCTGCTTCTCCCTCTCCTACTCCCCCTGCTTGTGTTCCCTCTCTCACTGTGTCTCTCTCTGTCAAATAAATAAATAAAATCTTTGAAAAAAAAAATTCCTCACCAAGCCCTAGGT
Source organism: Callorhinus ursinus (assembly GCF_003265705.2). NCBI lineage: Eukaryota > Metazoa > Chordata > Mammalia > Carnivora > Otariidae > Callorhinus > Callorhinus ursinus. The sequence continues at coordinate 9,147,947 of NW_027397103.1, read as the reverse complement.
TCTAAAGATGTTCTATATTTTCTTCTAAAAAGTTTTATAGTTTTACATTTTACATTTAAATCTATGACCATTTTGAGGTGATTTTTGTATGTGAGGTTTAGGTTGAGGTCATTTTTTTTTTTTTTTTTGGTCTATATGTATCTAATTTTCCAGCACCATTTGTTGAAAAGACTGTCCTTCCTCCATGCAGTTGTTACTGCTCCTCTGCCAAAAACTAGTTGGCCATACATGTGTGGGTTCTCTTTTCTGTTTGCTTGATCTATGTATCTATCCCATCACCAATACCACACAGTCTTCAAATTGAAAAGAGGGGTTCCTCCTATATGTTATTCTTCTCCAAAATTATTTTAACTGTCCTAGTTCCTTGCCTTTTAGAAAATTTATATTTACATAAATATATTTATATTTTATATGTAAATAAATACTTCACAGTCCATACATATATCAAGTCAGCATGTTGTATACTTTCATATATATGCCACTTTATTCATGAATTATATACTTCAATAAAGCTGGGAGGTAGTTAAAGAGAAAATAGACCAAAAACTTGATAGAAAAGGGGGGAAAGGCATGAACAGATAACTATTAAAAGATACAAAAATGACCTTAAACATATTAAAACATGTTCAAATTCATTCAAATTAGAAAAATACAAGTTAAACTACACTGAGATGCCACCTCTCACCTATTAGTTTGGTGAAAATTAAAATTTATGGTAACATACCCTGTTGCTTACAATGTGGAAAAATAGGCACTCTAATACATTGCTGGTGGAAATGCAACTGGAAAAACCCTTTTGAAGGGGAATTTCAAAATATCAAACAAAGTTACATTTACAGTTAGTTACAGAGGCACTGCTTCCCCATTTTGTGGAGGAACTTGCCTCCACAAAAATACATATGTGCAAGATTATTTGTTGATGTATTGTGTGTAATTTCAAAACAATATAAACAATTGAGAAGCCCATACACAGAAGAGTGATTGAATAAATTATATCCACAAAATGGAGTTCTATGCAGCTGTAAAAAAAGACAGAGAAAGAGAGAGAGAGAGAGAGAGAGAGAGAGAGAGAGGGAGAGAGAGAGAGAGAATGAGGAATATCTCACTGAACTGCTATGGAATGATGTATAGGATGTATCTTTAAGTTTAAAGAGGAAAATGCAAAATGTTACACTACATTTATATAAGAAAGAAGAGGATAGAGGCGCCTGGGTGGCTCAGTGGTTGAGCGTCTGCCTTCAGGTCAGAGCATGATCCCAGGGTCCTGGGACCGAGCCCCGCGCCAGGCTCCCTGCTGAGCTTCTCCTCTGCTTCTCCCTCTCCCTCCGCCCTTCCCCACCACTCGGGCTCACTCTCTTGTGCATTCTCTCTCTCTCAAATAAATAAAATCTTTAAAAAAGAGAGAGAAGAGGATACAAGAAAATATACACGCATCTACTAATTTGTGCAGAAAAAAATACAGGAAAAACAAACTAAGTACTGTTAAGACTGGTGGCTGGGAACTGGGTGGAGAGAAGGAGGACACGGGCCAGACTGAAGGCTCAAGGAGGCGTACTCTGCATACTCTTCTCCGGTACACTACTGAGTTTTATTTTTTCTTTTCTTTTCTTTTTATTTTTTTAAAGATTCTATTTATTTATTTGACAGAGAGACACACAGCGAGAGAGGGAACACAAGCAGGGGGAGCGGGAGAGGGAGACGCAGACTCCCCGCGGAGCAGGGAGCCCGACGCGGGGCTCGATCCCAGGACCCCGAGACCATGACCTGAGCTGAAGGCAGACGCCCAACGACTGAGCCACCCAGGCGCCCCTGGTATACTCCTGAGTTTTAGAATCGTGGTAATATTTCACATTTTCCCAAAATCATCATCATCCAAAAGGTGGGGGAAAACCCAAAATGAAATATAAACAGTAACATATGAACTTAGCTGTATTCAAAATGAATAATACCGCCATAATATCTAGAATAGGTCTAGATAAAGAATTATAACCTAGATAATTTTAGAAAACATTATTTTGACCTCATACCATAAGGCTAAAGAGAAAAAAGAACTGAACACAAATACCATTCTCCAGTTCACATATTTGCTTTTCAAAGAGCCATGGGTTATTCTAATACTTTACATGTATTCCAGGAATAAGCCAATACACATATTGTGAATAACAAAGAAAGAAAAAGGAACTGGAGGTTTGCAAAGGGCTGAATGGTTCAGAGTAGGGATGGTGCAAAATGTGACCTACCCAGAGATCTACAAACCCCTGCTCTGGAAACATTTGGTTTCAATGACTCAAAAGAACAATGAATGACAGGAGGGGAAGACTTCCACCAGTACTGGGAATAAAGGAAGAAGTTATAGCTTTTTCTTTTCTTGGAGCCTGATCCTGAGTCATAATACTGACAGGATCTCTGAAAGTTCCCTCCCCTTAGTACACTCCTCTATGAAGATACCAGGAGCTCAGCTAAGCAGCACTAAAACTTTGTGCTTTCATGAAGGTTGCAAAGTAAGAGCACTCCTGTGATGAGAGACCACAACAGGAGTAGGAAGAGGCACAGTCAAACAATAGATGTCATCTTGTAACACCCAGGGTGGGAGCAGCTATCCTTGCAACAGGCAGCAAAGCTTTGAGCTTTAGCCAAACTGTGTTACTGACAAAGATTTGGATCTCAGGCAAGGCAACAGAGACAGAGGTGTAGGACCATTAGTTGTTTCAACTGGGCCATGACAATGACAACCCCAGTTACTTTGCCTCCCTTATGCACTTCCTTCTATGAAATCAAGTGGTCATGGGTAAGGTTTAGAGTGATTTTTCTTCCAGGAGTTCCTGAATGGGGCTCTTGAGAATGAGCCCTTCCTATATTAAGCTGCAGGTCATCTTATTGCTGATAGTGAATATTCTTCAAGGGATGCATTGTAAATGGAAATCTCTTTATTATAAAACAGTCATCCCTAGCAACTTGATAATATTCAAAGAACGGGAAGCAAAAGCAGAAAAAGTGTCCTATATTCTGCTCATACAAGAAAAATGGCCTATTATTAATTTGAAGCAAAAGAAAGGATTATTTATCAAGAACTTCCCTGTTTATACACAACAAAATGGGATACTAGGCTTGACATGCCTTTTATTCAGGATGACTGGATGTTTAGAGGATGACCTGCATTCTCTTGTGACTATTAGCACCTGCTCAGGGCTATAAAGGGAGTCCTGACTTTACATGACACTGTCTTTGGCATCAAGCCTATATATACTTCAAAGAATTTTGGGCATATGGTTTTCAGCATATCTTTAAAATCAGGTTAGTCTTGTACAGTGAGTGGAGATAAACAGGAGAAGCTCTTAACCACTTCACAATTTCAGAGCAAAATAGAACCCTCTTCCTTTTCAATGTCCTGTATGTGGTCACTTTCCAAGCATGCCGAAACATTTACTGTGGTTGACAATATGCAGTTCCAAATGTGGAATAATAATGCTACCAAGACAATACAGATGGTAATGGATGTTCATATTGACAGGTACAAGAAGAAATTACATGTGACAATATTACTTACAGGGTTAATGATATGGACAGAGAGAAACCTAGTGAAAATCTCCCTGAATTCACAAGAAACACTACAAAATTTTAACTGCTAGAGAGACTGGCATCTTTTGAGAAGAGTGAAGCATAATGTTGCTCATATGGTCATTAGCCAAGGTCTTGGGAAGTACCAGAACCATGCATTTCTTAGTGGTATCTGTACTGCTAAGAATTCAACCAGTGTTGAATCTTTCTGTCATGAAAATATACCACATTTCACAGCTCTTATGGCTCACAAGCTTGGCCAAAACTTGGGAATGAAGCATGACCATGTGACCTGCAAGTGTCATGGCAAGAACTTCTGTCCTCTGCATGAATTTCTTACTATAGATATGGGATTCAGCAACTACAGCTTTGACTACTTCCACTGGCTGTTGCATAAGCATAGAGGGTACTGCCTGTTCAAAAAAACCTGAGCTCCAAAGCTCCTTTGGAAAGCCATATTGGGGGAAAAAAAAAAAGACAGTAGATAAAGGAAAAGAATGTGATTGTGGCAGTGTCCTTAATTATTAAAATGATCACTACTGTCTGCCCTCATGCCAGCTGAAGAAAGTTTCAGACTGCACATTTGGGATCCTTCTACAAAACCAGCAAATTTCTACACCCTGCTGCCTCAGAGTACATGAGTGTGACCTCCCAGAACACTGTACTGGCATTTCCAGGTGGTGCCAGACAGATACCTGCAAGCAAGATGGCATTCCTTACAAAGAACAAGGTTACTGTTACCAGGGCTGGTGCTGAAGTGTGGAGAATCACTGTGTTAAAATCTTTGGAAAGGGCATAAAGGTTGCCTGGAAAGTTGGTATCATTACATGAATACAAAGGGGACAGGTTTGGAAACCATGGCAGTGAATCTAAGGGGATGATTAAGGTCTTCAGTAAGTGCAAGGCCAAAGATGCAAAATGTGAAAGGCTGCTGACTGAATTAAAAAACATCAAACACTTCCCCACTTCCCCATGTAGGACGTGTGGTATTGGGGTGCAGAGTTTTTTGAAGCCACAGACAGAGCTGATGAGAGGGATGGGACCCGATGTGGTTCACAGATCTATATTAATCAAACCTGCTTATATGCCACTGAGTGGAATATAGTGGGTGGAATATAAGTACCACTATATCCCACTATGACTACAACCCGGACAAGTGTCATTTGCAACAATTTTATGAATGTCACTGTCATTCATAAAATTGTCATTCATAAAAATGTCATTCATGTCAATGTCATTCAAACTGTGTTTCTGAATAGTGGCCCAGCTCCATGTGTCCCCTCTGACTCTCAGTATGACAAAAAGCTTATAATCCTAATCTGGATCTTGCCTAGCCTTTTACTATTTCTCATTCCTACTACCTTTTTGTTTACTTATGTCCATAGAAGATCTAAGACCACTGTCAATGCAAAAAATTAATCAGAGAAGCAAGATGAACAAACCTGACAAACATTTGATGATTACCTTCTTTCTGGTAATAAAGCCAAATATGAAGTGATACAAAAAGGACTTTTTTTGGGCGCCTGGGTGGCTCAGTCGGTTCGGCGACTGCCTTCGGCTCAGGTCATGATCCCGGAGTCCTGGGATCGAGTCCTACATCAGGCTCCCTGCTCTGCGGGAAGCCTGCTTCTCCCTCGGCTTGTGTTCCCTCTCTTGCTGTCTCTCTCTCTCTCTCTGTCAAATAAATAAATAAAATCTAAAAAAAAAAAAATTAAAACAAAAAGGACTTTTTTAAAAAAAGATTTTATTTATTTATTTGACAGCGAGAGAGGGAACACAAGCAGGGGTAGTGGGAGAGGGAGAAGCAGGCTCCCTGCTGAGCAGGGAGCCCGATGCGGGACTCGATCCCAGGGCCCTGAGATCATGATCTGAGCCGAAGGTAGACGTTTAATGACTGAGCCACCCAGGCGCCCCACTAAAAGAACTTTTTTAAGAATTGGACTCTGTAGTTCTGGTGTCCCTCAAGGTCTACAGAAATAGAAATTCTTTTTTTTTTTCATCTGTCTCTCCAAATGTTGAATACTTATTCATTTCTAAATTAAAAGAACTTAAAGCAGCTCCCTATGTGAAGCAATCTTTCTTGTTCCATGCTATCCAGATCAGGTTTCAGAGCTATAGGGCAATGACAGGCCTCAAGATATGTTTTTGACATAACAAGTCCAGGTCACCCTCCACAGTAAGGGTGAAGCTCATGGCCTCAAACCTAAAGAGCTGTTAACCGAGCTTCCTAACATTTCTACAGAGAGTTCCTTTGGAATGATCTCTGGAACTTATGTACTTATGTTTCAGAGTATCCTATCTAATTCACCATTGTAATCTACTCTGTCAATTTTCTCTAATCTTAAGGATTTTTCCTTGGACAGACCAAAGGAGTATATCAGGTGAGAAGCATCTCATTACTAGTTCCAGGTGTTTTAGTTGATTGTCATTCCAGCTACTTTGTCCATTTGGCTTTTCCTCTTTGTTGTGGCATCATAGTATCTGATGCCCTGGCCTCAGACTGACTTTGTTCATAACTTAACTGAAGAGATAAAACATCACTTGTTGTGTGATTAAAGAAGAGGTGCCTGGGTGGCTCAGTCAGTTAAGTGTCCGACTCTTGGTTTCAGCTCAGGTCGTGATATCAGGGTCCTGGGATCGAGCCCTGTGTTGGGCTCTATGCTCAGCATAGAGTCTTGCTTGTCCCTCTCCCTCTGCTCCACCCCCTGCTTGCACTCTCTCAAATAAATAAATTAAATCTTTTAGAAGAAGAAGAGGAGGAGGAGGAGGAGGGAAAAGGGAGGGGGGAGAAGAAACGGATTAGACATTCCTACTAGGGAATGAGGCTTTGCAGTCTTGGAATCTTTTCCTTACCAAAAGGTTCTTTCTAGCCATTCATTCACTTATTCATTCATTTATTCTATAAACATACATTAAACACTTACCATTAGGTTAAACCATGTAAAATTGATGATATTATGCCATTTTCATCTACAAAAATGGTAAGTTTATATGGTTCAACCTAATTCTATGTCCAGGCACTATGAAACCTACTTTTGGACTTTTGCTTATAAATGGGAGTTGAGAGTTTTGGATACCTAAAATTTCTTTTAATCCTGATTTCTCTGAAATCTTATTATCCCCTCTAACTCCATAAGATTGGCCTTAATTTCCTAGAGCAGATGGTTCCTACTGTTAAGACTTAGAACAGCACTGAACAAATAAGACAGTAGGATGTGCCTGAGGATCCCACTGTCAGTTTTTTGATAGTTACTGTCCTTGCTTCTTCTGAGTTTCAAAAACTCTTCAAAGAACAGAAACCCAGGACTTTCTTTGTCCAACCTCAGAGAGAATAACAATACTAGCAAAATCTGAGCAAGCTGCTGCATGCCACCCTACTTCTCCCACGACCATGGAGTAGAGAGCCTGGAAATGGCACATATAAATAATAACCTGGAACTTATCTAGAAGAGATTTAAACAAATCTAGTATTCACTGAGGTGACAGGAGTCTATCTCTTAGAAGGAAAGTGGCTTCACCTCTCTGAACAAAGACTTGAAGAATTACTAGTGAATCTGAGAATAACAGAGAGATCCTGCCCAATTCAACAAGAAAAGCTACTAACCACAGCACTACATCCTCTTTCACTTTCATAGTTTAAGGCATGGTTGGAAAAGACTTGAGATGTTTCCCAACACTCTTCTCAATCCATTAGTGTGGAATAATTCTGGTTCCTGGATGTTCCAGTATTACAGTTTCAAAGAATGGTGGAGGGCTGGTAGCAAAACCAAGGGTAGACTCCATTGTATCTAGGCCCCTGCTATAGAATCTCTTCTGTGAACATAATAATGGTGTTTGGGTGTCTGCATCACGCCGAGCCTGTTGCTTTAGTTGGTAGAACTTGTATTGTGTCCAGCTATATACTCCACAGTTGAGCAGACCCTGGGATGATGCTGTTAGAGCCTGGAGGAGATGAAGTGATGGAACCCATCCTTCAGGTGTTCAGAGATCCAGGGAATCATCCCCATTCCCCTTATTTATACTCATTGTTATATTTGTTTTATCTCAAACAGCAAGATCTGGTGTCAGTTTTTTATATTTTTCTAGTTTTTTTTTTATTATGTTCAATTAGCCAACATATAGTACATCATTAGTTTTTGATATAGTGTTCAATGATTCATTAGTTGCATATAACACCCAGTTCTCATCACAACATGTGCCCTTAATACCTATCACCCGGTTACTCCATCCCCCCACCCCCTCCCTTCTGTTACCCTCAGTTTGTTTCCTGGAGTCCTGAGTCTCTCATGGTTTGTCTCCCTCTCTGATTTCTTCCCTTTCTAGCTCTTTCTGAACTCACTCTTTACACTGTGCCTTGTTATGGATGACTGAAAGTTGGTCATACTTCTTGGCATATATATAAGGAAAATGAACTCGTTTCAATGCCCTTCCTTATTACTTCCATTTCCCAGGTCAGGTTTGAGACAAATGCCCTATCAGTATAGTCAGATAACTCAAAAAAGGCTTCATAAGTCTGATTAAAGAGGAAAAGAGAGAATTGTTCTATATCTGTATTCCTCTCTCCCCATTTACCTAGAATAGCTAATTTATGCCATTCAATTCACTCTGGGTGGGGGAGAATTATGTTACTATCAGTGTTTCATAAAAACATTATCTGGTCAATCTTGTTTTTTTGCTACCCATCCCTTAAAAACACACCAATAAAATGAAGTTAACTAGAGATACACATGCTCTGGAATGCATGGCAGCACTTTCACAAAAGTATCTACTTCATCTGTGAGGAAAACCTCACATTCTTCATAACAATATAAATAATACATCTTCTCTTTGCAACATAGAAATAAATATGCTAAGGGAAAAAACTGTGCTTACTGAGTAATGTCAGTGTAAGAGAACAGGATAAGAGGGTATAAAAACAGATGTTGAAGGTGTTACCTGGAGAACACAGAGGGCCATGTGAAGTTTCACGTCCTGTGGCTTAGTCAACTTTATGATCATCAGAATGACAGCTGTGAAAACACAAAGTATAAATCTTCTTGCCAGCCCTACCTGTCTGAGCATAAAATTCCCCAATATAGGGGCGCCTGGGTGGCTCAGTCGTTAAGCGTCTGCCTTCAGCTCAGATCATGATCCCAGCGTCCTGGGATAGAGTCCCACATCGGACTCCTTGCTCAGCAGGGAGCCAGGTTCTCCCTCTGCCTGCCGCTCCCCCTGCTCCTGCTCTCTCTCTCTGATAAATAAATAAAATCCTAAAAAAAAATTCCCCAGTATACATGCCTACACACCGTGAGAGATAAAGGTATAAGCATAATGAAGACTAGGAGTGAGATTAACCAGTCACATAAAACCACTGGGCCTCCGGTCTCCAACTTCTATTCCTCACTGACTAAACTCTGCAGGTTCTTAGTGTAGCAATGATGGTAAGACACACTATGGGAGATAAGTTACACTTCTTAGTGTTTTAGAATTTACCAAGCTCTTTCATAAGCATTATCCAATCTGATCCTCACTATACTTCGTGTAGTAGGAAGGGCGGGTGTTAATATCTCTGAGCTCTCTCAGGATGTTTCCTCTCTTAGGCTGCATCTCATGTCTAATTACCTTAATTTCTAAAACACAGGAATAAAAAGTAGGACCAACAGAGATTTTTACGGCTGGACAGGAATTTTACAAGTTTCAGTCATCCTTCTTGATGAGCCCACTTTGCTTGATCAGAACCCAAGAGGGGCGCTCATCATTACCCAGCTTTTCCCATTAAGATACCTACCTGGGCCCCAGCAGCAAGAGAAGGCCACTGGGTAGAAGCGTACTCGCTGCTCCACAATGTGAATCACTGCCCACTGTTCACTCCCCAGGAAGCCAGTTGATTTCACAAACTTCTTATACAGAGTCTGGGCTTGGATGAGTAAGACCTAAACATGGGTACGTAAGTGAGTAGTTTGCCTGAGGCTTGGTAAAACTTCCCAGCTCTAGCTTCCTCTTGTTGTAGAGGAATCACTTCTCTCAGGATCTGACAGCAGGAAAACTCATTCTCCTGTCTTTACCATTTAAGACTGGCTTTTTCTGAAAGAAAATCATCTTCAGAGTGAACTTTTGCTTAGCCAGGGGAAATGGACAGATATTGGACAAACCTGTGGTTACCATGTTCAATACATAAACTTGACATCAACCCTCAGGCTTTTTTTTTTCCCCCGAGGCTAATTACAGTATGTATGGGAAGTTAAAGCTAAGATCTAACCAGACCCTCTTTTATAAACAGTTTACTAGAGATTGTGTTAGAAAGAAGTCTGTGCTTACTACCTTAGAATAAACACATCAGCACCGTGGCTGAGCTTAAATTCTCAACTCTAAGCAAAAAAAAAAAAGTTTTAGGAAGTCTCTTCTTGCCCTTAGGTGGAAAATAGACTGTTTTCCCCTTCCATTTGGGGGCTATCCGTATAAGGTTAAGCTAATGAAACAAATATAAATCAGTTCAGAAGTCCAACGTGCTTTCTGTGGCAAGTAAATTAGGTAATAATCTTGGTAACAGATCTGACAAATCTAAAATTTTCCCTAATAATCCAGACCCACTCTCTAAGTTAATAAGCCGATTATTTAAGTTTAGCCATGTAGCCATTCCTTTCCCCACAGACACAGGAATCAAAAGGAGGCTTTTACTTATTTGAGAATATTTATATCTAGTAGAATCAGTTCTGATTCTGAATGCCCACTGAAGCTTGTGTTATTTAAAGAAGCAATCATATGATCTCACTGATGTGAGGAATTCTTAATCTCAGGAAACAAACTGAGAGTTGCTGGAGTGGTGGGGGGTGGGAGGGAAGGGGTGGCTGGGTGATAGACATTGGGGAGGGTATGTGCTATGGTGAGCGCTGTGAATTGTACAAGACTGATGAATCACACATCTGTACTTCTGAAACAAATAATACATTATATGTTAAAAAAAAAAAGAAGATAGCAGGAAGGGAAAAATGAAGGGAGGGAAATCAGAGGGGGAGATGAGCCATGAGAGACTATGGACTCTGAGAAATAAACTGAGGGTTCTAGAGGGGAGGGGGGTGGGGGGACGGGTTAGCCTGGTGATGGGTATTAAGAGGGCACGTTCTGCATGGAGCACTGGGTGTTATATGCAAACAATGAATCATGGAACACTACATCAAAAACTAATGATGTAATGTATGGTGATTAACATAACATAATAAAATAAAACAAAAAAATAAAGAAACAATCAAGTATCCCCAGGGTGCTAGGCTCTGGGATACCTGCCTCTCTTGTCAATCAGTTCTAAATGTAGATCATCAAAATCATCTTAATATAAACTATTCATTTCACCCTCTTTACAAAGTTGCTGATTTGAGCTAAGCTATCTCTATAACTTATTTTTGTATTTTTAAAGATTTTTTTTAAAATTTTTATTTATTTGACAGAGAGGGACAGCAAGAGAGGGAACACAAGCAAGGGGAGTGGGAGAGGGAGAAGCAGGCTTCCTGCTGAGCAGGGAGCCCGATGTGGGGCTCGATCCTAGGACCCTGGAATCATGACCTGAGCCGAAGGCAGATGCTTAATGACTGAGCCACCCACGTGCCCCTCTGTAACTTATTTTTAAATTGTTAAAGGAAATTCTCCATAATTTTATTTGGTTTACATGTGCCAGCTGCTCTAGCAAAACAAAACATATCCATGGGATCAATTTGCTCTGTAGACAGTTTGTAATCCTTGAACCAGCATATGGAGAGAGGAGAAAATGACACTGAAAAGTAGACATGGCAAATAAAAAGGCATATTCACTTGTGTGCTGATTTTGTACTAGGCAGTTATGTGTAAATAACGTATTATTCCATGGCTAATTATTTTTTTTTAAAGATTTTATTTATTTATTTGAGAGAAAGAATGAGAGAGAGAGCTCATGAGAGGGGGTAGGGTCAGAGGGAGAAGCAGACTCCCTGCCGAGCAGGGAGCCCGATGCGGGACTCGATCCTGGGACTCCAGGATCATGACCTGAGCCGAAGGCAGTCGCTTAACCGACTGAGCCACCCAGGTGCCCTCCATGGCTAATTATTTTAACTGTATATCATTCTGATGATGTCAAATGAGTACTTAGTAAATGCCTAAGCCCCTTAGCACTTTAACCCCAGGTAGACATAGCATAAATACATTTATAGCTAGTAAAGGATTGAGAAAAGAAAATTCCTTCATTATTTGGAAAATTATCAAATTATAGGATTTTTTAAAAATATTTTATTTATTTATTTGAGAGAGAGAGAATGAGAGATAGAGAGCACTAGAGGGAAGAGGGTCAGAGGGAGAAGCAGACTCCCCGCTGAGCAGGGAGCCCGATGCGGGACTCGATCCCGGGACTCCAGGATCATGACCTGAGCCGAAGGCAGTCGCCTAACCAACTGAGCCACCCAGGTGCCCTGGAAAATTATCAAATTAAATCAAAGCACATTTCCTATGTTCTGGAGTGTTATCCTGTATAAAGGACATACTTGACATATACTAGTTTTCTGGTCTGGTCTTCCATGAGGATCCACAGGAACATATATTAATTAGCCCTAGAGTGAGCATAATTCTCACATAATGACTACAGACTCTTTCCCCACCAATCATTTAATCTTGGGAAGTCCAAATACTGAGGTAGCAATTAAATTGTCAATATCTCTTGGCTACTTCCTTAGTTCTAGGACTTTAGGAAATGCCTCTCCATCCCATTTTCCCAGTCCCTGGGAATAATGCCCCATCCCTCCCAATCCCCTCTTTCCATAAAAGCAGGTGAAACCATACCACAATGGTGAGGAGGCTGAGGAGAAAGGTGGTCAGGAAAATGGTGACCCCATAAAAATAAAGTGTGCTACAGACTGATGTGTTGGCAGAAGGCAGTTCAGCCACGGCTGACGGTGGTGAGTACATCAGAATACACCTAGGAAGAGAATCAATGGACACGACCACTACTACAGATACAAGACTAGAGAGATACCCATTTGGCACAACACAATTTATTAAATATGCAATTTTTCTTATCATTTTGCTAACCCTTGCCCAGAACACCTTATTCCTTCTCATAGATACATTACCTTCCAGTCACTTCGCATTATATTTCTACTTAAGTATTTTTTGCCTTGACTATACCTTGTTCTATAAACGCTACCAAGGTTCCATAGAACCTTGTTCCAAATACAAGCAACTTGTCCAGAACATATGTAGAAAGTCTTTTCCATATCTTTATATAGAAAAGAAAATGGAAATGATAGACTTGGTCCTTGCTTACCTGTGGCTCTGGCTAAAGTTGTGGAAACATTCACTAACATTGCCCAGACAGAATACAGGTATCATCAACAGTAGAGGTATCAGGCTGGGAGGGGGAAAAAAAACTTATCACCCTAATATTCAGGCATTTTTATGTCTTTCCCCTTCACAAAATACTCTGTTCTTCTCCCAACTCCATCACCCCCCACTCTCCACAAATATATAATTTCTTCAAGAAAAATGGTTCAAAACCCTTACATATACTTCTTGTCCAATTGTTGGGTAAGTGGAGTGGAGAATGCATTTCAAACCTAAATTAATGAACCCTAAAAGAATGTCGGAGAGTCTTTGGGTGTGGGTCAAAGTTAAAGGAAAAAATCTAACAAGGAGTTCTGTGCTAACTTTCTATGACCACCAGGAATAACTTCATTTTCATTAGCCCCTTCCTGGGAGCTTTTTCAAAGCATACGTTTAAATAACCAATTATTTATCCAGCTAAATATAGCCAGCTCCCTGTAAGAGGAAAAGATCCAGAAGTAAAAGTTACAAACTCTGATCTGACCACTACGTTAGGTGAGATCTAGATCCTTCTGGGGGTAAACAGTTGTAAGACTCTCACCCTGTGTTATAAAGGTAGATGAGATCTTAAAAGCCACCTGTTATAACTCTTTATGACATAAAAAGGAATTAGAAGTCCAAAGACTTAAAGAGAAATATTTGTTGAAGGTCACATAGAGTTAATGGCAGAGTTAAGGTTAAAATCCAAATCTGTAACTGCCTGCCTATTCTATCTGGGAATATGGTTCCAGTGATCATGTGTTTGTTGCTTCCAACTCAGGAAGGCTCTGTGAGGACCTAGGAGTAACAGACTCAATGGAAATGAAGGGCACTGTCCTCCTATTTGTTCTCACCTAGACCACAGAACAATGAGAGTTTACACCTTGCTAGAAAGGAAAGCAAAAACCTTACCTTGACAAAATGATGGCTATTTGACCAACGTGACAAGTATAATCTATGACCTGTGAAAAGAATAAATGTGAGTAAACTCTTAGAATATTGCCAATCATAATATAATAAATATCAGGTCATCACTTAGCACTTGAACAAACAAAAATTCCCAAGAGCCACCTTGCTTCTGTCAAGCAATATTTGCTCCAAAATTCAATCAAACAGATAGTTCCTTAGCATTGGTGGCAAGAGAATTTTATCTGTATTACTATATTCTAAAAAGTACAACAACAGCCACAAGGAGAGCCTGTGGGAAGTAGCTTAATATAAGACTTGGATACCACAACAAATTCTCTTAGGAAGAAAGGTAAACACAAAATCATACAGTACTCCTCCATCTTCTAATAATAGTTCAATCCTATTCTCTTTTAGATCCAGGGAAGTATGGACTTTTCAGACCTTATGGGTGGAGCAGAAGTCTATGTATAAGATGACCAGCAGAAAGCTTAATAGGCCAGGATTAGCATAAGGGAGGAGGGTCAAATAAGCCCTTTGGATATAACATCTATTAGACTCTAGAAGAAAGAACATTCCAAAAACCCCTAGTTGTGTTAGACACTGAAAAATAATTTACAGAAGAATGTTATCTACCCACTGGAAGTTTATGGTAAAAGACTTTGAATAGAACACCTTAAAGTGAAAATAGAATAGAAAACAGCTTTTTTTCTGTTCTGAGGTAAGAAATCATATTATATTCTAGACTGGCATTGTTAAAAATCAATAAGCATTAAGTGAGCAGTTAATCAATAATCAGAGATGGGTAACCAATTTGCCCTAAAAACTATGGATCAGGAATAGTAAATGATTTCAAGTAAGACAGCCATTGTTGACTTTAAGCAAAATGGGAAATAAGCAAAATCAGTCTTTGGTGACCTCTCCCACCTGTTCCCTTCTTCTTATTCTATCCTCCATCCATGAGGCTAACTTGTGTTTAATTTTTGTACTTACCTTGCTGTCAATGAATCTCTGATTTAAAAAAAAACTTACTGATAATAGTACCATTTATTCATTCAACAAATTTTTATTGAGTTTCATCATGTGTATGATAATATACCACTTTCATTAGGTCTAGAACTGATCTGTAGGCTCTAGAGAAAGGTATGTGGGGAAGTTTTCCAGATTCATTTCTTGAAATTCATTCATTCACTCATTCATGCTTTTAAACAAAAAATCCCCTTCAAAAAAAACACAACAAGGGGTGCCTGAGTGGCTCAGTTGTTAGGCGTCTGCCTTCAGCTCAGGTCATAATCCCAGGGTCCTGGGATCGAGCCCTGCATCAGGCTCCCTGCTCGGCGGGAAGCCTGCTTTCCCCTCTCCCACTCCCCCTGCTTGTGTTCCCTCTCTCGCTGTGTCTCTCTCTGTCAAATGAATAAATAAAAAAATCTTTAAAAACAAAACAAAACAAAAAACAAAACAAAAAAAACACAACGGGGTGCCTGGTTGGCTCAGTCAGTGAAGTGTGCAACTCTTGACTTCGGGGTTGCAGGTTCAAGCCCCATGTTGGGTACACAGATTACTTAAAGATAAAATCTTTTAAAAAAAATAACAGAATGGATACTATAGAAATAAGAAAACTGGAATATTTAGTAAGATTTATATAATAAGATTAAAATATATAATGACAGCCAAAGAAATAAAAATTGCTAACATCATAAAAATAGTTTTTTTTTAATGATTTTATTTATTTGAGAGAGAGTGAGAGAGAACACGAGCAGGGGAAAGGGGCAGAGGGAGAAGGAGACTCCTTGCTGAGCAGGGAGCCTGATGCGGAACTTGATCCCAGGACCCCGGGTTCATGACCTGAGCCAAAGGCAGACACTTAACTGACTGAGCCACCCAGGTGCCCCTAAAAATGTTTTCTACCAAGATCACTTAGTGATACACTGAAAGAATCAGGAATAAGAAAATGAGTGTACTATACAATGGAATACTATTCAGCACTAAAAAGGAATGATCATACATGCTATAATGGATAAACTTCAAAAGCATTATGCCAAATGAAATCAATCAGACACAACAGACTATATATTGGATGATTCCATCTATATGAAATGTCCAGAGAAGGAAAATCTATAGAGTCAGAAATTAGATTAGCAGTTGCCTAGTGCAGGGGGTGGGCAGGAAATTAACAATAAATGGGCATGAAGAATTTGACTAGGGCGAAGAAAATATTCTAGAACTGATTTATGATATTATTTTACAAGCTAGTAAAAGTCTCCTTTAAAAACCACTGAACTGTAACTTAAAATAAACAAATTATGTGATATGTAAAATATGCATACACAACAAAAAAAATCCAGATGTACTTAGTGTTCTCCTCTCTTTTATAAATGTAATACTAGACAGTGCCCCAAACTCTCTTTGAACCAAAGAAGGGGAAACAACTACTCCCTGGATCCATCTTGTTTTCTGATTACCATACATGAACCCCTCTGCCCTTCAGCAAACCAGTATCTGTTATCCGCACATACTGAATAAATACAGCAGAGCAAAACAGACATTCTCCCTTTCCAAAACCTGTAGCTCAAATTCCATGTGAGCAAACTGAGCACCTTCCCTGACTCTAGCCAAGATCTTATTCTTTACTCTAGCAACAATGATGGATTGGCATGGAGCTAAGAAGGATGGAACCAGGCAGTAAGGATAGTACTGTAAATAATGTTTCCTATAATCAAAACCATTTCATTTTTTTTTAAGATTTTATTTATTTTTTAACAGAGAGAGAGACAGCAAGGGAGGGAACACAAGCAGGGCGAGTGGGAAAGGGAGAAGCAGGCTTCCCGCTGAGCAGGGAGCCCGCTGTGGGACTCGATCCCAGGACCCCGGGATCATGACCTGAGCTGAAGGCAGACGCTTAACAACTGAGCCACTCAGGCGCCTCCTTTTTATTTTTTTGATGGCAAGAGAGAAGAGGAAATCTTTTCAACAGAATGGAAACTCTGTGAGAACATGATTGTTCTTTTATTAACCTCCATGAATTCACCTACCCAGTGCTGAATGCTTACACTGTTTATCAAGGACATATAGATTTGTTTTAGCATACTGTTCTTAACTATTAGCTCTGAATAAAACTTACCAGTGGAAATGTGCTCTGTCCACTCTGGTTGTGTCTCATCCTCAGCTCTTTGTACAGATACCAGATGTAATTGACGGTGTAAAGAAATGAGGAAATGTAGAATATCTAGGTGAGAATCAAAAAAACTCATAACTGTCCCACTCTGACTTCTTTCAATTTATTACATTATTTTCTGCTATAAGAATCCTACCTAATGGTCTATTAGTACCTTACTGCCTAATATCCATAACATGCTAAACTGGGCCATGTCCGGGAATTCTACCTAGCCCTACCTATTATATGTCTTGGATTCCTTATTTTATCCTTTTGACTATTTAGAGGAAACATAGCATTAGCCACCTCCTCTCACCCAGCTATTCTACTTTTATGAAGACATCCTAAAGTATTTTTCTATTTTATTTTTTAATTGGAAAGAACATAAGGATTTCCATTTCAAATAATGATAGCTTAGGCTATTTGAACCAAATTTCCCATTTAAAAAAAATTAAACATGCTGGATGAAATATTTTTTAAATCCTTAAAAGCATCAAAGAACTGACAAGATAGCAAGGAATCAGCAGGACAAAATCCCAGAGAAAAAAATTTCTGCTTCCATCTTTGATAAAATAATAGAAACAGAATTTGCCCTTCAGCCTTAAAAACTAAAAATTGGGAAAATATGAAACAACTGGTTTTCAAATATTAGGTAATAATCGGTGCAGAACAGTAATCCCTGAAAGAAGAAAAACAAGCAAATGTCCCATCTCATTGGCAGGAAAAAGTGAGTGCAGTGACGGGAAATCCAAACAGATAGGCTGTCTTGATGAGTGAGGAGACAAGAGTTCAGAGTTTGGAAAGGCCAAAGAGTTGCAATACATGAAGCAGATTATCTGAGAAGAGGCAGCCACACAGATAGAGTGCTCTGGAGATTTGCAGGGGTACCCTCGAGTCCTTGATTAAGTATTGATCTATGCATGTGAGACAGAAAACCATGAAGACTGGAAACAGAACAACCAGAGAGGAATAGGTGAAACAATCTCCGAAGCAATAGTTTGTGTTTCCATCAACCAGAGTGGAAAGACTTCCTAACATACAGGCAGGAAATGAAGGTCCTACAGAATAATAAGGTAGAATCATAAGAAGAGTATTGCCTCACTAATGGGACGAAATTAGCTCTACATGGAAGACTGCCCAAATGAAAGTTTAAAAGCAAGACTTAGAAAAATAAGCAAGCCTTGAAAGGATCAGATAGATTCAGTTAGTGACATCCAAGACAAAATCAAATTTAAAGGAATATACATATATATATAAAGGAATATATATATATAATGTATGTATATATAAATCTAATAACCAATAATGTAAACTCTGCAATGTCTGGCATCTAATAAAATCTTATAAATCTTGGTTGGCTGTGAGCTCCGCTGAGGAGTCAGAGGTTGGGCAGCTGCTCCAGCAGCTCCCCAGTCACTCCTGATCCCTGGTCCCTCAGTGGCATGACATGCAGGTGATGCTGAAGTGGCCCATGGAGTTCGCGGTGGTGCTGCTGAGCCCTGGTTCCCCAAAATGGCAGCACCTGCCCCTCTGTCCAGCTCCACATATGATCAGATTATGCGAGAATATGGGACAAGATCAACAAGCCTGAAGCTTTCCTGAAGCCTGTCCTGAAGCTTTCTTGCATATCTGGGTACCAGGTTTTACCTGAAGAGATGGCTGCCATACACTTTTTCTAGCTGGTTTGATAATCACATTTCAGCTCCAACTTTGCATCCTGAGAACATTTAAACATTTCTGTAGGTCCTTTTTAAAATACAACTTGAAAGACCTTAAGACCTTCTGCTTGCCACAAGCGTATCTTTCTTTTCTGCTTATCAGTAAACAGCTGTGACCCATTGTGATAGGTTTTCTAAACAAAATACCTGGAGCAGTTTAGCAAAAGATGTCCTCACTGCCACTCAACAAATAGGAGTTTTCCCAAGCACAATCCTGTAAGAAGTGTGTGTGTGAATGTGTGTGTGTGTTTTATTTTATTTTATTTTATTTTATTTTTATTTTTTAAAGATTTTATTTATTTATTTGAGAGAGAGAGAGAATGAGAGATAGAAAGCACGAGAGAGAAGAGGGTCAGAGGGAGAAGCAGACTCCCTGCTGAGCAGGAAGCCCGATGTGGGACTCGATCCCAGGACTCCAGAATCATGACCTGAGCCGAAGGCAGTCGCTTAACCAACTGAGCCACCCAGGCGCCCGTGTGTGTGTATTTTAAAATATTATTTGCATTGTGCAAATTTTTTTGATCTTGGGGATTCTGGCTGTGAATTTGATGTGCCACAATTATGGTTAAAAACACTTGCTTGGTCTACAGAAGATCATTAATGTTTTGTGACCGTATAAGTTATAACGGTGGATTGTTTTATGTGTAGGTATTACACATAAATATAATACACATAAATACATTACACATATTAAATACATGGACTATTTCAAGGCACAGAGTATGAATCGTAAGTTAGAATGACATAGATGTGATTATGGTGACATAAAAACTGTCTGTTGTCCTAGGTCTACAAATGCTTGATGAGGAATTAGGACAAACTGGAGATGGGTTAACACATGGACTCTGCCCAGTCATGTTGAAAAATACTTTGACTCCAAGCCTTAAAATAGCCATGTGGAGTCTGTACTCACCTCATTCACACAGAGAGCTCCCTGGACAGTGAACCTCTAAAAAGAAAAAGTTTCCCTCAGAGCAGGAGCAAAACACAGGTGAGCATGGGGCAGTGGCACTGCTACTTGGAAGGAGCCATTTCACCCCTATATCTGTTATTAAAAAACTGAATTTGGATCCTTTGGTCAAGTTCCCCCAAATTCTTTTTAAGAACTGTTTGAGCTTTGTTATTGCAAACCCTCTTCCAAAACTTACAGACTGTTCATCACCTTGTTTCCAAGGCTGAGGAACAGAAAGTAGCCTCTGTTTTGAGGAGGTGGAAGTATACATTTTTTACTGTTACTTGTTTAGAACCACATTTTACAAAATGCCTTGTTTCCTTTATTATTGTTTCTGGAAAAGAAAGTTTTATTAAAATTGTTTTAGTTTGACTATAAAATAGTTTTATTAATTAGGGCTTATTTTGAAAAATTCTGAGTTCAATTCAAATGTATCCCTGTACCTTTCTCTCTCTCTTTTTTTAAGACTTTATTTGACACAGAGAGAGAGTGAGAGAGAGAGCACAAGCAGGGGGAGTGGCAGGCAGGCAGAGAGAGAGGGAGAAGCAGGCTCGCTGAGCCTGGAGCCCCCTGCGGGGCTCAATCCCAGGACCCTGAGATCATGACCTGAGCCAAAGGTAGCCGCTTAACAGACTGAGCCACCCAGGTGCCCCTCCCTGTACCTTTTAAAGTAAGGTAATAATCAGAGATAGTTGTTTGGATCAGATGGCTTAGAGAAATTTCTGGAATGTTCATATTCTAAGATTCCTTATTAATGAATGTCTGACTTAAATCTAACCAAAATCTGCAACATTATTCTTGGTAAATTTTCATTATATAGTGTTAACAAGCTTACTTATGAACAAATAAAATATTTCAGCTATTTGTTTACCTTGCCTTTGTAAAAGATTTTATTTCTTTTTTGGGACGCCTCTTCCCTGGCTTGTACTATCTCTCTCTCTCTCTCTCTCTCTCTCTCACTATCTCTCTCTAATAATTTAAAAAATTTTTAAAAAGATTTTTTTTTAAAGATTTTATTTATTTGAGAGAGAGAGAACAAGCAGGTGGGAGGGGCAGAGGAAGAGGGAGAAGCAGATCCTCCACTAAGCAAGGAGCCTGACACGGGGCTCGATCCCAAGACCCAAGGATCATGACCCAAGCTGAAGACAGACACTTAAGTGACTGAACCACCCAGGCACCCCAAGATTTTATTTATTTATTTGAGAGAGACAGAGCATGAGCAGGGCAAGGGACAGAGGGAGAAGCAGACTCCCCACTAAGCGCAGAGCTCCATGCCAGCAGAGCTTGATCCCAGGACCCTAAGATCATGACCTGAGCCAAAATCATCTGCTTAACCAACTGAGCCACCCAGATACCCCTTACCTTGCCTTCTAAAAAAAATATTATAAATATACAATGAAGCAGGAAAATATGGCCCATGCCCAAGAGAAAAATTAATCAATGGAAATGGGACTCAGAAATAACATCATAAAAATCAGTAGACAAAGATGTTAACAAAATTATAACAAATATACTCCAGGGGCGCCTGGGTGGCTCAGTCGTTAAGCGTCTGCCTTTGGCTCGGGTCATGATCCCAGGGTCCTGGGATCGAGCCCCGCATTGGGCTCCCTGCTCTGCGGGAAGCCTGCTTCTCCCTCTCCCATTCCCCCTGCTTGTGTTCCCTCTCTCGTTGTATCTCTCTCTCTCTCTCTGTCAAATAAATAAATAAAATCTTTAAAAACAAAAACAAAAAAACAAATATACTCCATAATGTCCAAGAAGGTAGAGGAAAATAGACAAGTAGAGATATGGAAGATATAAAAAAGACCCAAATTGAAATTCTACAGATGAAAAATACATGAAATTAAAATATGACAAAATAGAAACTGCAAAAGAAAAGATTAGTAAACTTAAAAATATCGAAACAGAAAATATCTGAAATGAAACAGAGAAAAAAGACTTTTAAAAAATGAGCAGGGGCACCTGGGTGGCACAGTCAGTTAAGCGTCCAACTCGATTTCAGCTCAGGTCGTGATCTCAGGGTTGTAAGATTGAGCCCCACAACTGGCTCTGTACTCAGTGCAGAGTCTGCTTGGGTTTCTCTCTCCCTCTTCCTCTGTTCCCCTCCATCTCTTCAAATAAATAAATCTTTAAGATTTATTTTAAGAAAAAATGAGCAAACCCTCAGAGAGACAATATCAAGAAGGCTAATGCCCATGGAACTGAATTCCAGAAGGAGTAGAGAAGCAGGAAGAAGCAAAATATATTTGAAGAAATAACCAAATTTTTTTCAAATTTAATGAAAATAGAAAGCACAAGAAACATGGGGATAAAAAACACACCAAGGCACATCCTAATCAAATTACTGAAAATCAGTGATAAACAGCAAACAACAAAAGCATTCAGGGTAAAAAGCCATATTATGTACACAGGAACAAAGATTAGAATGACATTACACTTCTTTTTTTGTTTGTTTGTTTGATCAAAGGGCATATACATTTATTATCTGATAGTACCAAACTGCCATCCTTACTCTATTGTGTCAATTTACATTTCTCAGCCAACAGTGTGAAAGAGTTTCTGCTCTTCCACACCTTTGTCATCCCTAACATATTTTCAAACTCTGGTCTGTGCCAATCTGCTAAATGAAAAACAGTTGCACTCCTAGTTTTAACTGGTATTTTGTTTGGTACATAGGGCTGGGTATCCTTTTGCATGTTTGAAATCCATTTTGTTTCTTTTCTGTGATTGTATTCTTTGCAAACAAGTTATTGGCCTACTCCTAATTGATTTTGAAAGCTCTTTATATATTAAGGAAGCTAGACTTTCATTTTCACATAGATTATAAATTGTTTTTCCTGGTTTGTCTTTGCATATTAATTTTTTTTGACATCACACTTCTTATAAGAAATAATACAATCCAGAAAACATAGACACAACATCTTTAAAATAACTGAAATGGGGAAAAAAAATCCGTCAACCTAGGGACTCCTGGGTGGCTCAGTCAGTTATGCATCTGCCTTCCAGGTCATGATCCCCAGAGTCCTGGGATCAAGCCCTGCGTCAAGCTCCTTGTTTAGTGGGGAGTCTGCTTCTCCCTCTGCCTCTGCCCCTCCCCCTGCTTGTGTTCTCTCTCTCTCTGTCAAAATAAATAAATAAAATCTTTAAAACAAACCTGTCAACCTAGAATTCTATACATAGAAAAAATACCTTTCAAAAACAAGGACAAAAAGTAAGGACTTTTGCAGGCAAACAAAAGCTGAGAGAATACACTGAAGCAGACCATTGTTATAAGAAGTGTTAAAGGAAATCATTCAGGAAAAAACATGTGATAACAGATAGAAATTTGAATCTACACAAAGAAATTAAGAGTACCAAAAATGGGAACAGTTGGATGTTTCCTTAAATAATTAAATATAGAATTAACCATATGATTCAGCAATTCCACTCCTAGGTACACACCTTGAAGAATTGAAAACAAATACTCAAACAACTACATGTATATCTATGCTCATAAAAGCACTGAGAATAGCCAAAAAGTAGAAACAGTCCAAACGTCCATAAAAATATGAATGAATAAACAGATTGTGACATATACATACAATATTATTCAGCCATAAACAGGAATGAAGTACTGGTACATGCTACATGGATTACCCTTCAAAACATTATGCTAAGCGAAAAAAAAAACAGATACAAAGGCCACATTTTTTAATGATTCTATTAATATAAAGCATCCAGAATAGATATAGCCATAGCAACTTAACTCAGATCAGTGGTTTCCAGGTAGGGAAATGGAGAGAAACTGCTTAATGAGAAAGGGGTTTTTACTTTGGAGTGACAGAAATGTTTTGGAACTAGATAGAGATGGGGGTTGCACAACATTGTGAATGTACTAACTACCACTACACTGTTCACTTTAAAGTGATCAATTTTATCTTTTTTAAAAAGATTTTATTTATTTGACAGAGAGAGACACAGCAAAGAGAGGGAACACAAGCAGGGGGAGTGGGGGAGGGAGAAGCAGGGTTCCTGCGGAGCAGGGAGCCCGATGTGGGGCTCGATCCCAGGACTCTGGGATCATGACCTAAGTCAAAGGCAGACACTCAACGACTGAGCCACCCAGGCGCCCCATGATCAATTTTATCTTATGTGAATTGCATCTCAACAAATTTTTTTTCTTTTTCAAGTTTTTATTTAAATTCCAGTTAGTTAGCATGCAATGTAATGTTAGTTTCAGGTGCAGAATTTAGCGATTCATCACTTACATACAACACATTTGTGCTCATCACAAATGCCCTCTTTAATACCCATCACCCATTTAACCCATTCCCCTGCCCACCTCCCCTCCAGCACTCCAGTTTGTTCTCTATAGTTAAGAGTCTGTTTTCTGGTTTACCTCTCTTTTCTCCACTCTATTCTCATCTGTTTTGTTTCTCAATAAATTGTTTTAAAATTTTTTCAGCATCAGAGGATCCCAATGAAGATGGTAGAATAGGAGGATCCTGAGCTCACCTCCCACTGACATACAAGGCTACTACTACATATAAAGCAACTCTTAGAACAATCTGAAGATTAGTAGAACAGCTCTTCCACACCTAAATATAAAAAGAAAAAAACACGTCAAGAAGGGTAGGAGAGAGAGACACAGACTGATCAGGATCCAGACTCAGCACAGTGACCCACAGCAGGAAGGATATCACAGGCATGGAAGTCCTCCCTGAAGAGCAAGGGGTTCAATTTCTACATTGGGCACCCCCTGCCCTGGGGACTTGCACCAGGAAGATGAGCCCCCTAACACCTGGCTTTGAAAATCAGTGGGGCTTACCTCCAGAAGAGATAGAGGGATACAGGAAACTGAGACTCCACTCTTAAAGAGCCCATGCACAAATTCAGTCACACTGAGACCCAGCACACAGGCAGCAGTTTTAAAAGCACCCAGGCCATATATGAAGGAGGCTTACTGACTAATTTTAGGGCATGTGATGGAAGGGCAGGTATCTATAGGAACTTTCTCCAGGAATGGAAATGCTGGTGAATGCCATTATTCTTGCCCTCCTTCTGCCTAGCTGGCCCAATTCTGGTGGGTACCCATTCTGACACTCTCCATCTACCTTTCAAGCCTGCTAACCCTACCTCAAAATTATCCTATGCCTTGCTCAACCCACCTGCCCCAGCAGGTACCCCTTTCAAAGCAGCTCCTATGGGGGATGGGACAGGCTCCACCTACCAGTGCACCAACCGTTGTGGCTGGGCCCTGAAGGCAGCCATACCCAGGACTAGCCCCAATTACCAGCACCACCATAGCAGCCATACCCAGGCCTCTAAGCCAGTTGTGCCAGGGGCCAGTTCTGCACACCAGTGCACTCAGAACAGTCATGGCCCAGCCACAATAGGAGGGCAGATACAGCCTATACAGAAGACATCCCTGGAGCACCTGCTTCTGGTGACCAGGAAGGAATGTGTTTCTGGGCTCCATAGGATGAACTCTACATAAGGCCACTCCATCAAGACCAGGAGGCACAGTTTGCCTACGTAAGACATAGAAACAAACACAGAGAACCATGCAAAATGAGGAGACAGGGGAATATGTTCCAAATGAAAGAATGAGACAACACCACAGCAAAGGAACTAAATGAAATGGAAATAAGCACTCCACATAACAGAGCTCAAAGTAATGGTCATTATGATGCTCACTGAACTTGGGGGGAATGAATGACACAGTGATAATTTCAAAAGAATATAAAAAATATAAAAAAGAACCAATCAGAGCTGAAAAATACAATTACTGAAATGAAAACTATACTAGAAGGAATCAACAGAGGATTAGAAAATGCAGAATGTATCAACAATCTGAAAGAGGGTAGCAGAAATCATCCTAGCTGAACAACAAAAAGAAAAAAGAGCAAGAAAAATGAGGATAGTTTTTTAGTTTTTTAAAGATTTTATTTATTTATTTTACAGAGAGAGACACAGCGAGAGAGGGAACACAAGCAGGGGGAGTGGGAGAGGGAGAAGCAGGCTTCCTGCTGAGCAGGGAGCCCGTTGTGGGACTCGATCCCAGGACCCTGGGATCATGACCTGAGCTGAAGGCAGACGCTTAACGACTGAGCCACCCAGGTGCCCAAGGAGGATAGTTTTTTTAAATAAAAAAAAAGAAAAGAAAAATGAGGATAGTTTAAGGGACCTCTGGGCAACATTGAGTGTACAAACATTCACATTATAGTGCTCTCAGAAGAGAGAAAGGGGCAGAAAAAAATATTTAAAGAAATAATTGCTGAAAACTTCCCTCACCTGAGGAAGGAAACAAACATCCAAGTCCAGAAAGTAAAAAAGAACCCCAAACAAAACGAATCCAAAGAAGTCCACACCAAGACACATAATTTAAATGCCAAAAATTAAAGAGAGAATCTTAAAAGCAGTAAGAGAAAAGCAACTAGGTATATACAGGGGACCATCCATAAGACTATCAGCTGATTTTTCAAGCAAAAACTTTGCAGGCCAGAAAAGAGTGACATGATATATTCCAAGAGCTAAAAGGAAAAAAACCTATGACTAAGAATACTCCATTTAGCAAGATTATCATTCAGAATTGAAAAAGAGATAATTTCAAAAACAAAAGTTAAAGGAGTTCATCACCATTAAACAAACCTTTCAAGAAAAGTTAAAGGACCTTCTTAGAGGGGAAAGAAGAGGCCATAACTGGAAGTAAGAAAATTATGAAAGAAAAAAAATCTCACCAGTAACAAATAAATAGTAAAGGTAGTGGATCAACCATTTGCAAACCTAATATGAATGTTAAAATTCTAAAGTAGTAAAATCAACTATATCTACAATAATTAGTTAAGGGATGCACAAAATAAAATATAAAATATGACATCAAATACGTAAAACAGGGAAGGGGAGTAAAAATATAGTGCTTTTAAAATGTGTTTGAACTTGGGCGCCTGGGTGGCTCAGTCATTAAGCATCTGCCTTCGGCTCGGGTCATGATCCCAGGGTCCTAGGATCGGGCCTCACATCGGGGTCCCTGCTCCGCAGGGAAGCCTGCTTCTCCCTCTCCTACTCCCCCTGCTTGTGTTCCCTCTCTTGCTATGTCTCTCTCTGTCAAATAAATAAATAAAATCTTCAAAAAAATGTGTTTGAACTTAAGTGATTATTCACTTAAAACAGACTGCTATATACAGAGGATGTTATATATGAACCTCAAGTTAACCACAAACCAAAACCCTATAATAGATACATAGAAAATATATAGAAAGGAATCCAAACATAACACTAAAGAAAGCAATCAAATCACAAAGGAAGAAAGCAAGAGAAGAAGAAAAGAATGAAGAACCATAAAAATATATGTAGGGGCACATGGGTGGGTCAGTCAGTTGAGCATCAGACTCTTGGTTTCAGTTCAGGTCATGATCTTAGGGTCATAGGACTGAGCCCCACATTGGGCTCTGTGCTTAGCATGACATCGGCTTGAGATTCTCTCTCTCCCTCTGCCCCTCCCTCCACTTGCTCTCTCTAAAATAAATAAATAAAATCTTTAAAATATACATATATTTAGGGATACCTAAATATATAAAGCAAATATTAACAGATCTTAAAGGAGAAATAAGGAGCAATATCAATAATAATAGGGGACTTCAATACCCCGCTTTCAACAATGGAGAGATCATCCAGAGGATCAATAAGGTAACACTGGACTTGAATTACACTTTAGACCAAATGGACCTAACAGACATATATGTAACATTCTATTCAACAGTAGAGAATATACATCCTTTTCAAATGCACTTGGAATATTCTCCAGAATGATAATATATCAGGTCACAAAACAAGTCTTAACAAATTTAAGAAGACTGAAATCATATCAAGCATCTTTTCCAATCATAATGATATGAAACTAGAAATCAATAACAAGAGGGAAACTGTAAAATCCCCAAATACATGGAAACTAAACAATACACTCCTGAACAACCAATGCCTCAAAGAAGAAATCAAAAGAAAAAAATTTTTAAAGATTTTATTTATTTGTCAGAGAGAGAGAGAGGCAGGCAGAGGGACAAGCAGAGTCCCTGCTGAGCAAGGAGCCCAATGTGGGACTCGATCCCAGGACCGGGGATCATGACCTGAGCCGAAGGCAGACAGTTAACTGTGCCACCCAAGCACCCCAAGAAAAATTAAAAATATCTCAAGACAACTGCAAAAAAGAAACACAACATATCAAAACTTAGGGGATGCAGCAAAAATAGTTCTAAGAGGGAAATTTAGAACAATAAATGCTTACATAAAGAAAAAGAAACATCTCAAATAAACAACCTAAGTTTACACCTCTAGGAACTAGAAAAAGAACAAAGTAAGCCCAATAGTAGTAGAAGGAAGGAAACAGGATCAGAGCAGAAATAAATGAAATAGAGGATGAAAAACAACAGAAAGATCAACAAAACCGAGTTTTTCATAAATATAAACAAAACTGACTAACTTTTGGCTAGAATGACTAAGAAAAAGGAGAAAAGATTCAAATAAACGAAATGAAAGGGGAGACATTACACAGGCACCGCATACATTACAGACATTACACAAGCACAGCGTAGGAAATATAGTCAGTAATACTGTAACAACATTGTATGGTGACAGATGATAGCTATACTTGTGGTGAGCAGAGCATAATGAATAGAGATGTTGAGTCACTATGATGTATGCCTGAAACCAATATAACATTGTGTGTCAACTATAGTAAAATAAAAAAAAATTTTCAATGAGTTTTATCAGCTTTATTGGAAAATAATATGGAAGTTTTAGTAACTATATTATTTGATAAAAATGTGTTAACAGATAATGAACTGGGTACTAGAACAAAAGGATCACTGATCCAATAAAATTTAATTATCATTTTTATTGTCAAAAAAGAAAAAGGAAAGACATTACAACCAATACCACAGAAATACAAAAGATCCTGAGACTATTATGAACAATTATACACTTACAAATTGAGTAACAAAGAAGAAATGGATAAATTCCTAGAAACATACAAATTATCATGACTGAATCATGAAGAAACAGGAACTCTGAACAGACAAATAATGAGTAAGAAGACAGAATCAGTAATTGCCAACCTCCCAACAAAGAAAATTTTAGGACCATTTGGTTTCACCGGTGAACTCTACTAAACATTTTTTAAAATTTACTTATTTTTTATTATGTTCAATTAGCCAACATATAGTATATCATTAGTTTCTGATGTAGTGTTGTAGTGTTCAGTGATTCATTAGTTGCATATAACAACCAGTGCTCATCACATCACGTGCCCCCCTTAATACCCATCACCCAGTTACTCCATCCTCCCACCCCCCTCCCTTCTGTAACCCTCAGTTTGTTTCCCAGAGTCCAGAGTCTCTCATGGTTTGTCTCCCTCTCTGATTTCTTCACATTCAGTTTTCCCTCCCTTCCCCTATGATCCTCTGCACTATTCCTTATATTCCACATATGAGTGAAACCATATGGTCATTGTCTTTCTCTGCTTGACTTATTTCACTTAGCATAATCCCCTCCAGTTCCATCTATGTCGATGCAAATGATAGGTATTCATCCTTTCTGATGGCTGAGTATATTCCATTGTATATATGAACCACATCTTTATCCATTCTTCTGTTGAAGGACATCTTGGCTCCTTCCACAGTTTGGCTACTGTGGACATTGCTGCTATGAACATCAGGGTGCATGTGCCCCTTCTTTTCACTACATCTGTATTTTGGGGGTAAATACCTAGTAGTGCAATTGCTGGGTTGCAGGGTAGCTCTATTTTTAACTTGAACCTCCACACTGTTTTCCAGAGTGGCTGTACCAGCTTGCATTCCTACCAACAGTGTTAGAGGGTTCCCCTTTCTCACATCCTCACCAACATTTGTTGTTCCCTGTCTTGTTAATTTTAGCCATTCTAACTGCTGTAAGGTGGTATCTTACTGTGGTTTTTTTTTTTTTAAAGATTTATTTATTATTTATTTTGAGAGAGTGAGAATGAGAGAGAGAGAGAGTACATGAGAGGGGGGAGGGTCAGAGGGAGAAGCAGACTCCCCGCTGAGCAGGGAGCCTGATGCGGGACTCGATCCCGGGACTCCAGGATCATGACCTGAGCTGAAGGCAGTCGCTTAACCAACTGAGCCACCTAGGCGCCCCTTACTGTGGTTTTGATTTGTATTTCCCTGAGGGCTAGCGATGTGGAGCATTTTTTCATGTGTTTGTTAGCCATTTATATGTCTTCTTTGGAGAAGGGTCTGTTCATGTCTTCTGCCCATTTCTTGACTAGATTATTTGTTTTTTGGGTGTTGAGTTTGTAAGTTCTTTATAGATCTTGGATACCGACCCTCTATCTGATATGTCATTTGCAAATATCTTCTCCCATTCCATGGGTTGCCTTTTAGCTTTGTTGACTGTTTCCTTTGCTGTGCAGAAGCTTTTTATCTTGATGAAGTCCCAACAGTTCATTTTTGCTTTTGCTTCCCTTGTCTTTAGAGACATGTCTTCCAAGAAGTTGCTGTGGCCAATGTCGAAGAGGTTACTGCCTGTGTTCTCCCCTAAGAGAGGAATTAATGCCCGACCTTCTCAAATTCTTCCAAAAAAATTACAGAAGATGGAATACTTCCAAGCTCATTTAATGAGGCCTGTACTATCCTGTTCAAAGCTAAACAAAAACGCTACAAGAAAAGAAAATTACAGGCCAATATCCCTGAAGAACAGAGGTGCAAAAATCATCAACAAAATGCTAGCAAATAAAATTCAACAGAACATTAAAAGGATCATATACCATTACCCAATGGGATTTATCCCTTGAAGGCAAAGCTGATTCAACATATGCAAAACAATAAATGTGATACACCACTGTTAAGAGTTTACCTAAGCTACTCCATGGCACTGCTACCTTGAGATCCATTTTGTTAAGCCCAGGGCTTGCAGGATCCTTAGACACCAGCCCCCTCAGGCAAGTGCATGCCCTTGATAGCAGTCCAGAGTCACAATAAATATAAGTTCCTGATATGACTTCCCCAACAGCCCTTGTGATCAACAGTACCCCTTGCCTCCCAGGACCAGTATGCTTTATGTGCCTCTTGGATAAAGACCCCCATGGGCTTATGAAAATTCCACTTCTTTGGTTGAATTGGCTGATCTGGCCCTACCCTGGGAACCCCAACGCATTCCACCCACAGCCGGTAACAAAACAGTGTGCCCCAAATTCTGCCTCTCTCTCTGCACTCTGCCCTTGACCTCCCCACGTGGCCCCTTGAAGAGTGCTGTATACTTCCTCTAGGACCTGTCCTGTGCTCCTCTTAACAAATTTAATTTAACAAAGTCGTAACAAGCACATAAACAGAATGAAGTCTAAAAATCACATGATCATCTGAACTGGAGCATTAAAAGCATTTAAGAAAATTCAACATCTTATCATAATAAAAACTTCTCAACATATTAGATATAAAAGAAATGTACCTCAACACAATAAAGGCCATATATGACAAGCTAACATCATACTCAGTGGTGAAATCTGAAAGCTTTTCCCCTAAAATCAGCAACAAGACAGGATGCTCACTCTTGTCACTTCTATGGGAGTCCTAGCCAGAGCAGTTAGGCAAGAAAAAGAAGTAAAAAGTATCCAAACTGTAAAGGAAGAAGTAAAATTGTCTCTATTTGCAGATGACAAGGTCTTATACACAGAAAATCCTAAGGACTCCATAAAAAACCTAAGGACTCCAAAAAAAAAAACTTTTAGAAGTAAATTCAGTAAAGCTGCAGGATACAAAATCAATCTACAAAAATCATCTGTGTTTCTAAACACTAACAACAAACTATATGAAAAAGAAATTAAGAAAACAATCTAACTTACAATAGCATCAAAAATAATAAAATATGTAAGAAAAAATTTAGCCAAGGGGTGCCTGGGTGGCTCAGTTGTTAAGCGTCTGCCTTCGGCTCAGGTCATGATCCCAGGGTCCTGGGATCGAGCCCCGCATTGGGCTCCCTGCTCAGCGGGAAGCCTGCTTCTCCCTCTCCCTCTGCCCCTGCTCGTGTTCCCTCTCTCGCTGTCTCTCTCTCTCTGTCAAATAAAAAAAGAAAAAGAAAAAAAAATTTAGCCAAGGAGATGAAAAATCTGTACGCTCAAAACTCTTAAAACACTAATGAAAGAAACTGAAGACACACATAAATGGAAAGATATCCTGTGCCCATGGACTAGAAGAATTAGGATTATTAAAATGTCCATACTAGCCAAAATAATCTACAGGTTCAATCCCTATAAAATTCCAATGACATTTTTTGGAGAAAAATGTAAACACAAAAGACCCTGAATAGCTAAAGCAATCTTGAGCAAGAACAACAAAAATGAATGCATCATACTTCCTGATTTCCTATTATATTACAAAGCTATAGGAAGCAAAATAATATGATACAGTAAGCAAAATAATGCTTATGGCAATTGGTATAATATGGTAGAGTAAGCAAAATAATATAGAATAAAAACAGACATGTAAGAAAAAAAAACCAGAATTGAGAGCCCAGAAATAAACAACCATATAACTAATCTTTGACAAAGGAACCAAGAATAAACAATGGGGAAAGAATAATCTCTTCAATATAGGGTGATGGCAAAACTGGATATTCACATTTTAAAAAAAAGGAATTGGATCCTTATACTATACAGAAAAGTCAACTCAGAATGGATTAAGATTTAAATATATGACCTGAAATTGTAAGCTTCCAGAAGAAAACATAGAGGAAAATGCCTAATTAGTCTTGGCAATGATTTTTTGGATATGACACCAGAAGCACAGGGAAAGGGGAATGGCAGACCCTGGTTCTTTTGGCTTATCTCTACCAGCCTCCAATATATAAGCAAGTTGGCACAAGAGTCATCAGGCCCCAGTATTCTCTGCCTGTTGCATATGAGGCAGAGCCCTTGCTCTATGAATAGGGGGTGAGTAGGAGAAAGAAGTCTCTGTTCCCTTAGCTGTACCTGTCTGAAACAGAGCATAGGGTTGGGAAGGATGATGATGTTGGCAGTCTTCTGCTGCCCCTCCTGGAATGAAACTGTAGCCCTAGACCAGGAGCTGGGTGGGGAGGGAGTTTCCATCTCTTGGCCACACCCACTCACAGTAAAGCACCTGGAGTAGAGCTTTCATCACACATGTCTGACAGGAAGAGGAGGCAAACAAGTCACGTCTCAAATGCCATAGATTCTCACTGCTCTATTAAGATTTAATAAAGTTTCTTGAATAAATATTTGTCTATTTGTTTTATATCCATAGGACAATTTCCAGTGACTTTACATGGTTGTTTTCTTATAATTTTCAGTTAAATAGCTGTTTCACTGGGCAGTAGGTCTTCTGAGTGCTTCACACCACCTTTCCAGAAGTCCTGCCTCTGCAATATATATATATATTTTTAAATCTCTTCTAAACACCAGTTTCCCCTTCCATCTTTTGGGTTTTTTTCATTATTATTTATTGATTTGTTGAAGAAATCAAAAATTTTTTAAAGATTTACTTATTTATTTTTGAGGGGGGCAGAGGGAGAGAGAGCCTCAAGCAGACTCCACACAGAGCATGGAGCCTGATACAGGGCTCAATCCCACAACCCTGAGATCACAACCTGAGCCAAAACCAAGAGTCGGACACTTAACCAACTGCACCACTTAGGTGCCTCCAAATCAGTTTTTTATCCTTTAATTTTCCACAGATTCCTCTGTATTCTTCTGATCGCACCTCTATGGTATAGTTTATCATATTTTTTGTCTCGGTATTTTCTGTTTATTGATGGTTAGATATATACTACCACCCTAAAAGGTCAAATTCAGGGGTTTTAGAGTCAATGACCAGTAATATTTCATAGGTTGTGGCATGTTCTTCCTTCAAGAAACACATAGCATCAAATAGCCTGTCTTTTTATAATATAAGCAGCTGTCAGTGTTCAATACTTATATCTATTAGTTCACTTAGGGATCATTACTCTTATTTTTGAAAAGATTTTATTATTTATTTATTTGGGAGAGAGAAACAGATAGTGACAGAGACAGCGAGAGAGAGCACAAGCAGGGAGGAGAGACAGAAGCAGGCTCCAGCTGAGCAGGGAGCCCAACATGGGGCTCGATCCCAGGACTCTGGGATCATGACCTGAGGCACTGAGGCACCCCGGGATCATGCTAAATCTACTCTGCCTGTGCTCTAGAAATGAAAAAAAAAAAAAAAAAAAAGCCTGAATGACAGCACATCTGTTTACAACATGGTTTACTGAATATTTTAAGCCCACTGTTGAGACCTGCTGCTCAGAAAAAGAAAGATTCTTTTCAAAATATTACTGCTCATTGACAATGTACTGAGTCACACAAGAGCTCTGACAGAAATATACAACGAGGGGCTCAGTTGTTAGGCGTCTGCCTTCGGCTCAGGTCATGATCCCAGAGTCCTGGGATCGAGCCCCGCATCGGGCTCCCCACTCAGCGGGAAGCCTGCTTCTCCCTCTCCCACTCCCCCTGCTTGTGTTCCATCTCTCGCTGTGTCTCTCTCTGTCAAATAAATAAAAAGAAAGAAAAAAATAGGGGCGCCTGGGTGGCTCAGTTGGTTAAGCGATTTGCCTTTGGCTCAGGTCATGATCCTGGAGTCCCAGGATCGAGTCCCACATAGGGCTCCCTGCTCAGCGGGGAGTCTGCTTCTCCCTCTGACCCTCCTCCCTCTCGTGCTATCTCTCATTCTCTCTCTCAAATAAATATATAAAATCTTAAAAAAAAAGAAAAAAGAAATATATGATGAGATTAATATTGTTTTCCTGCCTCCTAACACAATATCCATCCTGCAGCCCATGGATCAAGGAATAATTTAGACTTTCAAGTTTTATTATTTAATAAATACATTTCATAAGACTATAACTGTCACAGATTGTGATTTCTCTGATGGATCTGGATAAAGTAAATTGAAAACCTCTGGAAAAGATTCATCATTCTAGGTAACATTAAGAACATCTGTGATTCTTTGGAAGAGGTCAAAATATCAACATTAACAGGAGTTTGGAAGAAGCTGTTTCCAACCCTCATGTATGACTTTGAGGTGTTTAAGACTTCAGTGGAGGAAGTACTTCAGATGTGGTGGAAATTATGAGAGAACTAGAAGTGGAGCCTGAAGATGTGACTGAATTTCTGCAATCTCATGAACAAACTTTAAAGGATGTGTGCTCCAACGTATAGTATAATGACTGACAAAGTGTAAACAATACATTTTCATCTAATAACTTCAAGTTTCTTTATCCAAGGCCATAGGCAGATGCAAGTTTAGTTTTTAGAAAAAAATCTATAAAGATCCCTAAAACTTTCCCACCATTACTAAGGCAAACATGTGAGAGAAGTGATGATCTATAAGTAGGGAGCAGTGTCCTCTAAATTACATGGCTCTTCAACATTGGCAGTAAAATTTGAAACGTGATCTGATTCCCCTGTCTTCCTCTCTCCTCTTGTTGACACTTAAAGACACTGATCATTCTAAGCCAAGGAAACAAGTTTTAAGAAACAATAGGTATCCATTATATACAATGGAATATGATTCACCCATAAAAAAGAATGAAATCTTCCATTTGCAACAACATGGATGGATCTAGAGAATATTATGCTAAGTGAAATAGTCAGAGAAAGACAAATACCATATGATTTCACTCATACGTGGAATTTAAGAAACAAAAGAGCAAAGGGAAAGAGAGAAAGACACCAAGAAACAGACTTTTAATTAGAAAAGCAGAGTTGGGGGCTTGGGTAAAATAAGTGATGGGGATTAAGGAGTACACCTGTCATGATGAGCACCAGGTGATGTATGGACGTGTTGAATCATTATATTGTATGCCTG
Organism: Callorhinus ursinus; assembly: GCF_003265705.2. Taxonomy (NCBI): domain Eukaryota; kingdom Metazoa; phylum Chordata; class Mammalia; order Carnivora; family Otariidae; genus Callorhinus; species Callorhinus ursinus. The sequence goes on along the minus strand of NW_027397103.1, from coordinate 9,112,508 downwards.
AAACTAATATAACACTGTATGTTAACTAACTGGAATTAAAATTAAAACTTAAAAAAAAAAAAGGTAATTTCATTTAAGCCCAGTAGAGGGAACCAGGATGTCATTATATCTGACGGACTCCTCCACCCTCCCACTAGATATGTAAATATTCTAAATTTGACATTTCTTGCAGCTTTCAGATTTAAAAATTTGTTAAAGCCTGAGAGTATTGTTGTTAATAACCTTGATGATTATGACAAATGTTAACATTCTTCAATATCAAACAGAGGTGACTAATTATAAATTTATCATCCTTTGGGGCACCTGGGAGGCTGAGATGGTTAAGCATCTGCCTTCGGCTCAGGTCATGATCTCCAGGTCCTGGGATCAAGCCCCATGTCAGTCTCCCAGCTTGGTGGGGAGTCTGCTTCTCCCTCTCCTTCTGCCTCTCCCCTTGCTTGTGCTCTCTCTCTCAAATGAATAAATAAAATCTTTTAAAAATTAAATTAAATTTATCATCCTAACTACCTTGTATTCTTTTGAGACACTCACAACTTATCAAATCCATCATCTTTATTCTCCTAAAATCCCAGTGAGGCAAACAGTTACTGAATCAATACCATGTATAAAGAAGAATTTATAATAGGGAAGATGAGCAAGAACCTTCTATTCAACCTTATATGTGTATAATGCTTTAGAACTTAAAAGTACTTTTACATATATACTGACATTTCATTCTATTTTTGTGATGAAAAAACCAAAACTAGTATTTTAACATGATTTATTTAAGGTCTGTTATGTGGCAGAAACAAGTTTACTTTTTTTTTTAAGATTTTATTTATTTATTTGACAGAGAGACACAGCGAGAGAGGGAACACAAGCAGGGGGAGTGGGAGAGAAAGAAGCAGGCTTCCCACCGAGCAGGGAGCCTGATGCGGGGCTCGATCCCAGGCCCCTGGGATCGTGACCTGAGCCGAAGGCAGACGCTTAACAACTGAGCCACCCAGGCGCCCCGAAACAAGTTTACTTCTATTATTAGTAAAAAATTAATGTAAGAATTTATTTGCCCCAAATATTCCATACACCAAAATATAATTCCAGAGTCTCCGTTTTCAACCAGGCTTTTTTTTTGTTTTTTTTTATTGAATCCTGAAACTAAACAAGATCTCAATAGCTTATTTAGTTCACTCTTACAAAATGAAGATACCTAAATTTCAAATGTGGTTTTCTACTTTTTTGTAAAATTGTCTTGAAAAGATGTCAGCTCAAGCTTATCAACTGAAAATAGAAATGAGTACAATCTAGTATAAAAATACTCTCAGATGACATTTTTTTTAGATTTAAGATTTTAGGGGCGCCTGGGTGGCTCAGTTGGTTAAGCGATTGCCTTCGGCTCAGGTCATGATCCTGGAGTCCCGGGATCGAGTCCCGCAGAGTCTGCTTCTCCCTCTGACCCTCCCCCCTCTCATGTGCTCTCTCTCTTTCTCATTCTCGCTCTCTCAAATGAATAAATAAATAAAAATAAAATCTTAAAAAGATTTAAGATTTTATTTATTTATTTGACAGAGACACAGCAAGAGAGGGAACACAAGCAGGGGGAGTGGGAGAGGGAGAAGCAGGTTTCCTGCTCAGCAGGGAGCCCAATGCAGGGCTCAATCCCAGGACACTGGGATCATGACCTGAGCCGAAGGCAGACACTTAATGACTGAGCCACCCAGGTGCCCCTCTCAGATGACATTTTTAAACAAGTTCATTCTTGTCTCTATGTAGACAAGAACCCATTTTCTGAGCAACAGAAAATACAGGGAGAGAATTCCACTCTAAAGTAGACTCTAGATGTCCCAAAACACTTAACAGTGTTAGATACAGCTACTTCTGTTACATGGACCTAGGGTACAACAGATTTTTGCTGTTGTTGTTAAGACTACTTTCCCTTCACAAACGGGATTGATCATGACACAAATGTGTTCTGTCATAGATCAGACATCGTGCCACGGCATTAATCAGATGTTGGTTAGTACACAATGGCTAAAAGAAATAAAAGCTAGCTGAAGTGGGCTAGCATCAGAAATCTACCCATAGAGAAGGGCACAGAGTCTTTAAGCATGAAATTAAATCCAGAGAGGTCAGCTATCAATCAGCAAGTTTATTTGCACTCCTTTTATATTTAAGCCAATAAAAGACCCTAAAAATCAAATAATAATGTCATACAAACCCCTAGCCACTGTAAAATTTAGGCCTTGGAGTTAGGCAGGCTAAGTCCAAAAGGTCAGAGAGGCAGTGAGAATATATTAACAAGCAAATATCATGAAGTCAAATCCTAGATAAGAGAATATTTTTAATAGACTGCTTTCTACCAGACAGATTCAGAAAGTAATAGATCAGTAAATATGGGGAGGAAATAAAAGGCCTGCAGGTGAATTCTAGTCCTAAGAAGATCAGCAGATATTCTATTTTACCTCCAAAAATAACAAGAACAACAACAGTTTACACTAGGGGCAAGCACTTTGCATTTTTACCGAATTTAATCTTCATGACAACCCTACAAATCCTATCATTATTCGTATCTTACATAGGGAAACTAAGACTTAGAAAAATTAACTTGCTTAAAAATCATACAGCTAATAGGTACCAGGGCTGGGGGATTTAAACCCAGATCTGTTTGACTCCAAACTCAATGCTTTAACTCCAAGCCACAAATTTCACGTCATCTGCAACCCAAACTGGTGTCTCTAAAGTATATGCCTAGCATATTCTTCAAGAAATGAAACCTGGTTCACTCACTAAGAAAAGGTGACTGCTGACACTTCAACCTATGTCAAAATAAACACTAGAATAGCCAAAAGTAAATAGGGAAGCAGACTGGGATAGTGTCTGGCACTGTCATTTTCCCTTATCTTATTTCTCCATAGCAGTTATCTCTGATAAGCAGAAATATCAGCACAGCAGTACTCCTAGACCCTTTTGGAAAAAGCATGGAATCTGTTCCTGATCCCAAGACTGATCTGGGGGACAATCATATACAATCAAATTAATCTTCTTGGTGTAGATCTAATCATCTAACAGAATTAAAAGTTCTCAGCATCTTAGACTATGGATCAGATTCCATCTTTCAGGGTCAAATGCTATAGACCAGACAAAGCCTTCTGATTCCAATGTTATGGTGGCACAGTAACATCTATTTACTGGTTGGCTGAGTTTCAAAAAAAAAAAAAAAAAGCAATTGGAAAATCCCACATCTTAATTTATTAATCAAAGAATGAAATTATTTCTGATAGCCTAGTTTTCAAACTCACTTTGCTTCTCAGGTAAGTTCCAGAACAAATGACTAGCTCTTGGTAAATGATTGATTTCTTCTGTTCCAGTTCACTGAAGACACATAAAAGCACCAGAGCTGTAGTGAGCCAGTGTCCACCCCTGACCAGCTCTAGGTCTCCTACAAAACTCTTTTCATTATCTAAATCAGGCAAGAACTCAGTAACTCCAGGCACATAACAAAGTAATAACATAAGAGATGAATAAGCCTGATTCTAATTTGCATTCCACACCCACCCCAGTAGAGGAGGAAAAGCTCAAAACAAAACAAAAAATCCACACGTCCTGAAGCTTTAACATCTGAAACCTGGAAAGAGCTGTGAAAGCCTATATAGTGCAATAATTTCCAAATGCCAGTTCAAAAATTAGTGGTGATCCCTAACAAAATAGGCACTGGTCTAAGAAATATTGAGAAAAACATAGGTGATGTAATTGAATTTTTCATATAGCTAAATCTACTCATTTAAAGAGTCCATATTATAGTGTGAGATTTTATTTTGCCTAGTTTTTTAGTATGAATTGTTATTCCTTTTATGAAATTAAGTACTACTTGTTTTAAAAGTGTTCTTAATTTAACAAAATAGCAACAGTATGACAACTCACATTTTTCTCTTTAGTTTTACTCATTTATAAAACCCTGAAGTCTAAGAACCAGTGAACCATCTATCTGGTGTATCACCTGGCAAATCCATTTCACATGAAAATTACACACACATTTGACAGGGAAACACCAAACTGACCCTAATGATTTATTCCTGCATAATAATCCTCAAGGTTTCTACCCAAACTAAGTATTTTCCTACTATTGCTTAAGCCCATTTTCTTTCATTCTGCTTCAGTGGAAATAATTAATAACTACTAACTATGTTCTAAAAATCTTGGCACTTGTTTTCAAAAAATTTTTTTCAAAAGGGTCTCCCTGTTCAAAGAATGAAACTGGAAAGCTAAATTAAGGAACTTGGATATCTTGTTTGTTTAAATCAGGTGACTAGTCCTTTCCTTACTATGACTCTTGGAAAATCTAGGACCTCTCATCTGCTTGTGCAAGTAAGGAGTGCCACGCCTCCACTCACTCCCAATTTTTTCTCAAGAACCAGTTACAGAGGAATTTTGAAAACCAGAGACATTTAATCTCAACTGGTTAAACTGTGAAAGTCAGGGTTAGAAAAGGGAGGTGAACTTTTCATTTGTAAACCCCAGGTATGCAAAAACATGTTTTAAAATTTGTCAAGAACATGTATTAATTTTATAAATTATAAAAAATCTTAATGTAGAAAAGCTAAAAAATGAAAATGTTCCATTTTTAACAAAAGAATGTATTTTTTAGTCTCCGGGTCTCTAAAGAGTATTAAACTGGGTACCAGGATTCTCCAGTAACATGGAGAGAGAGAGAGAGAAAAGAACCAAGTTTGGATTTGCTCTTGTGACATAATAAATATATGTTTGGTGTCTGCCCCCCAATTCCTGACACAGCACTCCTAAAACCCCTGGAATTTCCTGAGTGATGAGAATGATAGGAGCATCTTACACAAAGCTCCTAAATCCCTTGAAATTTCCTGGGTGATAGGAGCACCTTTTGTTCTAATGAGATGATACTTGGTGGGCTCCTGGATAGTTTTAGGATAGACGCTGGTTACCAGAAAGATCAAACCATGACTTGAGACTTAGAACTTTCAGCCCTACATCCCATCCCCCAGGGTGAGGAGAGAGGCTAGAGATTGAATTAATAATTGACCATGCCTACAAAATAAAGCCTCCATAAAAAACTCTAAACTACAGGATTCAGAAAGTTTCTGGGCTGGTAAACACATCCAGCTCCACAGGGACAGAAGCTCCTGCGTTCAGGACCCTTTTGGACTTATGTATCTCTTTATTTGGCTATTCATCTGTATTCTTAATTATATTCAACTAGCAATAATGATTGTCATAAAAATCAAATGACTTCCTCAAAGTCATACAGATTTATCAAACAGCAAAACAATGCAGTAATGATTGTCATTTCTGATACCCTTGTAAACGGAAATATCTTCTAATGGATGTACAAAATAAATAGAGATGCAGCACAGATGCTCACATACACAGTTCAAAGTTATGGCAGCTTGATGTTGAGTGTATTCCTGGGGAAAGAGCTTGGCGGTGCCACTTGCTGGTTGGGGAACACACTGCCTCTATAATGGCGTGTTGCAAAACAAACACTGAATGCTATTTTTGCTTTTTGCCTTTTTCCACAAAGACCAAAATCCTCTTTGGATTTCTTTTGGTTAGCAAGAACAGGTACTCATGTAGGTCTTCTGTAAAAGCAAAGAGGTATAACACAAACTTTTGAAATGTCAGGGATACCTACATCTCATTCTCTCCTAAAGTTGAATAAATGGACCAATTGACTATTCAAATGAATTGTGTGTCTCAGTATAAAGAAAAGACCCAAGTTAAATAGCATTTTTTCCCTCCAAGCCAAGAGAGTTTATCAGGAGGGAAGACAACAGGGAATACTGAAACATTAATCTGATACAGTCTACACATTTTTGTATTCTAAAGAATAACTTAGATATTGAGAATTATTTAAATAATATATTCCCCGAAAACCTCCAAGTTAACCCTGAATATCCAAATGGCTGAAGATTTTTGAGCACATTCTCAGTCCCAAGCTTTACTTATGAATTTCTACTTCTGGCCAAGATGGAATAACAAGAACTCAATTTACCTTCCTGGCAAACAAACAAAAAAGACAGACAAAATATTTCAAACAACAGTTTTAAAAGACATTAGACATCAGATAACAAAGTCAGTGATCTCTGAAACATGGGAAACATGAGACGAACCATAGAACTACCTCAGCTTATTTTTTTTTTAAGATTTATTTATTTATTTGAGAGAGAGAAAGAGAGAGAGAGAGAGTGCATGCCCGTGGGGGGGGGGGGGAGGAAGGGGGCAGGGCAGAAGGAGAAGAAAAGGGAGAGGAAGAAAATTTCAAGCAGGCTCCATGCTGAACATAGAGCCGGATGGGGGCTTGATCTCACAACCCTGAGATCATGAACTGAGCCAAAATCAAGAGTTAGCCACTTAACCAACAGGGCCACCCAGGCACTCCTACTTCAGCTTATTTTCTAAAGAGAGCTCCCATGCTATAGTACAGGAAGAAAAAATTGAGGCAGAGCTTGGCTAACTCTGAGTTGAGGAGATAGAGATGAGAATCCAGGAAGACAAAGGCTGCTAGAGTTCATAGACCAGAGTGCTGGAGAGGAAAGAGCTGCTCAGAGCACCCTGGATATTTGCAGGGGCTCTTCCTGGAGTATTCAGCCAAGTACTGATTGATGCATGTATATAAGGGAAATATCCAAAGCCGAAAGAACTATCTAAAAGTATTACAGAACAGTATCTAGAGTTCACATAGGGCCAAAAATAGTTCCTACCACCAAGATTCAAAAAACTGGTAATTCAAAAGGACATAAGATAGAGTACTCAGGAAGACCATGGCTCAGTTGTGAGAAATAATTAGCCTGAGACTAAGCATCACTCCAGAACTAACTAAAAAATCATAAAAGCAGGATCTGAGAGATTCAAGCTATTTTAAGTAATTTATCTGCATCCAAGGATAAAATTCAATAATGGTTATAGGTATACAGAAATATCTAGTACACCCCAAAAATAAAATTCACAGTGTCTGACATCCAATAAAAGATTAGATGCAAAGAGGGAGTAAAACATGACCTATACAGAGGAGAATAATCAATCAACTGAAACCTACGCAAAACTGAAACAGATATTAGAATTAGCAACAAAAGACAATAAAATAGTTATTATATTCTATCCCATATTTTTAATAAGTACAAACATGGAAGATATTTTTAAAGACCTTATTTGAGCTGCTAAACATGAAAACTACAATAGATGAAGTAAATATACAGATTAGACACGGCAGAAGAAATGACTAATGAATCTGAAATATATATATTATATTTCTATAATAATAGAAAATATTCAAAATGAAAAACAAAGAAAAAAAAAAGAATCCAAAAACTGAAAAAGCATCAATGAATAGTGGGAAAGCTTTAAGCAGCATTATATATAGGTAATAGGATGCCTGAAAGGAGTACAAGTGGTAGGGGAAAGGGAAAAAGAAAACATATTTGAAGAAATAATGGACAAAAGCTTTCCAAATTTGATAAAGACTATAAACTCATAGGTACAAAGCTCAATTAACCCCAAGGAAAAGAAATGTGAATAAAATGACACCAAGGCCCATCATAATCAAATTATTCATTTTTTAAAGATTTTATTTATTTATTTGTCAGAGAGAGAGAGAGAGAGCATGCACACACACAAGCAGCGGGGAATGGCAGGCAGGGAAGAAGCAGGCTCCTCGCTGAGCCAAGAGCCCGATGTGGGACTGGATTCCAGGACTCGGGGGTCATGACCTGAGCCGAAGGCAGATACTTAACAAGCTGAGCCATCCAAGCATCCGAAATTATTCATTTTTAATAGAAAAATCTTAAAAGCAACCAGAGGAAAAAAGATGCAGAGAGGAACAAAGATAATAGTATCAGATTTCTTAAAGGAAACAGTTCAAGCAAAAAGACATTGAAGCAATATGTTAAAGTACTAAAATTTTCTAGGAAGTCTATACCCACCAAATATACTCTCAAAAACAAAGGCAAAATAGACATTTTCAAACATACAAAAGCAGGCCCACAACATAAGAAATGTTAAAGAGAATGCTTCAGGCAGAAGAAAAATGGTATCACACAAAAATCTGAATCTACACAAAAGAATGAAGAACATTGGAAATAGTAAGTATAAAAGATTTTTTCTTATTATTTAAATCTCTGTAATGATAATTAACTGAGCAAATATAAAAATATATTGTGAGCTTTACAGTATACATGTAAGAAATACATGACAATAGCATAAAGGCCAGGAGAGGAGAAATGAAAGTATTACATTGTAAGATTCTCACCCTATATGTGAAGAAATATGATATCACTTCAACTATGATAAGTTAAAATGTATACTATGAATCCTGTAATACAACCACTAAAGTAACACAACAAAGGGTTTTAGCTAATAAGCCAACAAAGGAGATAAAAGGTAATAATAAAAATAGTATATTAAGCCAAAGAAGGCAGAAAAAGGAAGAAAAGGGAACAAAGAACAGAACAGAAAACAAAGAGCAAAATGATAGATTCAAATAAAATAGTACAATCAAATTAAGTGTAAGTGGCCTAAAAACCACAAATAAAAGGCAGAGACTGTTGGACTGGATAAAATGCTAAAACCTAAATATATGCTGCCTACAAGAAGTGCATTTTAAATAAAAATATACAAATAATTTAAATTTACAAGGAGGTAAGAATATATACCATGATAATGATAACTGAAAGTGAAACAACAAAACATAACAAAAGGTGAATGGCTATATAAATATCAGAAAAAAAAGGAAATTACAGAGCAAAGAATATTACCAAGGACAAAGGTCATTTCATCATGGCAACTAGTTCATCTAATCAAGAGAATATAAAAATCTTAAATTTGTATACTCCTTAGAAGAGAACTTCAGAATACATGAAGCAAAAACTAATAGAACTAAAATGAGAAATAGATAAACCCACAATTATTATCAGGAAAATCACTATCTCTCACTAATGAATACAACAAGTAGACAGAAAATCAGCAAGAATTTAATAGACTTGAAGGTCACTATCAATCAACCTGACGTAACAACATGTACAGAACATTCCATCCAATGACAGCAGAATACATCCTAAAATCCATACATAACCTCAACGGACCCTGAGATTGTTTTGGCTAAAACAATCTTTTTTTAAATTTAAATTCAATTAATTAACATATAATGTATTATTTGTTTCAGGGGTACAGGTCTGTGATTCATCAGTCTTATATAATACCCAGTGCTCCTTACAATGCATACCCTCCCCAATGTCCATCATCCAGTTACCCCGTTCGCCCACCCCACTCCCCTCCAGCCACCTCAGTTTGTTTCCTAAGATTAAGAGTCTCTTATGGTTTGTCTCCCTCTCTGGTTTCATCTTGTTTCATTTTTTCCTCTCTTCCCCTATGAACCTCTGCCTTGTTTCTTAAATTCCACATATCAGTGAGATCATATGATAATTGTCTTTCTCCGATTGACTTATTTCACTTAGCATAATACCCTCTAGTTACATCCACGTCATTGCAAATGGCAAGATTTCATTTTTTTTGATGGCTGCCAAAACAATCTTTAAAAAGAAGAACCAAGGGGCGCCTGGGTGGCTCAGATGGTTGAGCGTCTGCCTTTGGCTCAGGTCGTGATCCCGGGGTCCTGGGATCGAGCCCCACATCAGGCTCCTGGCTCAGCGTGGAGCCCGCTTCTCCCTCTCCCTCTGCCTCTCCCCCTGCTCATGCTCTCTCTCTCTCTCTATCTCTGTGTCTGAAATGAATAAAATCTTTTAAAAATAAATAAATAAATAAATAAATAAATAAATAAATAAGAAGAACCAAGGGGCACCTGGGTGGCTCAGTTGGTTGAGCGACTGCCTTCGGCTCAGGTCATGCTCCTGGAGTCCCGGGATCGAGTCCCGCATCGGGCTCCCTGCTCAGCGGGGAGTCTGCTTCTCCCTCTGACCCTCCCCCCCTCATGCTCTCTTTCTCTCTCATTCTCTCTCTCAAATAAATAAATAAAATCTTTAAAAAAAAAAAGAAGAACCAAGTTGGAGGACTTGTACTTCCCAGTTTCAAAACTTGTACAAAGTAACAGTAATTAAAACAATTAAAGAAAAAAAACAATTAAAGACATATAGAATTAATGGATCAGAATAAAAAGCCTGGAATAAAATGTCACATATAAGTCATATGATTTTAAACAAGAGTGGCAAGATCATTTAGTGAGGAAAGGACAGTCTTTTTAGCAAATGTTATTTAAAAAATTGAATATCCACGTGCACGTGAATGAAGGTGGACACTTACCTTATACCATATACAAAAATTAGTTTAAAATAGATCAAAGACTTAAATCTAAAAGGTAAAACTATAAAACTTCTAGCAGAAGACATAGGGGAAAATCTTCATGACACTGGACTTGGCAATGATTTCTTGAATACAACATCAAAAGCACAGGTAACAAAAGAAACAATATATTGGACTAATTCAAAATTAAATATTTCTGTGCATCAAAAGACATAATCTACAGAGTGAAAGAGCAACCTGTGAAAGAATGGGTGACAATATTTATAAATCATGTATTTGATAAGGAATTAATATTCATAATACATAATGAACCCCTATAAACCAACAACAACAAATTTAAAAATGAACAAAGAACTTGAATAAACATTTCTTCAAGGAAGATATACAAATGGTCAATAAGCACACAACAAGATATTTAACATCACTAATACCACTAATCTTTAAAGAAATACAACTCAAAAACCACATTAATCCACTTTACTTCCATCAGGATAGCTATTTAAAAAAACACACACACACAACCAGAAAACAACTGTTAATGTGGATATGGAGAAATTAGAAACTTTATGCAGTGGAACTGTAAAATGATACCACTGTTATGGAAAACAATATGGTGGTTCCTCAAAAAATTGAACATAGAATTATCATTTGATCCAGCAATTCCACTTTTAGATATATACTTATAAGAATTAAGAGCAAGGGCTCAAACAGGTATTTGTATACCCATGTTCAAAGCAGCATTATACACAATAGCCGAAAGATGGAAGTAACTCAAATGTCCATCAATGGATAAATGAATAAATAAAATGTGGTATAATCATGCAGTGGAATATAATTCAGCCTTATAAAGGAATGGAATTCTGACATATGCTACAACATGGATGGACACTGAATACGTTAAGCTAAGTTAAATAAGTTAGACACAAAAAGACGAATATTGTATGATTCCACTGATAGGAGGTAACTAGAGTGGTAAATTCATACAGATAGAAAGAATGGTAGTGCTTGGTGGGAGAAGTGGAATCATTGGATACAGAGTTTCAGTTTGGGATGATGAGAATTTCTGGAGATGGATGGTGGTGATAATTACACAACAATATGAATGTACTTAATATCACTGAATTGTGCATTTAAAGATTTTTTTAAAAGATTTTATTTATTTGACAGAGAGAGAGAGAGAGAGAGAGTACAAGCAGGGAGAGAGGTAGGGAGAGGGAGAACCAGGCTCCCGCTGAGCAGAGAGCCCGACACAGGGCTTGATCCCAGGACCCCAGGATCATCACCTGAGCCAAAGGCAGACGCTTAACAAACTGAGCCACCCAGCCACCCCTGAACTGTATATTTAAAAATGTCAGGATGATAAATTTTGTTATGTGTTTTTTACCACAATTTTTAAAAAATTAATGATTAAAATGGTTTTATGTTATGCACTTTATCACAATTAAAAAAATAAAGCTAGGGGTGTCTGGGTGGCTCAGTTGGTTAAGCATGGACTCTTGATTTCAGCTCAGGTCATGATCTCAGGGTCATGAGATCGAGCCCTGCATCAGGCTCCGAGCTGAGCATGGAGCCTGCTTAAAATTCTCTCTCCAGGGAACCTGGGAGGCTCAGCTGGTTAAGTATCTGCCTTCAGTTCAGGTCATAATCTCAGGGACCTGGGATCGAACCCCATGTCCAGTTCCCTGCTCAGAAGAGAGTCTGCTTCTCCCTCTCCCTCTGCCTCCCCCCCCACTGCTTGTGCTCTCTCTCTCAAATAAATAAAATCTCTAAAAAACAAAAAAATCTCTCTCCCTCTGCCCCTCCCCATCCACATGCTCTTTCTCTCTCAATAAATAAATAATAAATAATAAATAAATATAACCAAATAAGTTAGTGTTTTTTAGCCCTCTTCAGGCCATCCCTCCCATTGATTACAAACAAAAACTCTGGGAAAAATATAAAAATTAACTACTTGAAGACTGAAAAGCTCCCTGCTCAGTGGAGGCTCTGCTTCTCCCTCAAACAAAGGAGTCAAATATGGAGAAGCAAACTGCACAAAAGTGAGTTTCCCAAACTTTTCTCTCTTGCTCTCTTACAGCTTTTCCTCAAGTGTGCATCCCAATCATGATGCTTCTCAATGAAGGCACCTAAAACTCTAACAGAAACCTATGTTCTAAGCCACATAAACCAGAGAATGTCCCCCTTCAGGCAGGAAAGTGTGGATGGAATCCCAAAAGTGACAGAGCAGGAAAAGCAGATGTCCTAATTCTGTGTATGATGTCATATAAGTCTCAACCTAACCACTACACTATACCTGCACATGACAGCCCAAAACCAGCATAGCTAAGGCTTAGAGAACGAGGCTTAGAGAACTTGAACCTAAAAATGATGAAGTGAAATTCACATTCTAGGGTGCCTGGGTGGCTCTGTTGGTTAAATAACTGCCTTCGGCTCAGGTCATGATCCTGGAGTCCCAGGATCAAGTCCCGCATTGGGCTCCCTGCTCAGTAGGGAGTCTGATTCTCCCTCTGATCCCCCCCTCTCCTGCCTTCTCTCTCTCTCAAATAAATAAAGTTGTTTAAAAAAGAAATTCACATTCTAAACCTAATCAGGTTTACTGTCTGCTAAGCAAAAACATCAGCATTCTCCAGAGAATTACAAAAGAACCCAGAGTCTATGCTACGTAGCATTCACAATGTCCAAGATGAAATCCTAAATTACTTGACACGCAAAGAACAGAAATTTGTCACCTATTATCATGGGAGAAGACAATCAACAAACACCAACTTAGAAATAGCCAGATATTGGAAATATCCGACTAAAATTTTTAAAAGCAACTATTGTAATTTATATGCTCCATGAGGTAAAGGAAAATAAACTTGAAATGATTTTGGGGGGTGATGGAAATAGAAATGTCTGTTATCTTAACTGTGGTAATGATTTGACAGGGGTATACATATATTTAAAAAGGTAAAATTGTACACTTTAAATATTGTGGTGTAGGGGCACCTGGGTGGCTCAGTCAGTTAAGCATCTGCCTTTGGCTCGGGTCATGATCTTGGGCTCCTGTGACTGAGCCCCACATCGGGCTCCCTGCTCAGTGGAGGCTCTGCTTCTCCCTCTTCCTCTTCCCTCCCCCCATTCATGCTTTCTCCCTCTCTCAAATAAATAAAATATTTTAAAAATTAAATAAATAAATATATGTCATTTATTGTATGTATAGCTCAATAAAGTTGTAAAAAAAAGAATCAATCATACCTATGCCAAGCACAAGGTAAATATTATTAATGACCATTTTACAGACTAGGAGACTTAAGTTCAGAAATTAAGTATTTGCCTAAGGTTACAAAGTTAACCGGGTTCAGAATTCTATGCAGATTTTTTTTACTTCCAAAGCTATATTATTTCCTTAGCTGAGAAAATAATACAGTGTTACTCAATTTATGAGATATTAGGAGGACTGAATAAAGTATGTTTCTATGATACTAAAATTCATATGAGATAGTTAACTTATATTAGTAATAGATTTCATACCACCAATGACATGTTAATATTTTCCTACTAAACTGAAAGAAATATTCCCTCTAGTAACAAATCTCAAAGGAAACACGTAACAGTGAGTACAGATTGCATTTTAACCTCTACTTTTTCACATAGCAAGTCTGAGAAATATAAGAAACTTTATATACAGATGGTACTGTGTGGGTTAATCTACTGATAAAATCTGTGAAAGATCTATAATCTATACATAATGCTATGTAGTATTTCCCAATTTAAGCCAATGCTTATTATAGTCTTTTAATAAAAAACCATGCATTGGGCGCCTGGGTGGCTCAGTTGGTTAAGCGACTGCCTTCGGCTCAGGTCATGATCCTGGAGTCCCAGGATCGAATCCCATATCGGGCTCCCTGCTCAGCAGGGAGTCTGCTTCTCCCTCTGACCCTCCCCCATCTCATGTGCTTTCTCTCTCTCTCAAATAAATGAATAAAATCTTTTAAAAAAATGCATTAATCTCAAAAGATATTGTTAAAGACAATTTCGTTACATGGAAATACACTCATGCTATGTTAAAAAAAGAACAATTTACAAAAAATTATTTGTTTTAAAATGCATATACTTACAGAGAAAAAGATTGGAAAGATATATAATACATATAAAATATCGTGGGTGATTATGGGTGATTTTAATTATCTTTTTGCTTCTCTGAATTTTCCACCCTTTATATAATAAACAAGTAGTGTTTTTTAATATGGAAAAACATTAAGAGCTATTGTTTCAAAGTGTAACAATAAACAAAAGGGCCCCACTTACCAAGATGGATTATCTTTGCTTTCTATTTAGGTCTGAGTATACCTGTCTTATAAGATACAGTCACAGTCTAGTACCACTCACCTGTCCAACTGCTTGCAAGTTATAGCAGACAATGTCCTTATTGGCTGCTGAAGTTCCATAAAGAAGTGCCTCAATGAGCCAGCATATCCCCAGGAGAAGGTCAGAGAAGCTCAGATAAAAGAGTGGCCTTATCTGTCAAAGCAACAAGAGGCTCATTTCATAAATGATGTAGCTAGGAGAATATAACAATCAATTATTTTTATGTTATACCTTTCTAGTAGAAACCTGGGCATCATTTTTCTGGGGTCTCTGTCATTGGTGGACTGTGGGGAATGTAAAGGAATACTCCAGGTAGGAAGGAATATATAATTGCAACTATCCCAATTGTCCTGGAACCAGACTACTCATGGATAAACTAGCACTGGAACTTCTTCCTCATAAACATATTCCTTCCTCAGATATAGGGACAAAGGAAAAAATGGGCAGATAAGAAATTTTGTGATGGGAGACACACCACAAATAGAAAATTAAAAGTGCTCTAGTTGCACAGTCAACATCCAACAATAGGAAATGAGATCATCAGCTGAGTGTTTAGGGATAGGGTTAAGGACTCAAGAAAAAAAAGAGGTTTTTTAAATCTTAACATAGTTTAACTTGCATTTTTCTTATTCTTTTCTTTATTGAAAAATTGTAAGATATTTAAAGTGTGCAATGGGATGATTTGATATACACGTACATTATGAAAGGATTTCCCCAAGTTAACACCTCCATCACCACACACATTTACTTTTTTTTTGATGAGAACATTTAAGTTCTACTCTCTTAGCAAATTTCAATTATACCACACAATGTTATCAACTATAGTCACCACATTATACATTAGATCCTCAGACCTTATTCATCTTATTTTGTCAATGAAAACTCGGAGTAGGAAAAATATCGGTATGAATTGTGTATGCTGCTTTTCAATTTCTGACCCCATCAGTAAAGTTTGTCCTTCTTTATCACTTTCTAGTATTCTTCCCCTTTGGCCTCCCTACTCCCACATTTCTAAAAATAGTATTGGTTAACCTACAGAGAAAATTATAAAATGTTTATTGAGAGACACCAAAAAAGATCTACACTGAAGAAATATACTATGCTCATGAATTGTAAGACCTAAGATTACAAAAATGTTGGTTCTCTCTAAACTGATATATAGACTAAATGCAATTATCAATTGTATCTCAACATATTTTCTTGTGGAAGTTGACAAGCTGGCTCTACATCTGATATAGAAATACAAAATATCAAGATAACCAAGACATTCTTGATGAAAAAGGAAAAAGAAGACTCGTCCTACACATAGCAAAACTTAATATAAAGCTAGAGCGCAGATACTGTGGTACTAGCACAGGAATAAGCAAATAGACAAATGAAACAGAATCAGAGCTCAAACAAACCTAAGCATAAGTAAAAACTTTTGATACATGATAAAAGTGGCTTTTTAAAAAAGATTTTATTTATTTGACAGAGAGAGCTCAAGAGAGAGCACAAGCAGAGGGAGAGAGAGAAGCAGACTCCCCGCTGAGCAGGGAGCCCGATGCGAGGCTCGATCCCAGGACCCTGAGATCATGACCCAAGCCATCTGAGCCACCCAGGTGCCCCTAGAAATGTCTTTTTTAGAACATTTTTATTTTATTATTATTATTATTATTATCATAGTAAACTCTACACCCAATGTGGAGCTCAAACTCACAACCCTGAGATCGAGTTGCAGGCTCTGCTGACTAAGCCAGCCAGGCAACCCATAAGGCAGCTTTCTGGATCAAGAGAGAAAGGATAGTCTTTTCAAAATATGCTGTTGCAACAACTGGGGATATGGATAAATATAAAAGTGGACCCCTACTTTCTATCTCACACACTCAAAAATGAGTTCCAAGTGATTTAAATAACTAAATGTGAAAGGCAAAAACCACAAAAAAATTTTTTTAGATAATAGAGGAGAATGTCTTCAACTTCTGGCCAGGGAAATTTTTCCTAAACAAAACAAAAAGGCTCTAAAAGGAAGTAACTGAAAAATTCAACCAGTGAAAAAGAAAAATGTGTCAAAAGACACCATAAAGAAAAAGACATGCCACAAAATGGGAGAAGATTATTTGCAACACATAAAACTGACAAAGGACCGGTATCAAAACAGTATTAAAAACAAAAACAAACAAAAACTCTTACAAAGCAATTAAAAAAAACCCAGTAGAAAAAACTAGGCAAAAGATGTGAACAGGTACTTAAGAGGAAATCCAAATGGCCATAAACATATGAAAATATGCCTAATATCAGTAATCAAGGAAATGAAAAATTAAATCCACAATGAGAAAAAAATTATACATTCATGGCAAAAATTTTTAAAGTCTGACAATATCAAGGATTAATGGAAACATGAAGCAATGAGACCTTTCATACCCTACTGGCACAACCATTTAGAAAAAGTTTGGCATTATCTAGGAGATATGCCTCTCCTACAGCAATTCCGTCATTGGGTAAATACACTAGAGAAATGTTTGCATGTGTGCACCAGAAGACATGGGCAAGATTATTTATAGCAATATAGATACATAAATTATGATATGTTCAAAATACAGAATGCTAAACGTCAGTGAAAATGAAATGAACCAGAGCTTTACACAACATGAATAAATCTTACAAATAACGTTGACAAAAAACAGCAAATCACAAAACTATATAAAAAATATATACAATATTAGTCCATTTACAAAAAGTTAAAAAATGAGCTGAAATAAATTGTTTAAAGATACATTGACAAAACTGTACATAAAAGCAAAGTAATTATGATCACAGAAGTCAGGATAGTGGTTATCTCTAGATGTGAGGAAGAGATTTGTGACCAGTAAGGAGCATAGTAGGTTGACCAGTAAGGAGCATTTTGGTACAGCCAATTTCTATTTCTTGTCCATAGTGGTTATAATCATTCTTTAAACAGTACATACAAGTTTTATGCTTTCTAATCCATATCTGATATATATCACAAGAAAAAGTAAATTAAAAATTTTTTTAAGTTATTATCACATACTACCTAATATAACAACTAATCTCACCTGTACAAAAGGGAATTTTTCTGACTCCCCTCTTCCAAATGAGAGGAAAGCTAAGATACTATACCTGGCAAACGGGTAAATGGTCAAGTTGCTTTGGCTAACAGATACAAAAACAAGTGAAATAACATTTTAAACTACATTTAATAGATATCAGATATTATTATTATTTTTACCATATATAGCCTTTGCTCTGGGTAAGCCTACTAAAATTCCAACCAGATGGCACATTCACAGATTCTACTGGCCCATGACCTTCCACAAGTTTCTAACTGTTAATGGGTAAAAAATTAAAACTGAACACAAAATAAACTCTGGAGGAGAAAGGCAGCCAAGAGACTTTTGTGAGCAAGAATGTAATTTTATTTATGGTCATTGATTCAATAAATAGCCTTAGAGAGAGAGAGCTGTTTGCCACTAAAACATATCTAGTCTTTGGCAGGGAAATGGAGGATAAAAAGAGGTTTATATAACTTCACTCATGCTTGGAAAACAATGAGTTCTAGTGACAGGAGATAAAGTCAATCAAGTAAACAACAAAAATTAACTGAGTACCTACTGAAGTCAAGAAAAATTTCACCCTGCCTATGTTCACAAGATACTATGTTGAATGTAATGCAAAGACCGGTTTGCAAAGGAAAGTGCAATCAAGTACAGTGTGCAGTACTTAGGCAGACACATAAAAACCTAAAACATAGTCCAAAATATGAAAGCAAAAACTCTTTTTAAAAAAACATGCATAGGGATATCTGGGTGGCTCAGTTGGTTAAGTGTCTGCCTTCAGCTCAGGTCATAATCAGGGTCCTGGGTTCGAGTCCCGCATTGGGGTCCTTGTTCAGAAGGGAGCCTGCTTTTCCCTCTGCCTGCCACGCCCCCTGCTTGTGCTCTCTCTCTGACAGATAAAAAAATAAAATCTTTTTTTAAAAATGCCTAATTTGTACCTAATTTAAATCAAGAGCAGGATAAGGGCTAGGGAAGGGAGGATGTGCATTGTGTGAAAGGCTTTCCCTGGGGAGGTTTGGGTCCAAGTCTGTGCTGGTGAGGTTCATAGGAATACTCTTCTAAAACCCTGCTTCCCAATATTTCTATTCAAATGAAATCAGGTTACAAAGAGTATTAAAAGTGATCTTCTTGGGCAAATAAGTCACATAAGTGTAATAAAGTATCTGCCTTGAGTATTATTTAACAATGGCTAGTCTGGCCACTTTCTTCTCTCTTCAGTTTGCTTCTCTGAGTCATTGTTTCATCAGCTAGTCCCCTCAAAGATTCCCTATGGATTTCTCCAATTTACTACATTTATTTTTAATTTAATAGACTATTTTGGTCTTTTTCAGATTATGACTTCCATGTGTTTTTTGCTGTTAAAAATATTCTTTGATGGAGGAAAAAGGAAAACTGGAGGATGGTTGACATTCTTAACCTGGAAAAATTGGAATTTTTCCTACACCAAGAAAACAGAATGTGTGGGAACCAGTGAACTAGTGGTTGCTAAGGTCCTTTAGGCTCTGGTTATGTGAAAGGTATGAGAACTGAAGCCAGAGAAACTAAAGGTCACATCCTAGGCCAAACTAGATCCCACATCTTTATAAAGCTCTAACCTATTGTCACATCAGAAGTCACCTTAGAGCAGTGGTTCTCAGCCAGGAGCAATTTTGCCTCCCCGAGGAGACATCTGGCAATATTTGAAGATATTTTGGTTTTTACAACCTCAAAGGTAGGGGGAGGTGGTTTGCTTTTAGCATCTAGTGGGTAAAGTCAGCTAAACATCCTAATGTGCACACAGCCCCCTATAACAATAATCATCCAGTCCAACAGATAAATAATGCAGAGACTGAGAATCTCTGCTTAGCTCTCTCTACTATATAACTAATACTTTATTAACTTAATCATGTATGAATTCAAATTTCATCAAAGGAGACAAACATTAGGGAAATCTGAATCACAGAAAGATATGTGGCCTAAGATTACTTTGGTAGGCAATGATACTACAGTACCAAGACTTCTACTCTCCAGTTTTACCTACACAGTCACAGTCTATGTCTGAAATTCAAAATCCTATCTTCATTAGGTATCATATTTCAGTGGCTTAAAAAGCATATATGGAGAAAGGCTTTGGAACAAGACAATCCTATACTCAAATTCTAGCTCTAACAACTTACTGGCTATAAATAAGACCTTAGGAATGTCCCTCAAGCTTACTAGGATTCTATTTCTTCACTATAATATGAGATTAATAATATCCTCCTCACAGAGTTGTTTTAAGGATTAAATGAAAAATGTATTTAAAACACTGAGCACATTTGTCTAGAATATAATAAATACTAAATACTGTGTTTAATTTGAAGGGGGACTGTAGCTAAGAGGTGGACTTTTGAAAATCTGTTCTGCTACTTACTGTAAAATTTGAACAAGTTATTTCATGACTTTGAGCCTCAATTTCCTCACCTATGAAATGGAGCTAATATCATCCTTCTCATGGGAGAGTGATGATAGCCAATAAGATAAAGTTTGTAAAGCACCCAGCATACTTGGAACTCAGAAAGTGTTCAACATACAGAACTATTTGGATTACTAAAGTGGGCCCAATAAAACCCAATCACATTTTCCACATACAAAAGCTCTCCCATTTACATCCTGAACTATATTTTGTCTAATTTTGTGCCATTGGGCCTGGTTAGAGAAGTAGTTGTTACATTTCTCTTAAAATCTTTTCATAGCTAGGAAATACACCTCTCTTCCTAGTCCTCTCTCAATCAGGAAGGTTTTTTGTTTGTTTACACCTTAAATATATACAATTTTTGTTTGTCAATTATACCTCAATAAAAGGAAAGGTTTTTTTACTTGATCTTTTTGGTATGAATAATTTTACATAGGATGTATTTTTACTCTGTTTTCACATTAAATTGTAATTGCCTAGAAGGCCTGAGCAACAAACCTAATATTTTTTGCACAACAAAGTCTCTGAGCTATATCCTAGCCCCACTAGCAATGTTACCAAGATATCAATATCAGAAAACTCACCTCTTGGCAGGACCATACTGTGCTTAGAGTGACTAGAGGCTTCAAACAACTCTGTTTCCTAACTTTAATAATCAGTGAATAGCAAAAAAGTGTACTTTTTAGTAGGCAATCTCTCAGTATTCAAAGTTATAGTTAAAATAATTACCTAGAAGAAAAGGGAAACCTATTGACTATGTCTAAAATATCTCAATGTATCATGACAAATTTACAAGTAATTCATAGAATTATTCCATTATTTATGGTCACACTTCTCTTATTTATTTCAAAAGCTAAGTCACTAAAAGTTCAAATCCAACACAAAAAGAGTTTGCTCACCTCTGGAGATTTCTGTATATTCGGGAATACGGCATAGGCAATAAGTGAACTTGAGCCTATAACACTGACAGAGATAAAAGATAATCATTAAAAGAGGACTAGTGGGACTCCCTCATTTTTCCTAATGATTTTTTTTTTTTAGTTAAAAATGAACTCGGTATGTTTAATAAAGCTTGGTATTGCCAAAAATCGCAGTACAAACATCAAGTCACACGCCCACACGACAGAATTCCATTTACAAAATGTCCCTCGGGAGGCCTCCTCCGGCTGCGCCCAAGAGAACCCAACCCAGGCCTGCAGTCTAGGGGGGCAGAGGAGGCAAGGAGGGGAGCAGCCTAATGATTTTTTATAGCTTTACTGATATATAATGGATGTAAAATAAACTGCACATTTTTCTAAAATATGGAATGCTTCATGAATGTGTGTCATCTTTGCATAGGGGCCATGCTAATCTTCTCTGTATCATTCCTACTGATTTTGCAAATCAATCCTGTTGACCAAGTCCTTTGATTTTCAGATATAATTCCTCAATCTGTTTTTTTGTTATTGTTGATGTTACATTTTATTAATCAGAAAATATCAACATGGTAAAGAACAGCATTTCTCCCTAAAGAGTAAAAGCAAATACCCAGGGGGAAAATGCAGAAAACTTTAGAATTCTACAGCTTTGCTTCTACTACTTCAAACAGTCATAGTACATGAGATTAAATAAATTTACCTCAGAGTAGCCATAACAAATTGTATCCACTGTATTGCAGAAAAAACCTAAATAAAACAAGAGAATAAAATTAAAACTTTTACATTTAATATCCAACCTTACTCCAATTTCACTGTTTATTAACTGTGCAGAGCACAAAGTCTTCAGTGTCTAATCAAAATACCCTACAAGTCTGAGAAGGAGCAGAAAGGCCTCTGGAAAGGCAAGGTGGATCCTTGTGTCCTCTCTTATTGCTCCACCTCTGGAAACAGTAAGATAAAAAGAATAGAGAGGTGGACAGAAAATGACTAAATGAAAAAAGAGTTGGATGAGAAGATTTAAAAAGGAAAGAATAAAATTAAGACGACACAGGAAAAGTTAAGTTTTGAGAGAGAATAGACAGATGTGTGAAAAGAATGGGTAAAAGGAAAGGTAAACAAATACTAAATAAAGTCGGCTGAGAGCTAGAGAAAAAATAGAATAGTAGGCAATAAAGAAATAGGAAGAAGTAGTAAAGAGATACTGCAAGTGAAAAATACAGAACAAGGAGGAAGAAAGGGGGAGCAAAAAGAAAGGGACAATTTATAATCTCACCAAGTCCCAACTGTCCTCCAGAATGCTAGCCCCCAGCAGGAAGGCCATAGGGACTTCGGCCCCAGCTATGCTTAAACAGCCCAACCCTTCTCAGGTTCTGAATCTTGAAGCACTGAACAAGTGGCTCCACCCCTAGCCCAGCTGGGCCCCTCCCTACCAATACTGCCCTGTATCTTGAAAACAAGGAAAGAAGGTGGGGACAAGTGGAGGAGAAAGCCAAGCAGAAAGAACAAAAATAGAAAGAGCAGGTGACAAGGAAACAAAGTCCTAAAAAGCATTAGGAATTGTAAGAAGAGGAAGAGACAGGAATAATAAAAAATAGAGAGAATGGTGAAAAGATAAATAGAGCTGCAAGAGAGAAGTGGAACAGAAAAAAGGGAGAAAAAAATAAGTAAGAAAGAAGGTCTGCTTAAAACTTGCCCCATTTAGGGACAAAAGCCTGTGATGGAAAAGAGAGACTGCATATTAAACAATCAGTAAATTTTTAGTAATACCAAGAAAAGCCGTGAAGAGAAGGTGTTGTTAATATCTCATATTTAATAGTAACATCTGAAATATTCTGTACCAAAAATTCCCACCAGAAATATATTAAATTACATGATTCATTTAATATACTTATGTTTATATAACCACTCTGTATAAAGCATTGTGCTACAGAAGATACAAGTAAGAGACAGACCCAGACTTCCAGGAGCTTATAACATAGTAGGAAAAATGGACTGAATACCAGAATCTCAAATTATCTGCATACAAAAAAATATACACTGCCTATCATTTGAACAATATTCGGAAGAACTGGTGAAATTTGGACAAAGACTATGGTAAGGAGAAAGCAGAAGGAAAAACATTTCATTTCATTTATTTTTTTAAAGATTTTATTTATTTATTTGACAGAGAGATAGACAGGAAGAGAGGGAACACAAGCAGGGGGAGTGGGAGAGGGAGGCTCCCCGCAGAGCAGGACGCCGGATGCGGGACTCGATCCCAGGACCCTGGGACCATGACCTGAGCCCAAGGTAGACGCTTAACGACTGAGCCACCCAGGGGCCCAAGAACATTTCATTTATATAACCGTTTATCTTTCATCTAACTATACTTTCATACACTCTACAAATATTTATTGATAACATAAATTGGATCATTTGCATAGGTTCAGTGATTTGGTGATTTAAATATGTGATTCATTTATTCATATGAGGTTAATATACGATTCATTTATTTACCATAGTGTGGAGTAGAAGAAGGGACATCGTTAAGAGGTAGGTTCTGGTGGGAAACTTAAAAGTGGAGGTAGGCTCTAACCACTTTGCTTAGATCATTTGATAAACAGGGGCGCCTGAGTGGCTCAGTCATTAAGCATCTGCTTTCAGCTCAGGACGTGATCCCAGGGTCCTGGGATGGAGCCCTGTGTCGGACTCTCTGCTTGGTGGAAAGGCTGCTTCTCCCTCTCCCATTCCCCCTGCTTGTGTTCCCTCTCCCGCTGTGTCCCTCTGTCAAATAAATAAATAAAATCTTTATTAAAAAATCATTAGATAAACAAATAAAAAACACAAGTAGATTCCTCGTTCAGAAATCCCTACCATAAGGTCTCAGGGAGTGTTCTGAGGCCTCTAAACATATATCTATCTAATAAGGGTGAGAGGACTAATGACAGTCTCACTAAGTGATAAGAGAATGCTTTTGGACAAAGGACTCTTGTTCAGCCAAGAACAAATCTCAGATTGTTCGAGGAACAACCATGCCAAATCAGTCTGCTGCTCTTGACATTAAGAACTTTTCTCTCCTGCCACCTCTTCTAAAATGTCTTATGCCACTGACCAAATTCCTATGTGGGGATTTACCTTTCCATTTTTCTCTCTATTATTAGTACCCTGTTTTTTGTATATTTAGCATCATTCCCCCTTGAAATATCTTTTGAAACATAATCTTCCCATCTTCCTTTTCTGCAAGGGCTAACCCAAGCCCAAATGAATGATACTTATTTTTAGTTTTCTGTTCTTTCACTTAGCTCCTTAGTAAGCTCAGAAACATCACAGCTCACTTAATGTAATGGGTTACTACATTTCATGTATCAATTAAATTAATAGATATTCATTAAACTTCTACCATGAGCAAGTTACTACTGTGGATACAAAGTCAAGAAAGACACCTTCCTAGTAAAATATTTTTTATTTAAGCAAAACTTATACTTAACTCAAATACGATTTCTAGTAATAACATCTACCAACTATCAAGTGCTATCTATGCGTAAGGCTCTATGCTAAGCATTTTAATTGTCAACACAACCTTTGAGGTAAGAAGTAATATTCCCATTTAAAAAAAAAATTTTTTAGTAGACTCTACACCCAATGTGGGGCTTGAACTCACGACCCTAAGGTCAAGAGTTCCATGTTCTACCAACTGAGCTAACCAGGCACCCCAGTAATGTTCCCATTTTTCAGATGAAGAAACTGAGGCTTAAAGAAGTCACTTCTAGTGGTTACAGAGTTATCAAGTGGTTACAAGTTATCAAACTATGACTTCATAGTTTGCACTCTTAACACACACAATATCCTAGTGGAGAACTAGTTAATAGGAACACAGGGAAAGATAATGTTAAAAATTAATGTAACATCAGGGCACCTGAGTGGCTCAGTCAGTTGGGTGTCTGCCTTCAGCTCAGATCATAATCCCAGGGCCCTGGGATTGAGCCCCGCATCGGGCTCCCTGCTCAGCGGAGAGCCTGCTTCTCCCTCTGCCTGCCACTCTATCTGTGCTCTCTCTCTCTCTGTGTCAAATAAATAAATAAAATCTTTTAAAAAAAAAATTAATGTAACATCTGGGACACCAAGGTAGCTCAGTCATTTAAGCATCTGCCTTCAGCTCAGGTCATGATCCTAGGGTCCTGGGATGGAGTCCCACATCAGGTTCCTTGCTCAGTGGAGAGCTTGCTTCTCCCACTGCCTGCAGCTCCCCCGGCCTGCTGCTTGTGCTCTCTCTCTGACAAATAAATAAATAAAGTCTTAAAAAAAAAAAACAACTAATGTGGGGTGCCTGGGTGGCTCAGTGGGTTGAGCATCTGCCTTCGGCTCAAGTCATGATCTCAGGATCCTGGGATCCAGCCCCATGTAGGGCTCCCTGCTCGGTGGGGAGCCTGCTTCTCTTTCCTTCTGCCCCTCCCCCACCCCGTGCTCTCTGTAGCTCTCTCTCTCAAATTGATAAATAAAATCTTTAAAATAAAAAAACTAATGTAACATCAAGGTAGCTCTTTTATTAGGCAATGGCTTCTTAGATATGATAACAAATGCATCAGCAACAAAAGAAAAAACAGATAAATTGGCCTTCTTCAAAATTAAAAACTTTTCTGCTTCAAAGGATACCATCAAGAAAGTGAAGACAAGCCACAGAATGGAAAAAAAATATTTGTAAACCATACACCTAATAATGGACTTATATAGAGAATATATAAAGAACTCCTACAAGGGCACCTGGGTGGCTCAGTCAGTTAAGCCTCTGACTCTTGATTTTGGCTCAGGTCATGATCTCAAGATGATGGGCACCTGGGTGGCTCAGTTGGTTAAGCGACTGCCTTTGGCTCAGGTCATGATCCTGGAGTCCCTGGATCGAGTCCCGCATCGGGATCCCTGCTCAGCGGGGAGTCTGCTTCTCCCACTGACCCTCCCCCCATCTCATGTTCTTTCTCTCTCTCTCTCAAATAAATAAATAAATAAAATCTTTAAAAAAAAAAAGATGATGGGATCAAACCCCACAGCAGGCTCCATGCTCAGCAGGGAGTCTGCTTGAGATTCTCTCTCCCTCTTCCCCCACTCACATGCACACTCTCTAAATAAATAAGTAAATAAATAAATAAAATCTTAAAAAAAAATCTCCTACAATTCAATAATAAAAATACAACCCAATTTAAAAATGGGCAAGGGGCGCCTGGGTAGCTCAGTCATTAAGTGTCTGCCTTCAGCTCAGGTCATGATCCCAGGGTCCTGGGATCGAGCCCCGAATCAGGCTCCCTGCTCCGCAGGAAGCCTGCTTCTCCCTCTCCCACTCCCCCTGCTTGTGTTCCTGCTCTTGCTAGCTCTCTGTCAAATAAATAAATAAAATCTTAAAAAAAAAAGCACAAAGGTTTTAAATAGAAATTTCTGCCCCCAAATAAACAAATGACTAATTACCATAGGAAAAGATGATTAACCTCATAAGCCAGCAGGGAAATACAGATTAAAATCACAATGAGATAATATTTCTCATTTTATTATAGCTATCTCATTTTATTATATATAATATGCTCTTGCTATCTCTCTGTCAAATAAATAAATAAAATCTTTAAAAAAAAGATAGACAATAGCAAGTGTTGCTGAAAATGTGGAAGAATAGAAACTCTTATACACTGCTGGTGAGAATGTAAAATGCTGCAACCACTTTGGCAGTTCCTCAAAAGGTTAAACATATACGATATGACTCAGCTGCGAGGTATAAACTCAGTTCTACTTCTAGGCATATACCTAAGAGAAATTAAACATATGTCCACACAAAAACTTGAACACAAATGTTTATAATGTTGTTATTCCTAAAAGACAAAAGGTAGAAACACAAGTGTCCATCAACTGGTGAATAGATAAATAAAATGTAGTATACCCACATAATGAAATATTCAACAATTAAAAGCAAAGAAGTACTGATGCATTCTACAACATGAAGAACCTTGAAAACATTATGCTAAAGAAGCCAATCACAAAAGACCACATACTGTATGATTCCATTTGTATAAATGTCCAAAACAAGCAAATTTATAGACACATAAAGTAAATTAGTAGTTGCCTAGAACTAGGAAGGTAATCTGGGAGAGAATGGGGAGTGAATACTGATGGGCACAAGATTTCTTTTTAGGGTGACAAAAATATTCCAAAATTAGGCAGTAGCGATGGTTGCACACTTTATGAATATACTAAAACTCATTGAATTGTACACTTTAAGAGGATAAACTGTAAATAGGAAAATTTTATAGGGATACAGTAAATGTCCCTTGCTGAAATTCATGGTGTAATGATTAATGGATAACATGTTTCTGTCTTTCCTACTGAAAAAATAATATTTAGAACAAAAAGTGTAAAACAAACACTGTAAGAGGGAACTGAAGATAAAGATTGTAAGAGAGCACCTGACTGCTCTAAATGAATCCACCACTCCTGGTCTGAACAAATTACACTCTAGGACTTTGATAAAACTTGCAGGTTAACCCAATAAACCATTGAATGAAATCTGAGAGTTTGTGTAAAAAGGGGAAAATTGTTAGAAATTGTAGAAAACTGTAGAAATTTCTAGAAATTATAGAAAACTGGTGATAACTAAATTTTTAATTTTTATAAGGAGAAAGGATGGTGGAATCTGCAAGCCGTAGGTCAAAGATCTCAGTACTCATCCCAAATAAGATTCTAAAATGAACTATCCAAAGGTGTGCTTTTAAACAATTTTAAAAAAAGTAATCTCTAAAAATGGATTTATAAAAAAATCTCCTGTTGAGTTCGTAGGTGTTCAGAATGGTTTGATCCCTATCCAGCTGAATTCCTGAGACCAGATGAAATCCAGGTCTCCTACTCCTCTGCCATCTGCTCCGCCCTCCTGGATTTATAAAAAAATCATGTCAGACTACCCCACTCTCTCTTTGGATAGAATTACCAGACACAGTATATATGGTATTTTGACAAAGAATTTGGTGAGAAATTTCATGATATAAAAATAAGGAGAGACACCTGAGTGGCTCAGCTGGGTGAGTGTCTGATTCTTGGTTTCGGCTTGGGTTGTGATCTCAGGCTCATAAGATCAAGCCCCACCCGCGTCAGGCTCCACGTTCAGCAGGTCTGCTTGGGATTCTCTCTCTTCCTCTCCCTCTGCTCCTCCCCTGCTTACATTCTCCCTCTCTCTCGAATAAATAAATAAAATCTTTAAAAAAAAATGAGGGGTGTCTGAGTGGCTCAGCTGGTTAAGCCTCTGCCTTCAGCTCAGGTCATGATCTTAGGGTCCTGGGATCTAGTCCCGCATTAGGCTCCCTGCTTAGCGGGAAGTCTGCTTCTCCCTCTCCCCCTCCCTCTGCCCCACTCGTGCTCTTTCTCTCTCTCTCTCTCTCTCTCTCTCAAATAAATAAATAAAATCTTAAAAAAAAATGAACTATAGACCAAGTAGAAGTACAATTAAGGGCATTTCTTGCACAAATAAGCCTAAGGGAGCGCTAACTAATTTATAAATATCAACTTAGAAATGACTTCTAGTGGAGTGAATCAGCATTCTGACTTGGCACAGTTCTGTAAAACACTTTCATTACTTGAGAGAAAATACAGTGGGCACATTTATCAAATATGTGTGTGTGCTATTACTGTTGCATAACAACTTTCCACAAATTTAGTGGCTTAAAACACACATTTATCATCTCATGATGACCCACAGCTTCTGTGGGTCACGAGTACAAGAATAGCTTAGTTTAGTTGGATCCTCTGCTTCAGGGCCTCTCACAAGGCTATAATCAAGATATCAACCAGGACTGAGTCTCATCTGAAGGCTCAAATGGGGAAGTGTTCTGCTTTCAAGTTCACAAAGTTGTTGGTCTAATTCAGTTCTTTGAGGGTTGTTGATCTAAGGGCGTAAGTTCCAAACTAATTGTTGGCCAAACACTTCACTCAGTTCTTTGCCACATGGATTTCTGCAAGATGTCTTCCTATCAAAATGGAAGTCAGAACCTTATGTAACAAAATCACTGAAGTGATATTTCATCACCTCTCCTGTATTCTACTGACCATAGATTTTGCCAATAGCCAAGGAGAAAGGATCACATGAGAGGGTAAATACTAAAAGGCAGGGATTATTGGAGACTATCTTAGGGTCTGCCACTGTGTTTTCATCCAATGTATCAGGTACTTTTCCAATTCAGATCATTTATAATAGCTTCCCTCTCTCTGGAATGTTCTTCCACCAGATAATCATATGACCAGCTCCTTCTCATCCTTCAAGTATCAGCTTAAATGTCATTACCTCAGAGATGTAACATTTATCAAATTCCAAAATACCATGTTTGTTTGTGCTGTCTGCTTTCCCCTAGTATACTGTAACCTCCTTGAGGATAGGCAACCTATCTGTCTAACTCACCCCAATATCTTCAGTACCTAAAACAGTACCTAGAATAGGTACTCAGTATTTTCAGTAAATACATTCAGTAAACGTACTCAAGTAGATGACAGACTTAAGATCTAATAAGACCTAAATACTTTATAATAATGAGTTTTATTTAATACAAGTTAATAGAAGTAAATGTAAGTATACTGTCCTTGCATCTAAAGTACCAACTGGACAAAGATTAGGATGAAAAAGTAGCAACATTTTACTTTAGAAATCTAGAGCAGGGGCCCCTGGGTGGCTCAGTCGGTTGAGCGTCTGCCTTCGGCTCAGGTCATGATCCCAGTGTCCTGGGATCCAGCCCTGCATGGGGCTCCCTGCTTGGTGGGGAGCCTGCTTCTCCCTCTCCCACTCCCCTGCTTGTGCTCCCTCACTCACTCTCTAGTAAATAAACTCTTTAAAAAAATCTAGAGCAGTGTCATCCAATAAAAATATGTGTCATGGATGTAATTTAAAAGTTTCTAGTGGGGGTGGCTATGTGGCTCAGTTGGTTAAGTGTCTGCCTTGGGCTCAGGTCATGATCCCAGAGTCCTGGGGTGGAGTCCCACATTGGGCTCCCTGCTTAGCGGGGAGTCTACTTCTCCCTCTGCCCTTCACCCTGCCCATGCTCTCTCTCACTCTCTCTTTCTCTCAAATAAATAAAATCTTTTAAAAAAAACAAATAAAAGTTTCTAGTGACCACATTAAAAAAGCAAAAACAGATGAAATTTTAATAAATTTTACTTAACCTAAATATCCAAATTTTGTCCTTTCAGCATGCAATCAATATAAAAAAATTACTGATATATTTTACATTTGTAATTTTGTACTTTGAAATTCAGTGTGCATTTTACTCTTATAACATCTCAATTCAGAATAGCCACATTTCAAGAGCTCAGTAGCTACGTGTGATATTATAAATGTCATTTTATTTAGACTCCTTAATTTATAACTCGATTTTGGAGGCTCTTGCATTTGGATTTTATCCTGTAAAAATGCCACTATAAATTTCTATAATCAAGCAAATTTCCAAGAAAATAAATGGTATGACATAATAACCATAATAGCTAGTCTTTAAGTGAATATGTACTATATAGCAGATACTGTTGTAAATGCTTTATAACTAGTGTTAACTAATTTAATCTACTCACAATCCTATGAGACAAGTATTATTATTATCCCCATTTTACATGATAACATTGCAATAATACGTTGGCAGTGTGCAGGAAAGATTAAAGGGGGAAGAGATTGGCAAGGGCTAAGTTACTTTTATTTACTTACTTATATCCCACTTTGACCTAGATAGTATTTCAGGTGGCTTTTAAGAGTACTAAAATAAGACAAAATAACATGAATTAAAAGTGGGACAAAAAGAAGAAAAACATCTCTGTTGAAATGATTTGATCCATGGATGTTAAAATCTTATTTTTTTAATGCTACTTCATTGAAAAAAACGATAACAGAAATCCAAAATAAAGTTTCCTACAATCTCATCAGCTAGTCAGAACATTCTTTTTATTGATGTTACTTTAAGTCCTTGTCCCCATACATGTCCAGTTTCTACCTGTTTGTAGTAATTCTATGGCTAGTATTTTATATTCTACATTTTTCTCAACATTATTCCATAATAATTTTATTCTCTTTTGTTAGTCTTATTTTCTTTCTCTCCATTCCTCTGGACTGTAACCAATGCTAAAAGCCTAATGTATTTCTCTACATCTTTCTCTATGCTTGTTAAAATATATCCAGATAGGGACAAAGGACACAGCAGCTCTTTGGGTCGCTGGAAGCATGCACCAAAGAACAGGCAAATGAAAACTGAAACCACCCCTCAGGCGACAGCAACTTCCCTGACAAGACCTCCCACCAACCCAGACCACCCAGATAATTTGAGCTAAACCCCTGAAGGACCTTGGAGTGACACCTGCAATTACCTTTACCTCATTATAATACTAAAATCTCTGCCCAAGGAGGAGCCTCCACCTCATTTACATAACATACAAAGTATGTACAGGCAGGTTTTCTTAAGATGCACACAGGATTTTATGCCCGCCTCTACATACAATGACAAGGCTTCCCTATCTAAATATTCATCCTGGGGCGCCTGGCTGGCTCAGTCGGAAGAGGAGGCAACTCATGAGTTTGAGCCCCGTGTTGAATACAGAGATTACTAAAAAATAAATAAGTAAATAAAAACTAACTATTCATCCTATCTGTAAACAAAAAGCACCCGTTCGCCCTCTCCTGGAGTGAATTCACAGCTTTAGAAGCTATTTCCCATGATTTCCTTATTTGGTGCAAATAAAGTTCTTTGTGCAACAAAAACAAAACCATATCCAAATGCATACATACATAATAGGGGCTGTTATGTTTATGTTATGTTATAGTTGTAGGGTTTTAAAAATGGGATCACTTATTTCTGTACACATTTCTTTTCTCATCTAGTATTTCATGGAAATAGTTCTAACACATTTCATAGCTGTATAACATTCTATACAAGATCCTTTCTCTAGGGGCACCTGGCTTGCTCAGTCAGTAGAGCATGTAACTCTTGGTCTTGGCATCCTGAGTTCAGGCCCCACATTGGGTGTTGAGCCTACTTAAGAAAAAAAAAAAAAAGATCATTTATCCAACACTTACTCTCAGAGACATGTGAGTTCTCCTCAGGTTTTGTTTTTCTTCCTTTTCTTTCCTTTTTTTTTCTTCTGCAAACAATGCTGCAATAAATATCCCTAATCTCTGCACTTATCACCTCCTCCTGTGCTGATGACCTTGCTACTAAAGAATAAATTCCAGAGTGGAATTCTTTTAGTTCTCAAATATTTCAAGTTCTTTCTCACCCTAGAACCTTTACACTTGCTCTTTTCTTTTCCTAAGGTGCTTCCTAACACACACCAACCTGCAATTTCATATTTATTTATAATTATTTAATGTCTTTCTCATCACATGAGTCTAAGTTCCTTGAGAGCTCAATCCTATCCATCCTTTAGGTCTTACCTCAACTTACATATACTTGTTTGTAGAAGTTTCCCATGAACTCCAATCCCAACTGATCCCTCCATCCTATTTTTTCATAGATCTTCAACTTTTCTTTCTAGAAATTATCACAATTTGTAATTATATATTTATTTGTGTGATTATTTAATGCTGGTTTCCCCAACTAGGTCTTGCAGGAAGCACATCTGTTTTGTTCACCAGTGTAACCCTTACCCACAAGAGTGTATGGTGCCTGAAAAATGTACAGTAAATAGTTGTTAAATACTGAAACACTGAAAGAATTTTTTTTAATGTAGAAAGCATTCTTTTTTTTACATTTTATTTGTTTGAGAGAGAGAGTGTGTGTATGCAAGCAGGAGCAGGGAGGAGGGGCAGAGGGAGAGGGAGAAGCAGACTCCCTGCTGAGCAAGGAGCCTGACTTCAGACTTGATCCCAGGACTCCTGGATCATGACCTGAGCTGAAGGCAGACGCTTAACAACTGAGCCACCCAGGTGCCCCTAGTGAAACATTTCATTTAGAAGTCTAGACCTTCTTTCTTCAGTTTGCTGTAATCTACATTCACTGAGTAGAACTTGTATTGATCATTGGGACCCAGTCTGTTCCAGGGTTCTGGGTTATTCTTCCTATACCAACTGACATCTGGATTGCACAATGCCAGGGGCAAGACATACAGCGCTGTTCCAGTACCTGCTGCACCAATAAATATGAAAAGGGGGATTAAGCTTGGATGCTTCTTGGACTGAGGATCTGGCCTAACTTGGCTGTAGCAGAGCCCTCCAGCAGAGCAGAAGTAAAAATGAATATGCAAGGCCTGGAACTAAGTAGTCCCTACCAGAAGGGGCAATTTTTTAAAGGATGGTCAGGGTAGATCTTAGGAAGCTGACATATGAGCAAAGACTTAAGGGTAGTGAAGGAGCCAGCCATATGAATATCTTAAAGAAAAGTTTTAGAGGGAGAAAGCCAGTACAAAGGCCCTGAGGCAAGAACATGCCTTGTACATACAAGGGATAGCAAAGAAGTCAATGAGACTGGGGACACAATGGCTTGATGATGTTAGAAGAAAAAGACTGAAATTTATTAGTTGCTTTAGCAGAACCATGACACTTTTTTCCTCCTCACTCCAGCTCCTACCCTGGGTCATGTGCACACTCATTTTGATGTGGAGAACAAAGGCAAAAGAAATACAGAAACAATTAAACTTCCTTATGACTTTCAGCTCATTGACAAGTACTTGGGACTGGCAGGGTGACCTTCCTCCAGAAACTCAACTGCCTCAATGTTAATGCTTTGCTAGGGGCAAAAGGCAACCTTAGCTTGACATTATCCTAACTTCCAGGATCCCGTTAAGTCCACTTTAACAGATGAAAATCTCTTTGGAAACTTCCTTTATCTCTACCGCCCTAAGATATATGTTAGCAATCCTCCTCCAAACATACGGCCCACTGATATACATCTGAAGGGTCTTATGATTAAGGTTTTACTAGACAGTAATAAATGACCCCTCAAGGTCCTGGAACCCTGCTTCCAAATTCCTTAGAGACTTACACTATCCCTAACCCCCTCCCAACATGAAAGTATATAATCAGTAACTCCTCACAACTCCACTGCAGCTCTTTCTGCCCACAGGTCCTTTCTCTGCACTATAATAAAAACACCTTTTGCACCATAAAATGTCTCAATTCTTTATTGACCATTAGGCTCAACAATCTCGCATCAACTTAACATGCCCTGCCTCTTCCTACCTCTCTACAATTCCCAGCCTTTAGATTTTCCACATGAGTGTCAACTATGGGATTGCATAACTTCCTAAATATGGAGAATTATACCTGGCTTATTTGTGCAGATTGTTGTCAGGGTCCTGAAGCTAAGAATCTAATAATATTATAAAGCAATTGACTGGGACCAGGGCACTACTAAAAGGAAGCACTGAGACAATTATTGTACTGCACTGAATTGTTGCAATTCATTGCAAAAGTACCGATACTTCCCTTCCCTCTCCAACCAATCCTCTTCCTTCACTTTTTTTCAAAACCTACTTCAAAACTATGACTAGAAAGTCATTCCTGATTGGTCATGCTAACTAGGTGTACCCAAAGCACCTACATGTTCAGAAGTGAGTAATTTAAAAAGTCTAAACATCTTATAAAAGGTTCTAAAAACTCTTAATAGCTCCTTATTGAGTACAGGACAAAACAGAAAATTCTTAGTTTGATTTTCAATACTTTCCCCTACCTGGGCTTAAAACTGTCTTACTAACTAGTGTTTTGAGAACTCTCTCCAGCCAAGTCAGTCTTGCCAAACCATCATGCTTATTCTCACTTCTGCTCCCTTTTCATTTGTTCTCCACCTAAAATGTTTTCTTCCAAGGCTTAACTCCATTTCCACTTCCTACACGAAGTCTGCTTCAACCACTTTAGCTCATAATTTTCCCCTCACCTTCTATCATTTGTCTATGTAGCTCATTTTATTTAATAACTTATTAGAGCAAACTCAAAATAAATTTTCCCAAAACCCCCAAAACACATACACACTGACTCTTTCTTTCAAAATTTCTATATAAACTGGTTGTCCATTATAAGATCCTATGATCTTTGATGATTTTATACACCCACACATTAGACATATACAATGGTTAATATGGTGCTAAGCCCCTCATAATGTATATATAATTTATTCTCTTACCTCACACCATTTGTTCATAAGTTTTGTGAATTCTACCCTACAAAATTTCTCAATTCGACCCTTCCCTCTCGTTGTGTGCTACTGCAGGACCCTAACCTCTCTCACCTAGACTACTACAATTGACCCTTAACTAGCCTCCCTGACTTCAACCTTCTCCCTTCTTCTGATCCACTCCCTTGGCTCCTTTTTCTCCCCCCCACTCCCTTCACTCTTAAGTGACAGCAAATCCAACTTCACTCTTCTGGTTAACACCTGTGGTGGCTCCAAACCTTTCAGCTTGATGAGAACCTTTGCAATGCTCCCCGGTTTACCTTTACAGAGTCATCATGTTTTTCCCCTTTCTAGAAATACCCTTCTGTGTTTGCCTTGTAAATGCCTCCTCCTCTTTCACGATCCAGTTCAAAAGTCATTTCCTGTCTTCAACTTTCCCTGACACTCCCGAGCGGGACTAACTGAATTTCCATTTATGTTTTCACAACACTCTATTGGTCTTACTACTATTGCTCTGTCTCCTCCTCCCCAACACTGTGAGTTCCTTCAGTCCAGAGCTCTGTCTCGTTCATCTCTATTCCGTATTCTCGCAGGCAAAACCAGGATCTGGTTTAAACCGTGCTCTGAACAAGTATCTAGGGAATACAATTATTAGGACTTTTTTGTTTTGAAGACCTCCAGGAGCCTAGGACTAGCTGGGCAAGTACTGGGCTTTCAGTAAAGCCTGTTTTTACAGGAACCGGGCGTCTTGCCGCTGAGGCACTCACCAGAGAGCAGGCACTGGGCAGGGTTCAGGGGTGGCCCTGACCCCCATGCTGACGAAAAGACGCGTCTGCGTGACCTACTCGGGTCCTGGCTAAGGGAGCTGGGGGAGTATGACCGACCTCGTGAGGATGGTAACACAGACTTGACAGACTAACCTAAGGTAGTAGCGGGTCCCAATGGACTGCCAGACGGGCCAAAAGCAGGAATAAATGATGGCCAGCCTCGTCATCTTCCAAAAAGTAAAGAGAGCGAACTAATCGCTGCAAGACGCCAGGCACGCGCTTCGAGCCTCTCCTCACGCGGAAGAGGACGGGAAAAGGGCAGGTGGACTGCGAGACTCGCCGAGTGCGCGTGCGCAGCAGCGTCTTTCCGCCACCCGCGGCCCCGCCCCCACACCCTAGGCCTGTGCGAGCTTCGCCGAGTGCGCGCGCGCGGCAGCCCCATTTCCCCGCCCCTCACGTGGCCCCTCCCTGTCACCCTAGGCCGGCTCGAGCCTCCCGGGCTGTACACGTGCGCGCATCCGAGCCGGCCCTGCAAGTCACGTGACCCCCGACTCCGCGTTTTCTCTACTACAGCCTTCCTAGCTCCTACTGCCAGAATCCGGTGTTATGGCTTCCGGCATGCCCCGTGCCGCTTCTCTCTCTCCGCTGTTTCCCCTTCTCCTGTTCCTCCTGCTCCTTTCCGCTCCGCATGGCGGTAGCGGCCTGCACACCAAGGGCGCTCTTCCCCTGGATACAGTCACTTTCTACAAGGTAACGGGGGTGGGGGAATCGCGCGCAGGTGCAGCCTGAGCACCGGGGGGAGCGCACACCCGTGGGGAAGAAGGCAGGGCTGGCAGAAGGTAGTCTGTAGCGACGGTCCCAGGGCTTTCCTCCATCCTAAAGGGCTGGTGGACTCTGGGCCGGGGCCATACCGTGACCATGGGGCACACAGGAGCTAGGGTCCCCGGCACCCTTGCCTTTGCAGTATTTGTACTTCCTCTTTTGCAAAAGAGCTGCGGAGATGCAGTCTAGGGAACCAGGGGCCCCTTCCCCGCACCTAGGGGGAGAGGGCGGTGCCGGGCAAGATCCAATCCTCGAGTCCCAAGTGGGAGGCCTGGAGGGCTGTGCGAGGCGGACGCCACAGTGCTCCCGGCTGTGGTGGGGCGGGGGAGGTGAGGGCGGTGGTTGGAAACCCGGCGTGTTAACTGGCGTTTCTGCGCCCTTCTTTCCTTGGTGTGGAGTGCACCATGCAAACAACGTCCAGAGATCCTGTGTCTTCCTGAAAAGTGCAAGCGTTAAGAATAAGGGAACTCTGTAGGGAATATCTTGGGCTTAGGGACAAAATGAAAAAAATCGGGTCAAGACTTGGAAGGATTCGGGGGCACCTGGGTGGCTCAGTCGTTAGGCGTGTGCCTTCGGCTCAGGTTCGAGCCCCGCATCGGGCTCCCTGCTCCGCGGGAGGCCTGCTTCTCCCTCTCCCACTCCCCCTGCTTGTGTTCCCTCTCTCGCTGTGTCTCTGTCAAATAAATAAATAAAATTAAAAAAAAAAAAGACTTGGAAGGATTCGCCTGGTAAATGGACGTTGGAAATGTTGAAGGCTGAATGCAGTCCCAACTCCCTCCTCTGGCACCTGTCTTCACCCACCGGCAGCTTTCAACTTCGCCTACAAGATGGGCAAACTAAGCATAGAGAGAAGCCATTCGTTTTTATTTTTTTTAATTTGTACCCATTGCTGGGAAGTGAAACCAAAAAGTGGAGTTCTAAATCTGTCTCAAGCGGTTGAACTCTTCCCGAAAGGTTTCCTTGTCCTAGATGTGGCATCTGTGGCTTATTCAAATATTTAAAAGGGTAGGTATGGCTAGTTGGTTGTCAGGCACACCCCACAGCACCCTATGCTTTTGGGGCCTTTATTGGGAAGATTACACCCCACCCCCAAAAGCAGGAATGGGATAACATCACAGACCAAGTGTGACTTAGAGGGAAATTTTGCACTGTAAAGTTAATAGTATTTCCTATTCAGTTGGTGCCTCTCTGTTTTTATTGCTACCACCCTGGTCTCGGTTGTCATTACAGTAGTCATGCAGGTCTCACCGCTCAGCCTTTCCTCCCCTCTCTTGACCATTCTCCCTTTTGTTCCCTCTGCTCCAGCCATACATGCCTTCTGTCCTTTGAGTATCCCTAGCTCATCGCTGGTATGGGCCCTTTGCCCTGGCTGTTCCTTCTGACTAGAACATTCTTTGCCCGGTCTTTGAAAGGCTGGTTGCTTCTCATCATTCAGGCTTGGGTTAAATATTACCTTCTCAGAGTCCTTCCTTGACTTCCTCTTCCCCCTGTCAAAAGAGCCACTCACATTAGTTGGATTTCTCTGTGGAGCACTCATCACTCATTTTTTCCCCTTGTCTATTTTATCATCTCCCACACTAGAATATGAAGAACTGCCTTGTCTGTTTTGTCCCCTGATCATCTGCACGACCTAGCAGGTTACCTGTCACATAGAAGATAATAATTTGTTGAATGAATGAACAAATGTCTTCAGTCCCTTTCTAGATCTTCCTGCCATCACCACTGAACAAAAGGGGAGCTACCTGGTAATACATCCAGAGGCCTTGTGCTTTGTCTTTCAGCAATTTCCAGTGTCTTCTTTTGTTTCTTGCTCTTCACCATCACTAGAAATAAGAGACCCTGTCTGCTTTTTTGACTGCTTTGTTCACTTAGAGCAGTGTCTGGGACGTGATAGGCCCTTGGTACCTTTTTATTCAATGAGTGAATGATGAATTCATCTTCATCTTGAGGAAACAAGTTGCCTAAATATAGGATATGGTGGAGTCGATTCCTTATGGATAAAGAAAGGAGACAGATTTCTAAAGCAATTAAAAGGTACAGACTGATTAATGAAAAGGAAAAAATCCACTGTGCAAATGTGTGCCATTCAAAACCATTCTCCCGATGGCTTAAAATGGCAGAGGCCTCTCAATTCTGTTTCAGTGTTAGACCACCATATAATTATTAATTATTCCATAATGCGAATGTAGGCTCCTTGAAGGTAGGGATCCTGTGTTGTGCTTTTAAATTATTTTTCCCCCAGATGTATGCTACCGTAGCCTACCCTAGTTGTGTTCATCTATCAAATATGAAAAATTTTCAGAGCATCTGCTACATGCCAGCCACTCTTGGGCAGTAGGAAAAGAGCAGAAAACAAGTCAGACAAGGCCTTTGTACTCATAATGTACGTTCTAGTGGAGAGGACAGACACTAAACACGCAGATAAGAATTTTAGTGAGTGATTAATGCTGTGAAGAAAGCACAGCAGGGTAACGTGATAGAGGAGGGTGAAAATGAAGCAGTGCTCGGATGGTATGAGTGGAGGAGGCCTCTCCATGGGGGGGAGGGGGGACATTTGAACTGAGCTTTGAATGAAGGAGTTGGGGAAAGTGTATTTCAGCCTTCCAGCCAGCAGAGACAGCAAATGAAAAGGCCCTAAGTGGAAATGAATTTGTTGTGCTGAACTGAAATAAGGACAGTCAGGCCAGAGGGATGTGATCTGATTTATATTTTAAGTCTTAACCTGTGGGGCACCTGGGTGGCTCAGGTGGCTCAAATAAATAAATAAAATCTTTATTTTAGAGATAAATTTTCAAGAGAGAGAGAGCACAAGCAGAGGGGAATGGGAGAGGGAGAAGCAGGCTCCCTGCTGAGTAGGTGCCTGATGTGAGACTCAGTCCCAGCTCGGGATCATGACCTGAGCCGAAGCAGATGCTTAGCCGACTGAGCCACCCAGGCGCCCCAATAAATAAAATCTTAAAAAAAAAATCTTACCTGCCTTTAGGCCCCCAGAGCTCAGATTTTGGGGGTCAGTGATCACTTAAAAAATTGCCTGTTCAGGTAGCTTCTCCTCCTTTCCTTGTGTCCCTAGGCAGTGTTAAATATTTTTTAAAAGCTAAAACCAAATAGACATCAACACACAGTGAGGAACAAAGATTAAAAAAAACTCGGAATGATGTCAACTTAATTATGACAGTGATTGTCTATGATGAAAAATTGGCCAGAAGTGATCACTTTGATTAGAAAAGCAAAAAGTTATAGGAGAAGGAGAGGGCAGTTTGTTAGAATAAAGCTGTGCATTGGGAGAAATGGTCAAAACAAAGATCTTGGGGATTCCTCTAAAACTTAAACAGAATTACTATATGACCCAGCATTTCCACTCCTAGGTATATACCCAAAAGAAATGAAAACAGGCATTCAAACAAATATTTGTACACATGTTTATAACAGTGCTATTCACAAATAGCCAAAAGGTGGGAACAGCTCAAATGTCCATCACCTGATGAATAAATAAATAAAATGTGGCCTATCCATACAGTGGATATATATATATTTTCCCACAAAAAGGAATGAAATACTGAGACTTGCTACAACATGGGTGAACCTTGAAAGCATGATGCTGAGTGAAAGAAGCCAGGTACCAAAGGCTGCATATTGTAGGATGCCATCAGAGTAGACCTCATAGAGACAAAAAGCAGATAAGTGGTTGCCAGGGGCTGGGGAGAGAAGGAGGAATGGGAAGTGACTGCTTAAAATGTGTATGGGTATGTGATTCCTTTTCAGGAATGTTCTGGAATCGGTATTAGTGATTATTGCACACTAGTGTTAATGGACTAAATTTCACTGTATTGTACACTTTAAAATGGCTAAAATGGTGACTGTTGTGTGATAAGAATTTTACCACAATTGAAATAATGGTCTTGACTCTGACAGTTTAGGACCTGGAGATCTAGCCAAAGGAACTGTGGTCTAGGGAGGGGACATTATCCTAAGCCTGCCTCTCAGCAACTTCCTGTGAGCCCTGAAACTGCAGAGTTCAGCCTCTCGGCTCCCTAGCCAGAGTACCTCCATGGGTGCCAGATGGTTGGTTGGTTGTTTTTTGTTTTTTGTTTTTTTAAGATTTTATTTATTAGAATGAGAGCGAGAGAGAGAGAGCATGAGAGCACGGAGGGTCAGAGGGGGAAGCCGACTCCCCGCTGAGCAGGGAGCCTGATGTGGGACTCGATCCCGAGACTTCAGGATCATGACCTGAGCCGAAGGCAGTCGCTTAACCGACTGAGCCACCCAGGCGCCCCGGTTGGTTGGTTTTTGTCAGATTTCTTGTTCATTGTTTACTGAGAAAGGCCCTCTGGGATGATGGGCATACCATAGGGCCAATGGGACCAATGTAGTATTTTCTAAGGGTTCCCTTAATCTTACTGAAAAGGCCACTGGAAGAGAAGGCCTTAATACAGCTGCAGCTTTGTTTATTCTTAGCAGGGTTGTGTATGTTTTTGATTACTATGAACCAGTACCTAATGGGGTACCAAATACCAATAAATTATTAAATGATTCAATGGGTCAATGAATGAATGAATGAATGAATATTAGTGTGTGAGCACTTATCTCCCTTGCAGGCATGGTTTTCATTCTGTTTCTTAAACAGGGGTCCCTTGAGAAAGGGAATTAGCCCCAAAGGTCCCTGGAATCCTGGACTTGCTCAGCTCTCTGTGCCCTCAGGTCATTCCCAAAAGCAAGTTCGTCTTGGTGAAGTTCGACACCCAGTACCCCTACGGTGAGAAACAGGATGAGTTCAAGCGTCTGGCTGAAAACTCGGCCTCCAGCGATGATCTCTTGGTGGCAGAGGTGGGGGTCTCAGGTATGGACAAGTCCAGCACGACTGTGGAGGGCAGAAGGGGAGGAAGCTAGGAATTATTTCCGCCCTTGTAGGTGGAATACCCAACACTTTTCTAAGCCACACAGGAGTGTAAGTGGGATCATGGCCTCGAGAATCTGGTACCCGTGGCAGGCTTAGCTTGAGCAGATTCTGATACCACAGAACCTCAGTTCGTCCTTGCAGGTGCTCAAGGGAAGGGGATTCCCCCATCCTTCACCCTCCACCCCACACTGACATTAAACCTACTCTGAGAATCTGGAGCTCTCCTTGCAGGGGACTGTGGTCAGAGGAGGTATCGTGCTTCCTAGGGTCTCCATAGTCACTTCTCCATCTTCTTTTCAGCTGTTTTTTTACCAAAACGATTGGATTTTGGCTTTAACTCAAATCCATCAGAGCTACCACTAAATCAAGGACAGCTGTCAACCACAGTGACCACTCTAATAATAATAGTTGTCAACGTGGTGGTTCCCAGTCTGTAAAGGTGTGCACAGACAGTGCACTTTGCATCTTCACTTGACCCTGCCTAAAAAGTGAGGCACATTTTCTCCATTTTTATACTTGAGGAAAACTAAAGTTCGAGGAACTAAATGACTTGTTTCAGGCCATGGAATAGTAGGAAGTGGCTCATCCAGAACTCCACCTGAGTATTTATCCCCAAGTGCAGTGG
This sequence comes from Callorhinus ursinus, assembly GCF_003265705.2. NCBI lineage: Eukaryota > Metazoa > Chordata > Mammalia > Carnivora > Otariidae > Callorhinus > Callorhinus ursinus. Next base: position 9,070,305 of record NW_027397103.1, on the reverse strand, counting down.
TTCTTCCCTCTCTCAGCTTCCTTCCAGCTGGGATGCCCCAGTTCCCTAGCTAGCTGGAGAGTCTGGTCCTGGGTAGAGATAGTCGCCACACTTTTCCAGGGCAGTCAGTTCTGACTCAGCTGCAAATCCACTCCCTTGGGGCTTTTAGAAAAATAGCAGCTGACATTTATCAAACATTTACCATGTGCCAGACCCCTGTGCTAAGTGTTATCCATGTATCTTATCCTTGTGACAACTCTAGGAATAAAGTACTATGACCCCTGTACTTCATGCTTAGAGTACCATGCTCAAGATTGTACAGTTTGAAGTGGCAGCATGAGGACTGGAACCCCACACTTCCTATACTACTGCCCTATAACAGGCAGCCTTGGCCCTTTCTTTTTGGCAAGGTATAAGAAACCTGTTGTCACAGCATCAGTCCTTGGCGCTACTGCCTGTTAGGAAGTACATAGCAAATACCATGGATTGCACTGAACTCTCCAGGTTAAGTGCACTTATCTCCCCATTGGGTCTTCCCAACACCTCACATGTGGTAGAGACTCTGCCTGTTACCTATCAAATGTTCCCCTTGCTCACGAAGCTCCAGCCAGAACAGCACTTGCAAGCCTTCAGTCCACCCAGCTTAGTCCTGCCTCAGAGCTTTGGCACTTTCAGTCCTTCCTACCTGAGACAGTCTTCCCAGATTATCACGTGTCTGCCTCCTTGAAACTCCAGTCCTTGGTCTCATATCATCTCCGTAGAAAGGCCTTCCATGACCACCCAAAGTAGGCCTCCTTACCTGTCACATCACCCCATTTTATTTTTATCTTTTTGGCACTAATAATGTACATTGTTTACCATCTCTCTTCTTACCCTTAAAAGAATATAAGGTCCTTGAGGTCAGAGAAGTTGTAACTCTTAATCATAACTAGATCCGTAGCACTCAGAACAGAACCTGGCATATAGTGGGCACAGAATAAATATTCAGAATTATTCCCATTTTTCAGATGAGGAAAGTGAAGTTCAGAGAAGTTAAATGACTAATGCCGCGCGGCTAAGAAGTAGCAGAGGAGAAATGTAAACACAAGGATCTTTCCTGCTGTCAGCTCAGAGAGGCCTCATAGCAGTCTCCTGCCCTGCATTCCTCTTGGTCTTGCTCCTCATACCTGATTTCTGTTCACAGATTATGGAGATAAGCTGAATATGGAGCTGAGTGAGAAATACAAGCTGGACAAAGAGAACTACCCAGTCTTCTACCTCTTTCGGGATGGGGACTTTGAGAACCCAGTCCTATATAGTGGGGCGGTTAAGGTTGGAGCCATCCAGCGCTGGCTAAAGGGGCAAGGAGTCTACCTAGGCATGCCTGGTTGCCTGCCTGCATATGACGCCCTTGCTGGGGAGTTCATCAGGGCCTCAGGCGTGGAGGCCCGCCAGGCCCTCCTGAAGCAGGGGCAGGACAACCTCGCAAAGGTAAAGCAGACTGAGAAGAAGTGGGCTGAGCAATACCTGAAGATCATGGGGAAGGTCTTAGACCAAGGTGAGGATTTCCCAGCGTCAGAAATGACCCGGATAACCAAGCTGATTGAGAAGAACAAGATGAGTGATGGGAAGAAGGAAGAGCTCCAGAAGAGCTTAAACATCTTGACTGCTTTCCAGAAGAAGGGGGTCGAGAAGGAAGAGCTGTAAAAAGGCACTCCGGGTTTTCCAGGGTTTGGTGGGGGTGGGGAGGGGAGCGTTACCTGCTGGCTGTGAGAGACCCTCCTGGGATGTAAGAGAGTGATGGTTAAAGTGGCACTAAGCCAGAAATCTGAGCATGCCCAAACATTGACGCTGATGTGACCGTGCTTGGGACATCACTATAGCCAGTCTGTGTATAACTGGAGCACTTACCAGATGGCTTGTGAAATTCCCCCTCTGAAGGAATTGGTGCTATAAAGAAGAGTGTATTGCCCAGGTCCTTGACAGGTGTTATTCTGACCCAATTAAAGTTTCTGTGTTTTGGTTAAAAGGATCTGAAGCCATTCAGTTTTCTTTCACAAATTATACTTTGGCCTGTGATCTGCTTTCTCCTTTGAATTTATTTTTTAATCTAAGCCAGTATGGAGCACACTCTATCACAGTAATTGACTATCCTTTTAATACTGTAGAAACTGGTCCCAGCTCAAGGCCTACCTATATTACTTTCTACCGGTGTTCAAACTCCAGTGGACTGATTGTGGGTGGCAAAATGCATTGTCCTTTTTCTGGTCCTTAAAGTGGAATGGCAACTTTTTTTTTTTTTTTTTAAGATTTTATTTATTTGACAGCCCAAGCAGGGGGAGCAACAGGCAGAGAGGGAGCCTGATGCGGAGCTCGGTCCCAGGACCCTGGGACCACGACCTGAGCCAAAGGCAGACGCCTAATGGACTGAGCCACCCAGGTGCCTGTGGAATGGCAACATTAAGGAAGCTCAGTGTAATCATTTTCCATACTCCATGAAAAATATAGAGTCCATGGGGCGCCTGGGTGCCTCAGTCGTTAAGTGTGTGCCTTCGGCTCAGGTCATGATCTCAGGGTCCTGGGATCGAGCCCCGCATCGGGCTCCCTGCTCAGCAGGAAGCCTGCTTCTCCCTCTCCTTCTCCCGCTGCTTCTGTTCCCTCTCTCTGTGTGTCTGTCTCTGTCCAATAAATAAAATCTTTAAAAAAAAAAAAAAAACGGAGCTTTAAAAAAAAAGAGAGCCCAAATTCTTAGTTTTACTGATAAAATCAGATGGGTTTTTTTTTTTTTTGAGTTGGATTTAGATAGCAAAATAATAGAATTCAGTCTAATTTGAAAGTTTTTTTTAAAAGGGGTTGTTTTCCATCTAAGCTACTTTGTCACTGTCACTTACTCAGTAAGTACCAATATTAAAGAAGCGGAATGGGAGACCATTGTACTGACTAAAATCTGTTTTCAGGAGTGACAAGCAATTACCTGCAATGGTAAGGTTCATGATACCATCTCCACTTTCATATTTAGCTACCTGGAAATACCAAAGTGCAGCTCCTAAAATATTTATTATTACAGCCACACAAATTTGAGTTGAACGGAGTTAGCACATAAAACCTTAACTTGTCTGTGTTCCTCCATTTCAGCCAGATTGGTATTTAAAGTCACTGGAAACCAAAAATGCAGGAAAATCCATGTGTTGAATTGGATGGAACAAAAACAATTGTGGTAGCTTAGGCTCACAATTCAAACCAACTAAGTAAAAGATGTTCAGGGGCACCTAGGTGGCTCAGTGGGTTGAGCGTCTGACTCTGGATTTCGGCTCAGGTCATGATCTCAGGGTCATGGGATGGAGTCTCAAGTCGGGCTCCATGCTCAGCGCAGAGTCTGCTTTGAGATTCTCTCTCCCTTTGCCCCTCCCCCCCCCAATAAAATCTAAAAAAAATATGTTCAGACCTAAACACCTGCCGGTAACCAGCATAGGTACTCTCAACATTTGAGAAAAGGATGTAACTCTGTATATATTTCAGTATTTCCCCTACTCGTTTCATTCTAATTGAAAATTTTGGAAGATCTTTCTGGATACTTCTCACTGATAACCTTGTTTAGCTGTTCTAGTTTTTTCTCATCTGTATAAAACAGGTTCACTTCCAAAGAACTAAGCATTTCCTGTCATTATGGGAAGTACATGCATCCACAGTCCCTGAATGTGATCCCGTCAGTTGTGAAAGGTGGCAGCACATCAATGGGTACTTCATTGGATGAGTCCAGGCTGAGTATTATTATTTATAAGTCTAGGGTCTTCACTTGAAGAGCCATTGGGCAGAGCTAGATTATCCTATCAGAAGCTCTTTCTATCAAATATTTTTCATTAAAGATGCTCCCTCTAGAGTCTGAAGTGACTGGCATATGCCACATAAAATTAAATCTTCCTTTACACTTAGGTCAAATGGATTCCTTCCCTCCTCTTCCTCTAATTAAATAATATTGTGGCTCACAATAATATTGATGCTACTAATCAGACTACAAGGAAGGCTATGGACTGGCTTCCCAGAATCAAACAAGTATAGACAATTTCTCGGGAATTTGTAGATAACCTGAAGCAAATGAGACCCTGGATCCAACATAAAGAACCTCATTCTGAGGAACTTGTGAGTTACCTCAAATAATCCTTGGCAATTGGTGCCACTAAAAAAGCTGGCATCAGAATTAATTGAGGAAAGATTGATTCTTCAATAAATAACCAAGACAGAATCTGGGAATTTGAATGTGGCCATCAAGACTAAGAATGTGAAGATAGTGGGTTGGGGATGGTAATGCTTAAGGGTTTAAATCTTCTGTAACCCTTACCTCACTAGGTAGTCTTAGGTGATAGCCTTACCTGCAGTAACTTCCTTTCTCATGTATGTGAAATAGTACTTTTACTGGGATACACGGAAGCTGGAGGTTGCAAGAGAGCTCTGTGGTTCCATGTATAAATTGCTGTAGGTACCCCACAAATAATTTTTATAAGCATTTGGCCCATGGTTGCTTACCTTCTAGTTGTTACTGTGAAATATGTGTCGGGATCAAGGCAGTGACGGCATCTAAAAATGGAAGAAAAAGTATAAACCTGAGCCCACCTTTTGGGGTTAGACTAAAAATGGCGGTTGAGCGGCAAAGTCTTGGTCTTGGTGCGGGTTGTTATCTCAGGGTCGTGAGATCAAGCCCCACACCAGGCTTGTGATCAGCACGGAGTCTACTTGGGATTCTCTCTCCCTCCCTCTGCTTCTCCGCTGTGCACATGCACACACACATGCTCTACATCCAAGTACCCACCTTTTATAACGGGAAAAGAATGCTGAGATGGAGTAGCAGGCAAAAGCACACTTTTCTCAGGGCACAGACAAGGGCATTTAATAGTACAGGACAGAAAGGAAACTAGGAGCTCCTCTTTTACTGTCAGTATGTGCGAATCAACTTTTGATCTCAGCCTGTGGGCCCAAGTACTCTTGGATTAATCGTATCAGCAGCCTGAAATCCTCCAGTAACTTCCCACTAAATTTAGAAAGCTCATTGCTTCCCGTCTATGAAGTCCTGACTGCTCTCTCACACACACACCCCTGCCACTGTACTTTCTACCCTGTTTCCTTCCCCCTTTTGACTCCTTTAAGCCCAGTCACTTGAACCCTTTTTCGTCATTCATTGGGACATGCTCAGTAATTCCTGCCTTGGGGCCTCTGCACTTAGGTTCCTTTCTCGGTTGTTGACTCTTCATCAGTCAGGTCAGATGGGCCCAGGTTATCACACACTCTGATTTACCTAAAACAGGACTTACAAACTAATGTTTCTTTTTCTTATCTCCTCCCCCACTTGAACCACTAACTAGGATGTGTGCTCTAATTTACCACTGTATCAGCAGAGCCTAAAGTGTAAAGAAGTGTCCAGTACGTATATGTTGAATTCGTGAATGCTAGCATGTGAGGTACTACTTTTAAACAAAAAGGCCAGTGGCCTTGGAATAAAAATCTTAAATTCACAAATACTACAATTTTGTGAAGGAATATAACACTCAGTACAAAACTGAGATGAATTACATCATTTAAAAGGTTGTGGCTTCTAGGAATCCAAACAGAAGTGACCCAGGGAGAAATGCCAACTTAAAATGGAAGTGTTTATATAAATTAACCCATCTAGTTGAATTGGCTATGTATGCTTCACTTAGTTCTGAAGAAGGAAGAATATATACTTCCCATATTAATAAATGACATCAAATAAGTAGGAAGAGTTTCAATAACAAGGCCATAGATACATTGAAACCCCTTTTTATATTAAAAATTTAAATGAAAGACAAATCCAGGTTGAACATAGTGACTGCAAAATATAATGCAATTTTGAACAATTAAAATTATGAAAATATACAAAATTGATGGGCAACACAGCTAGGCATTTGTACATTTTCCATTATGTGAAGAACACTAAAAATTTCTCTATGCTTTATCCACATCAATGATTTAAACCAAATGTTTGCTTTGGAGAGTCTTAACTTAGGATCTCAGTAGTATAAAAAGCAGTAATTTTTCAGTCTGTAAACAGTAGTCGTGTTTTTTCTTTCTTTTTTTTTTAAATTATCAATTTACCACACAAAAACAAATACAACAACAACAACAAAAAACCCACACAAACCAAAAACAGCAGCAGCAGCAATGGGTTATTTGGGAATTCTCTTCAAATACCAATGACATACAATTGCTGGAGGGTGCTTTTTACTCATGTAAGAATATATATATATATATATTTTTTTAAACTGTACACAATTTATAGTGCATAACAGTTTCCAAAAGAACAGATCAATAAAAGATATTGGCCATTTCTGCATAATTTCATTCTTTTTACAATTATCCCAAAATGTAAGAGGTTGGATCTAATTGAAATGCTACATTTAGTAGGAAAGTCAGCAAGTAACAAAGGAAGCATAACCTCGACATAACATTATTTGTCACTAAAACCAGGAGAGGTCCCAGGTGCCCCTAGGCAAAAGACTAGTTAGGTAGACCACTGGAGTCAAGCACTGTCCCTGAGGACCAAAGCCAGCTCACTGACCACACATATGCTAGATTGACCATGGTCAGCTGAAGACTTGTTTCATGGAGCATTTCTATTTCTATGTACAGTATTTTTGGATATTCAAAGAAACATCATTTCAAGAACACATGCCATACACACATACCCCCCACCCTCATACACACACCAAGTTCCATCATTTTAAATAGGCAATAGTTTTATGAAATTATGATGTCATTAAATTAGATTTGGAATCAATAAGAATTTTCAATTCATCTTGTTGAAGGCAGTTCTTCCATTTGGGATGGGGTATGATGGCTGTGGGTACCAACTTAACAGCAAAAAATAACTTCTTGAAATTACTTGATGGACTAGGATTTCCAGCAAGTCTTATTTTGAACAGATAATGTAGTAATTTTCTTAAAAATCTCCTTGGAAGTTTAAGCAGCTATCAATCACCCTATCAAATTGTGAATCTAAGAAAGTCATGATGAGGGGACAAAATGCAATTGTTTTGCATACAGAGATTTTCCAAGCTCTCTTTTGTTTCCTTTTAAAAGAAAAAAGTATCACATTTCACTGGAGGAGTAGGAAAGGACCTGTAAGGTCTTTTAAGACCAATCAACCCTCCACCAGATGCTTGAATTTTCTCATAAAACTCGTATCTTTGCTCTTACAATTACTAACTTTAATGGTGTTTGAGTAACAAAGACCAAAAATAGAAGCACAGATTCAAATGCAAAAAGTTATCAAAGCAATTATATAAACTGTATAACACTTTCAAGAGCAATGTTTATCTTTTCTGTCAGACCAACCTCTGAAGCTATAGTCTTGGGGAGCTCCAGGTGAGCAATGTAAACACCATCCTGGTGTAATCCTCAAGTTTGAAGAAAGTAGACCAAACGTCAAACCCAATGGGTAACATTTCTTTTGCCAGCCTAAAACTTAAAACCTAGGTTAAGTCCATAATATACATTCCTTCCTTCCTCCCCAAACCCCCCACCTAAAAAACACTAAAGTATTAAATCTTTATTTTCAAGCATATATATATATATGCTTGAAAATATATATGTAAAGCATATACATATATATATATCTCACAAAACCAATGACATTGGTATTAGACTTGCTTGCATAAATTATGTACACCTCTCTTCGTTAAAACAGTGATTCCCATCTTTCCCAAAGATGGAGAAGACAGCAAGCTAGTCCTCAGCAGGCTCATAAGTGGTCTGCACTGCTTTCCCCTCCATATGGTGTAAGTTAACACAAGCCTATCTGTGATTTAACTTTCACAGGAGCTACGATGGGGATTTCTTGGCTTTTGGACCATGAAGCCAAACACTGAGTGCCCGTGGTCATCTGAGTGGTGCTCTTCAGTGACAGGTGCTTATGCCAAATTTCATCTGAGGCTCTTTGGGTACCTGCTTTGGGTTCTGTGGGAGCCAAGCAGCTAAGGAAGCCTCAAAACTAAACTAATGTGGAAAGAGGGCCTTCTCCCAGTCATGGTCCGCCTATACTTCTGCTTTCTGCTTCCTAAGGCTCAAGGACCAGACCAAACATCCACTATGATAATGGTAGGCCCATTCAGCTGCTCTGAGGTCAATGCTTTATGCTTAATTTCTATTGCTGCTTTTATAGGACCCCCTGTACCCACCCACCAGATGTTTCTGGTGATGGGAGGAAAGAAGAAAAGGGGCTCTCTTGTGGCTGCCATATGCATATGAACATGTATAAAAAGTGGTCAAACCCAGATGAGGGTCCTGCTTCTTTATATACAATAATTTAATCAGTTGTATACATTTAATACCTAAAAAATTAATTCACAATCAAAGTCCTTCATGCATTTTATGAGGAAGTTCTGGATTAAAATGATGGTCAACCAGATGTAGCTTTTGCCTGGGAAGATGATGTCATTTTCTGCTATAGAGTCATTGGTGCCTGTGGTTCACGCCTCCTTAAATTTTTAGTTTCTTCGTGGTCTCCAGTCTTTTTTTCAGCAGCTCTCCAATTTCCAGAAGTGAGTGCAGATAACTGCTCTGTACCTTCCCTTGCACAGTCTTTGAAAATTTTCTCTCTTCCTACAAAGGAGATAAGAATTAGTGGTCTTGCTCTGAAAGCATTCCCCCAGATTATAGTTCCACTCATAGAAGTAAAAATTACCATTACCTTTGGTCTCACTGCAAGCTCCATCAGAATACAATGGGTCATTTTCAATTTCAAAAAATGCAAAGAAGGCTTAAAGCTCATCACAGATGAGTATTTTTCCATGTGATTTTTCACTGACGCCCTACTGCTTTAGCATCATTATTCTTTCAATTCTTTTATCAGTATTCTAAGTTATACAAAATAAAAAAACTGAGATTTCTGATTATTAATGTTCATCCAGAAAAAAAGGTAGAAAATTATTACTAAGTAGTCTGGATATAAAATCACTACTATTTTGTTATTAGCTGTACAAAATAGAAAACTTAAGATTTCTGATTATTTCATCAGAAAACAAAAGTAGAAATTATTAATTTGGACATTATCAGAGCCACTTCTTAAAGGCATCAAATTTACCTTTTACCTTTGCCAACTTTTCTAGTTACAATATTGATAGGTGTCCCTCCACACTGACAAAGTCCATGGGTTCCAGAGACCAAAGAGCTAAAAAAAAATAACAAAGCTTTCCTAGACCTCCTCAAATATGTGCTAAGTAGAGACTACAAAAGATAAAGGGATGGAGTATTCAAACAGAGAAAGGAGGCTGGTTGAGAACTGGTTAGGGTTACATGAAGTTGGCAGTATTGCAAAGCCCTGAAGAACCCAAGGAAGCACACCTTTTGGCTGAACAATATTACCTTGAGACCTCATCTACTTTGGAAATACACATGTGCGTTAGTAGAGAAGGTATGTAAAATACACCTCATTCAGGACTGTAGTAAAAGTAAATGTATATAGACAACTAAAATATCCAATGGCTATGAGCCATTCATATTTTGAATACCATAGAGTTGTTTAAAAGAATAAGACTGATGTATATGCATTAGCCTGAACAAATCTCTTGAACATAAAGTTAGGTGAAAAAAAAGCCAAGTTTCAGTGTAAAATAGAGTTTATCATATTTACTTTCAAAAACCTAACAGCTATTAGAGTACATTATAAGGTTACATTAAAAGGTCTTGGCAAACAACCAGTTTCAGTGGATACCCCTAGGGAAGAGGAAAAAGGACTAAGACTAGAGGTGGCAGCCCAGAGGCATAGTGTTTCAAGTTAAGAAAGAAAAAAAAGAAGTAAACCTAGTGGAAACGGAATTGAAGAAAAAATTTTTTCTACCCAAAAGACAAATAGCCAGCACTATATGGACCCTACATTTGGTGGCTGGTGCTGCTTGGTATAAGTATTACGACTTCAATAAAAATAGGCAATAAAATACCCCATCCTCCCATACCCCCTCCATTACTGTTTTGTGTAATCCTCACTATAATCCTATAAAAGAGTTATTATGATTTCCATTTTACAGATAAAGAAATTGGGGCCCAGGAAGGTTAAGTGACTTCCCAAGGTCAAAAGATAAGGATGGGGAACCTGGGTGGCTCAGTCAGTTAAGCATCCAACTCTTGGTTTCAGCTCAAGTCATGATCTCAGGATTGTGAGATCAAGCCCCACATTGGGCTCTGTGCTCAGCAGGGAGTCTGCTTGAGATTCTCTCTCCCTCTGCTCATGCTCTCTCTCTCTCTCTTCTCTGTCAAATTAGTTTAATCTTAAAGATTTTATTTATTTATTTGACAGAGAGAGTGAGCACAAGCACGGGGAGCAGCAGCAGAGGGAGAAGCAGACTCTCCACGGAGCAGGGAGCCCGATGCGGGGCTCGATCCCAGGACCCTGACTGAGATCATGGAGGCGAAGGCAGACACTTATCCTACTGAGCCACTCAGGTGCCCAAGTAAATAAAATCTTAAAGAAAAAAAAAAAAAGATGAGGATAGAGTCAAGTCTTGAAAAATCTAAAGTAGCCCAAAGTTAAAGATAACCTTCAGAATGAATACTTAAAATGAGAAATCTTATTCCTCACATCAGAAGGCACAGATCCTTTAACAACAACCACACAACCAGCAACAGCGGGCTACTGTGCCTGTCATCTTTGTACTGGACAGTCCTTCCCATATACCATGTGCTCCAGCTCTGCCGACTGACTCACGGTGCCCCCACACAATTCACCTTTCTACCTCCCTGTTTTTGTCTGCCTCTTTCTGCTTTGGACTCCTTTCATCCATTCTGGTCTACCTAGCGAAAACTTATTAATCCTTAAATGTCCCCTCTCTGGTAAGACTCTTTCTGACTCACTCAGTTTTTGTGCCTCTATCATATGTCCAAATTAATCTGTATGCATCTCTCTACAGCCGGGTCTTTTTTTTTTCAAATTAACATATAGTGTATTAATAGTTTCAGATCGAGTCCAGTGATTCATCAGCCTTATATAACACCCAGTGCTCATTATATCACATGCCCTCCTTAATGTCCATCACCCACTTAGCCCACCCTCCCACGCCCCTCCCCTCCAGCAACCCTCAGTTTGTTTCCTATGATTAAGAGTTTCTTATGGGTTGTCTCCCTCTCTGATTTCATCTTGTTTTATTTTTCCCTCCCTTCCCCTATGATCCTGCTTTGTTTCTTAAATTCCACATGAGTGAGATCATATAACTGTCTTTCTCTGATTGACTTATTTCATTTAGCATAATACCTCTAGTTCCATCCACATTGTTGCAAATGGCAAGATTTCATTTTCTGATGGCTGAGTAGTATTCCACTGTATAGCTATACCACATCATTCTTATCCATTCATCTGCTGATGGACATCTGGGCTCTTTTTTTTTTTTTTTACCTTTTTAAAATAGAATTTATTTAATTGTAAGTTTATATAATTTCAGTTTTGTTGATGGTTTTTTTTTTTTTGACAGAAAGTAGGTTTTATTGGTGGGCATGAATAGGGAGGGGGCAGTGCTGAGGTTCTCTTGAGTGCAGAGCCCTCCATTTGTCCAAGGGGCCACGATTAGGGATGTATTTGACCCCACAGCTATCTGGGATAAGCCACTTTTCAGCCACATGTCTTCAAATTCATCTGCATTAAACTCAGTAAAGCCCTACTTCTTGGAGATGTGGATCTTCTGGCAGCCAGGTAACTTGAACTTGGCCCTGTGTAGGGCCTCAATCACATGCTCCTTGTTCTGCAGCTTGGTTCGGATGGACATGATGACTTGGCCAATGTGGACCCTGGCTACTGTGCCCTGGGACTTTCCAAAGGCACCCTGCATACCTGTCTGCAGCCTAGATTGGAGATAGCATGAGGTCAGACCTCAATATCCACTGGAAAGGGCTGTCTCCAAGGTCCCTTAGGGCAACCCATACAATCAACAGGCTGCATACACTACCAAGGAGGCTACTGTTTGCAGCCATGGCACACTGGGCCCCCATGGACAGGACACCTGGGCTCTTTCCACAGTTTGGCTATTGTGGACATTGCTGCTCTAAACACTGGGGTGCACGTGCCCCTTCCAATCACTGTGTTTATATCCTTCAGGTAAATACCCAGTAGTGCAATTGCTGGGTCACAGGGCAGCTCTATTTTCAACTTTCTGAGGAACCTCCATACTGTTTTCCAGAGTTACAGCCAGGTCTTTTGATCACTGTATTTTATGAGCATTTACCCAAAACGGCAAGCTCAATAAATTTGTATTAACAATCTCAAAGGTACCCACCAGCAAAGCCCAATGAAGCATGTGACATGAAGCAATGTGACATTCATTCCAGTTTGTGATCTTTAAGATATTTTTTAAGATTTTATCTATTTGTCAGAGGGAGAAGGAGCAAGCATAAGCAGAAGGAGGAGGCAGAGGCAGAGGGAGAAGCAGGCTCCTTGCTGAACAAGGAACCCGATGCGGGGCTCGATCCCAGGACCCTGGGATCATGACCAGAGCTGAAGGAAGACGCTTAACTGACAGCCATCCAGGCGTCCCTAAGATTTTTTTTTTTTAACAATACTATAATTTTGATTTTTATTGTTCTACAATATTCGGGAAAGGGGATGAGAGTTTGGGGTAGAGAATAAGTTTGGGTTTGTCCTAAAAAGTCAAAAAGCTGGAAATCTACCACTAATTACCATATTTCTCTATATGTAAAAGTATTCCAAATAGACCATCAAGTATCTCTTCTTTCAGAGGGGTGTGCAAGTGGGAGGTAGAAGGCAAGAATCCTAGCTAGGATGTACCTATTTCTCTTTTTTTTTTTTTTAATTTTAATTTTATTTATTTATTTCAGAGAGAGAGAGAATGAGAGATAGAAAGCACGAGAGGAAAGAGGGTCAGAGGGAGAAGCAGACTCCCCGCCAAGCAGGGAGCCCGATGTGGGACTCGATCCAGGGACTCCAGGATCATGACCTGAGCCGAAGGCAGTCGCTTAACCAACTGAGCCACCCAGGCGCCCGGATGTACCTATTTCTCAAGAATTCAATTACTAGGGGCACCTGGGTGGCTCAGTTGGTGAAGTGACTGCCTTCGGCTCAGGTCATGATCCTGGAGTTCTGGGATCGAGTCCCACATCGGGCTCCCTGCTCAGCAGGGAGTCTGCTTCTCCCTCTGACCCTCTTCCCTCTCATGCTATCTCTCATTCTCTCTCTCTCAAATAAATAAATCTTTAAAAAAAAGAAAAAAGAATTCAATTACTAGGCCTTTACTGGCTCCCCAAGTGCCCAGAAATTATAAAGGCTAGTGGCAGATACAAATGTGTTATAGGAATACAGAAGAGGAAGAGGTGGGAATGGTTCTGATGATGAGACTGGGACTTATCTGGGGCTGAGAAATGAGAGGTGCCATTCTCTATTTCCAGTAGTATACAGTATATTTCTATATACTTCTGTATATTGTCTATAGTATATATGCTATAGTATAGTATGCTATCATTTGGGTTTAAAAGTGAGAAAGGTTGTGGGGAAGGAAACAGACATCATATGCTTGTAGCTGGGTTATCGACTCAGGAAGATTGTACAAGAAACTACCAACAACAATGGTTCCTTCTTGGAAACGAACAAGGAAATGTGTTAGAATGGGAGGAAGACATTTCACTATACAGTCTTTATTTATGCCATTTTTTTACCATGTGCTTATTTTACTTTTTAAAACAATTTGTAAAGCTTGAAAAAAGGAAGACTAAATAAATAAAACAAAAATACTAAAGAATTAATCCATCAATTAGTCCTACTCACCACTGAAGTCTATATTCGTTCTAATGTATATAGGAAAGACAGCTTAACTGTCTAAAACCAAACTTCTAGTGTCACCTCTGAATACATCTGCTTTCTTTAACCAGTCTTTGGAAATGTTATTAAAGGCTCTGAGCCCCTTCCCACAGTAAGCCCCTTGTTTATAGCTCTAATGAGTTGAAGCTTTACAAATGAGGGGCTTAACAATCTTTAAAACTGTGTGCCAAATAAGATTCCATTCATTCTCCTCCTGGAAAGGTCTGGGGCTAGAAATGATGGCTGCTCTCATTAGTGGATGAGCTCCCTCACTAGCAGAGGCTCAGGTCAGATGAACTCCTCAAGGGAGCACTCCCTCATGACTGGAGTTTCATCACTAGAGCAACTAGGCTGGTGAATGTTAACTCACCTGACAATCATTTCAAACTAAAAGTTTACTAATTTAAATTTTTTAAAGAATACATACCTTAAAGGCAAGACTTTATAAGGATTTTGCTAACAAATTTTTAAGAAACTAGTCTAAAGTAATTACCAGGAGAAATCTAATGAGTGACAGCTTTGATTCCATGCTTGGCTCCATTTCCCCTTTTGACTGGCTTACGCTCCAGCCTAATTATTACTGACATAATTATTTATGATGTCCAGCATCTCTTTTTCAGGTGGTAACTGCTGGGGTAGCAAAGAAACCAGCCAACCCAGCAGCAGGTAACTTCTTACTCAAGGAGACTGTCCCTGGATCTCAATGGCTGGTTTCCTCTGTTGTTCACAATACGAATAGTTCTAATTGTATTCCTCATTAATTAATCATCAGTCTTCACAGTAAAAGAACAACCCCCAAAATGTACAGAAAGGAGGTAATGGGGTGGGGAGAAGTGAAGGGGGAGGGGAACCCACCACCAATAATGACACAACAAAACACTGCTGCCAGGCACCTTCCAATCACAAGTCCTATATGAGACAGATGATGAATTGAAATTAACTTGTCCTTGTGATAAAGAAAAGAACACGTGAGTATCTACAAATAACTTAGTGCTGATCGCCTATAGTCTCTTACCAGTGAGAGAGAAGTATCTTCTAAAATAAGTTCTTCAAGTTTAAGTGCAATTAGATGTGTTTCAAGCCCTTTAATATGATCCACGACGTTGGAAATTAAAGTCTGAAGCCCAGTAACATAGTCTTGGAAACTGGTGAAGACAGGTGGCTGGAAAAAAAGATTTTTAAAAAGATGAAAGAGTATCAAACATATTTCCTCTGCTTACATCTCATAAGCTGTATTAATTTCCTGCTCCAGTATTACTCAATGCTATTAATAGTAACCAGGATGGACACAGTTTTGGATATTAAGACAGTCTCTCAAACCAAGGTAAACTTAATTGCCACCAAATAATGCTTAACTCAGCAACAATGAGA
Organism: Callorhinus ursinus; assembly: GCF_003265705.2. Lineage (NCBI taxonomy): Eukaryota > Metazoa > Chordata > Mammalia > Carnivora > Otariidae > Callorhinus > Callorhinus ursinus. Next base: position 9,055,169 of record NW_027397103.1, on the reverse strand, counting down.
AGCATTTTTTTTAAATGGGGTTTATTCACTCTGGGGAACTGGAGATGGAAAAACCAACAGAAAATATCTTAGTTGGTCATTACTCAACTTCAGGCTGAGAATCTTCTGGAACACTAAAGAAGATGAGAGGAACCAAAATATCATTTCTTCTCTATATCTGAGATTTCCTCTAATGTTAATAACAGAAATAGAGTTTTCTAAGTTCCAATAGAAAAAATAATGGGTAATAGGGCGCCTGGGTGGCTTAGTCATTTAAGAGTCTGCCTTTGGCTCAAGTCATGATCCCAGGGTCCTGGGATCGAGCCCAGAAGCCTGCTTCTCCCTCTCCCACTCCCCCTGCTTGTGTTCCCTCTCTTACTCTGTCTCTGTCAAATAAATAAAATCTTAAAAAAAAAAAAAATGGGTAACAACAGTCACAAAAATTCTGAAAAATAGCAATTAAGGGAAACTTGCCCTCATATATGTTAGAGTATATTATAAAGTTACATGAAATCCAGACAGTACTGGTATATAAGTGAAATAAAAAGTGAAAGGAAACAAGTCCCAAGATAAACCAAAGACTGTAAGGGAATGTAAATGGTGCTATCTCAAAACAGTGGTTTGCAGTGGATGAATGGTACTGAGATGATACTGAGATAACTAGCTATCTGAAAATATAAAATAGGGGCACCTGGCTGGCTCAGTCAGTAGAGCAGGGCAACTCTTGATCTTGGGGCTTATGGTCTTGAGTTCAAGCCTCACCTTGGGTGTAGGGATGACTTCAAAGTAATTTTTTTTTAACATTTACTTATTTGAGAGAGAGTGAGCAAGCACGCAAGTAGGGATAAGGGCAGATGGAGAAAATCTCAAGCAGACTCCCCACTGAGCACAGAGCCCAATAACCCATGAGATCATGACTTGAGCCGAAACCAAGAGTTGGATGCTTAACCAACTGAGCCACCCAGGTGCCCCCAAAATAAAATCTTTTAAAAAATAAACAAAATAGGGGCGCCTAGGTGGCTCAGTCATTAAGCATCTGCCTTCGGCTCAGGTCATGATCCCAGGGTCCTGGGATCGAGCCCCGCATCGGGCTCCCTGCTCCATAGGAAGCCTGCTTTTCCCACTCCCCCTGCTTCTGCTCCTTCTCTTCCTGTGCCTCTCTCTGTCAAATAAATAAATAAAATCTTAAAAAAATAAATTAATTAAAAAAATAAACAAAAAGTACCAAAATAAATTCCAAATAGAGTAAATATCTAAGTTTTAAAAAATCCACCAAAGCACCAGGAGAAAATTGAGGTAAAGGCTTGTATAATAAATTGAAAAGGCTTTCTAAACATTACACCAAGCTAAGAACCATTAAAAAAATTTTTTTAATTACTATGTTGACCAAAAAATTACTCAAGTTAAAAGGTAAATGAAAAACTAAAAAAAACTGCATCATATGGGATACAGAATTAATAACATTATTAAGAGCCCAATAGCTTAAAATATATCATTAGGAAAAATACTACCACAAATGGAAACCTGGGCAAAGATATGAACAGAAAATATATCAAAGAAATCCCAGCAACATATGACACAATTTAAAAATCAGACAAACACAAGAAACCTGGCCAATCAGTTAGTAAAGCAAGCTCATGCACGCTCTCATTCTCTCTCTCTCAAATAAATAAAATCTTAAAAAAAAAAAAAAAGTTAACGGGATACATCTATGTATCTCCAAAAGAGATGTCCAAGGTACCCTGTTAAGTGAAAACACAAACAGGCAAGTTGCAGATATAGAGCATAATTCTGGCTTGTTTGCAGTGGTGATCACTGGTTGGTGGGAATATGAGTGATCTTCACTTTATTCACACCTTTAGGTTACTTCGATGATCAAAAAAATAGGAAAGCTGTTCTCATTTTTAGAAATTAGAAAAGCAATAACTACAAACCACCACCACCCCTGCCCCAAAATCCAAATACCAATAAGCTATTCAACATTTTCTAGGAACATAGGCTTTCATTAGAGGAAGAGAATAACAGAGCAACTTTTATCTGTATTTTCAAACTTTACATTCATCTGTTAAATTATCTTGAAAAAAGAGGAGAGGAAAGTTCCTTCACTTAGCCCCTCATCCAAATATAACTACCCTTTGTTTCTGAATGAATGGAAACATCCAGCAAAGCACAGTGTCAAATCTAAAGAATTCCTGAATTGTTACTGAATTATGCACGAAGTCCATATTACCACTAAAACCATCAACATTTTCAAATGATAATAGTCACTGTATGTTGCTACAGTGAAGAAAAATCTCCCATTTAGAATGACAGGATAAACTCAAACATTAATAAAACAGCATGTCCTGTGCAGAATGAATCCTAAAAAACTTTCCTTATGAAAAGGATACAAATTATGTTAATGTTTTACACATTCAAAAAATTAAATCAATAAAGATGGGAGGACACTCCAAAATTGAAGACAAAGAGAAATAAGTGAATCTTATTTATATCATACTAATAATATAATCTCAGTTTTTAATTCCAGTGTTTTTACCGAGTACCTCAACTGTTTCTATTCACTGGAACATATTCTAAGGACAAAGAAAAACTGCAGACAATTTGAACTTTATTTAGTGGCTTATTGAAACTAGTAATGCAAATGATATACTGATGTAATTCCAAAACTATTTAGTATTTCTTGTAAAACAAGTGAAATAAATATATTGATGCTGTAGGGAACCGGGGTTCAAACTTGGAGCTACAAACTGGAATGAGGAAAAGAAAAGAAGGAAGAATGCTATGATGCTGGACTAAAAGAATTTATTTTACTTTACACAGGCAAACACACAGAATAAGAATGTAAAGTAAATAAATTTCCTGTCTCTTTCCACTAACATAAACTCGAAACCCCATTAACAATTAGTACACCTAACACCTAGATCTTGGTTTTGAAATGCCACTCCCCATAAAGGAACCAGGCAGGGCTCCTTCGAACAATGTCTCAGTTCAGTTCAAGGGAACAAGGGGGACGGAGCATTTTTGCTGTTCCAGGAAACAAGGGCTCCAAAGCTGGTGGGGATATGTTCAAAGACAGGATCCAGCTTAAAGTCGCTCCCATTAGCCAAATCTGAGCATGCACAACAGAATGATTATAATGGATTAGAAGAGAAATTTTAAAAAGAATGATACTCAAATAGTAATATTAAAAACTATACACACAAATATATATATATATATATATATACGAATGGGGGTGAGACAGCTCTCTTTTACAGAAAAATGCTAATAGGTGATAAAGGATTGACAGAATTTTTAAAAATCACCATTGTGGCACCGTCAGGGTACCAAATGATTCATGCAAGTTAGACTTAACAGTGGATGCTAAAACCAGTAGGTGAAAGGATGGTAAGGGAATAGGATTATTCACAGTCTCGAAGCGTCATCCTACAGATGACTTAATAATTACAGGGGGAAAAGGCACCTCTACAATGAAGAAATCCATAGACATTTCCTTTATCAAATAATTAAATCTAAAAGCACCAAAAATGGGACATAACAACCTTAGTGCCTCCTGATTTAATGTGCTAAAACAGATGCATTTTTGTTGAACCTAAACCCAAAGAAATAATTAACCAAATCCAGACTGCCAGACATTCTACCAAAAACCTAGCTAGACTCTCTTCACCAAAAAGGCTATGGAAGTATTTTAGATTAATGGAGGGTAAAAAGACATGAGAACTAAAAGCCAGGTCAGATCCTTAATAGGATTCTAGTATTTTGAAAAAGGCTATAATAAAGGACACAATTGGGATAAAGGGGGATATCTGAACATAGACATTATAATATTATCCTATCAATCTAATGTCCGGACTGTGAAAATGTGAGCATTGTGGTTTTGTAGGAGACTGCCCTGTTCTATCCTGTTCAGTATCACAAAGTCTATACTTTTCTTTCAAACAGTTCAACAAACAAGGGGGGTAGATGACAGGATGAGAGAGAGAAAGAGAAAGCATATGGGGCAAAGTGGGATCAACACGCGAATCTAGGTAAGGATATCTGGGCGTCATCATGCTAGTGTTTCGGCTTTACTACAGGTGTGTAATTTAAAAACAAAAACAAGCTGGGGAGAGAAAATGAGTACACAGGATCCTAAGGTCTCTTATAATATGCAGGAAAACAGTGAAAAGAAAAAGCAGCATGCAGCCAGGTTGTATTTTCTCTGTTATTACCATGATGATGCTGGTTTCTTTTTTCTTCTTTTTCTTTTTCTGTAAATTTAATTTGTATGGTCGCAGGACACTCTCACAGTAACTGGACACCCAAAGGATAATAGAAATAGTCTAAAAGAGGAAAAATTGCAAATTCATCAATAAGGATTATATTCAAGACATCTATCAGGAACAGTTAAGGGTTATGGATTAAACAATCCTTGCTGACAGTTCTTCTGTGCAAATCCCTTCAAATTCTTCTCTAGCTCTCTACTACAGATTAGAGAGATTAATTTCTACAATTACCACACAGATCCAGAAGACCTTCATCTGAATACTGCTCAGAATACTACGATTGCTTCAATCTTTAACCTCACTTCTAGCTCATCCAGCCCTAAAGCCATCCTCCACTTGGTCCAGTTTCCTTTCACTCCCTTACAGGAAGTAGAAATCCCTTTCACTCAAGTGAGAGGTCCAAATTCCTATGCATGGAATCCAAAGATTCATTACAATATGCCTCTCCCCACCCACCTCCCAGCCCAGTAAGATATTAGCTCACCTACAAATCTTAACTTAAATATAAACAGAGAGGGGTGCCTGGCTGTCTCAGTCAGTTAAGCATCCGACTCTTGATTTCGGCTCAGGTCACGATCTCAGGGCTGTGAGATCAAGAACAACGTCAGGCTCCATGCTGGGCGTGGAGCCAACTTAAGATTCTCTCTCCTTCGGGGCCCCTGGCTCAGTTGGTTAAGCGTCTGACTCTTGATTGAGGCTCAGGTCATGATTTCAGGGTCATGGGATAGAGCGCCACATGGGGCTCTGCACTCAGCACAGTCAGCTTGTCCCTCTCCCTCTGTACACTCTCTCTCAAATAAATAAATAAAATCTTTAAACAAAAAAAGATTCTCTCTCCCCCTCTGCCCCTCCCCCCATGCTCTCTAAAAAAAACAAAAACAACAAAAAAACACAAAAAACAGAGAAATCTCCTTGGTCAGCACGTTTCCTCCTTTAAGTTACGTATTTATACCTATGCTGCTTCTCTGCTACAGAGTGTATGGACACACCCATGCAATTATTACTGATCTGTTCAGTCTTAGACACTTACACTGTGCTAGTCACCAGAACAGACTAGGAGGAAGAGAAAAGTAAATAAACATGTGACAAAAATAAGATAATGGATTATGAGTGTTTGCAATCCTCCTCTTCTCTCTGGTTAAAAAAGAGGAGAAAGTTTTGCTTCCTTCATAATGCAGAATCTTAGGGGTGCCTGGGTGGCTCAGTCGTTGAGCGTCTGCCTTCGGCTTGGGTCGTGGCCCCAGGGTCCTGGGATTGAGCCCCATGTCGGGCTCCCTGCTCAGCGGGAGGCCTGCTTCTCCCTCTCCCACTCCCCCTGCTTGTGTCCCTCTCTCGCTGTGTCTCTCTCTGTCAAATAAATAAATAAAATCTTAAAAAAAAAAATGCGGAATCTTAGTAATTAGTGAATAGCAACAACAAATTTAAAAAGCTGGTGGCTGGAGATGAATGGATAAAGAAGATGTATATACATACAATGGAATATTATGCAACCATCAAAAAATGAAATCTTGCCATTTGCAATGATGTGGATGGAACTACAGGGTATTATGCTAAGTGAAATAAGTCAATCAAAGACAATTATCATATGATCTCACTGATACGTGGAATTTGAGAAACAAGGCAGAGAATCATAGGGGAAGAGAGGAAAAAATGAAACAACAAAACCAGAGAGGGAAACAAATCATAAGAGACTCTTAATCTCAGGAAACAAACTGAGGGTTGCTGGAGTGGAGCAGGGTGGGAGGGATGCAGTGGCTGGGGTGATGGACATTGGGGAGGGTATATACTATGATGAGTGTTGTGAATTGTGTAAGACTAATGAATCACAGATCTGTACCCCTGAAACAAATAATACATTATATGTTCATTAAATAAATAAATAAATAAATAAATAGAAAAAGCTGGTGGTTGGGGTTGCTGGGTGATGGACACTGGGGAGGGTATGTGTTGTGGTGAGCGCTGTGTACCGTGTAAGACTGATGAATCACAGACCTGTACCCCTGAAACAAATAATATATTGTATGTTAATTAAAAAAAAATCCATGGTAAAATAAATAAATAAATAATAAACAAAGAGCTGGTGGTTAACTTAAAATATGTAACAGTTGAGTCAAAAAGGAAAGAAGAACAGGCGGATTTGGAGTGAATCTGAGGAATTTTTAAAGACTGGTAAAGCAAATTGCAAGTTTTATTCATTACGAACAAAACCTTCTTAGTATGCTTGGAAGGAACTCATTCAAAAATGATGAGGGGGTGGGGGGACGGGTTAGCCTGGTGATGGGTATTAAAGAGGGCACATATTGCATGGAGCACTGGGTGTTATACGCAAACAATGAATCATGAAACACTACATCAAAAACTAATGATGGGGGGGGTGCCTGGGTGGCTCAGTCCGTTAAGCGGCTGCCTTCAGCTCAGGTCATGATCCCAGAGTCCTGGGATCGAGCCCCACATCGGGCTCCCTGCTCAGTGGGAAGCCTGTTTCTCCCTCTCCCACTCCCCCTGCTTGTGTTCCCTCTCTCGCTGTGTCTCTCTGTCAAATAAATAAATAAATAAATAAAAAAAAAAAACTAATGATGTAATGTATGGTGATTAACATAACATAATAAAATAAAATTTGAAAAAAAATTTTTTAATGATTTAAATTGCTTTTCACTTAACAAAAGGTGGGGGTGGAGGATTAAATTACAGGTGTAAAGTGCCTATTACCTGTTCATTTTTTAAAAATTAATCCTTCACTCAATTAAGGAAAACCGAGTTTTTCAGGAAGAGAACAAAGACATACCTCAACAAAGAAGACTAGGTTCTCTAAAAGAGCAGGGCGTGTTTTCAAGTTACCATCTTTAACTTCTAAGAGGTCACCTTTACATCTACTGAAGACATCTGAAAACAGGAAAGTATTTTATTGTTTTATTCAGCTTTTGTTTCAATGATATTTTTAGGAATACAAATGTACACTCTAATAAAGAGTAAGCAAATACAAAAAGCTTGATCCAGAAAGCTTTTCCCCCCACAGTGAACCAAACAACAAAGGATATCTATTTTAAGCTTTTTAATCTCTACCCCCAAGGTGGGACTCAAACTCACAACCCCAAGATCAAGAGTCGCAGGCTCTACCAACTGAGCCAGCCAGGAGCCCCTACTTTAAGCTCTTTAAAAAGCCATGTAACTATTGCTCTGTTGCCTTCAAAATATAAAAGGTGGCCTTATAAGTTATACATTCTAGAGTCTAAACACCAGCTAGCCTTTCCACAAACAGGCCACTGCCACAATAAAATTAAGACTCCAAATGAATGATTTAAAAGAATGTATGCCATTATGGACTAAAAGACTAAGGCGCAAAATAGAAATTCACCTTCATAATAAATGCCATGTTTTATTCTCACAATCTTTGTCTTTTAATTATCATTCTTCAGTTGGGCAATAAAATAAAAGACCATTTATGCTCTTGAAAAGAAAGATCCTTATAGATTTGAAATGCATTTATGTCCTCTTGTACCAAACAATTCTATTTCCAGGAATTTAATCCCAAGGAAATGCTCAAGTAAGTACCCAAACACTTATGTCCCAAGATGTTCACTTCAGCATTATTATAAATACAGTTATAAATAACTCAAGTATATAGTATGTTATATACTCCATGGGGCATACATAAATAAACTTAGTACACTGATACAGTACTGTGGCATATTATATATAACTGACATGGTAAATGTTCAAGACAAAAAAACATTAAAATAAAAAAAAGTCTGTATTATACCTTTTCGTGTGTTTAAAAAAATAAAATCACTACTATGTATTTCCACATACACATGTAAGACTGTTTAGGGGGCATCTGGGAGTACAGACTCCAAAAGTGTTACTTACCTTGTAAGTAAAAGTGTTTACTTCTCTCTGGGGGAATGGAGCTGGGAATGGGAGAAAGATCATACCCACTTGTGTACTGTTTTATAGTAGGTTGTCTACTACTTTTGTAATCAACACTTTTTAAAATTAAAAATAAGTCTTTCAAAATACCAAAAGTATGCATTACTTTCAAGTTGTTGTTTGCAACTCTTGCAAATTTCTGCTAAAAAAAAATGAGTTCCTGTCAGACAATCAATAAAATATGGGAGTCCACAGTCAGAATGCTTACCTTTTAATTGTTCTAGTAAAGACTTAAGACTATTCTCTACTCGATCCTGGATCTCCACTGTATCCTCTAAAATTGGAAAAAAAAAATGAAAAAACATTCGATTCATTTTTTTAGGAAGAAAAAGAACTAAGATCAACAACTGCAAGCAACTCATGGGCAAGGACATTTTCTTTACTCTTAAGACTCACAGGTATCAAATTTCATTACTAAGAGACAAAAAGATAAAAGAGAGTAAAAGGAAAAAAGGGCATTAATTACCTTTCTCTCAAAAGTAATACCTAAAGTTCTCTAGGAAGACTTAAAATCTATGTGCTTCAAATACTCTCAATGACAGAATCCACAAACCTTATGATTTGGTGGGGGGAATTAATGGAATATGTGTGATTCACACTGAGTTAGGAAAATAGTCTTTTACACAAAGTTTCGTAGAGAATTCAATCTGAAATCCAACAATACTTCAACAAATTAAGGATTTTTTCAACTTTTGGACCTAACAAGTGATTTTAAGTAGGGAAGATTTAAATTTCTAAAACATTACTTGGTAACCTAGGAATGTACCTTCTTTGATATTAAACCAGACAGAACACCTTCCGCCTCCTCCCAATCTGTCCAAATATGTGAACTGTTATATTTACTAAGTTTTCAAAGACAAAGACCTAGTAAATACACTCATGCAAATGTATACTTACCTAAACCACTGGTGTCCAGTTCATAAATATCACTAACAAGATAAAAAGAACTGGTCTGACACTGAGAACAGCCAGAACTAAAGAATCCAGCCATTCTGGTAGGTACAGGACCAAGGAAAGGATACTGGAAAAAAAGGGGAAAAAGTAATGTCCTTTAAATCCATCTAAATTTATATAAAACAAGAAAACATGGGACTATAACTATTGGATAAAGTCTATCTCAGTGATTAAGTTGCAAACCACTGATCTAAATAACTAACAACTGAATCATTATGGTGAAAACAGAAACTCTGTATTAGTTTGCTGAGAACTATTAAAAATACCATTTTTAATGGTATTTACCATTACAAATAAAGCTGTTTTGCTTTTCCTCGCTATCCAGTTTGGATAGTGAGGAAGCCTCTGTAATTCCCAAGTCTATAAAATCAGGTTTTTCCTAGAGGTGCCATAAACTGGGACAAAATACTGTTCTTTTACTATTCATCCACCCCCAAATTTCTATTTTTAAAAAAGACAGTCATAGGTTATTGCAGCTTTGATGGTAAACACATATTGATGATACCTGAACTTCCTTCTCAATAAATCGCTTTCCCGTCTCCATGGCCACCTCCAGCTGTTGAAGGAGTAAACGAAGAATATCAATCCGGGAGGACACACCATTCTCAGTGGTCTTTTCCGAGTTCCTTGGCTCCACGGGGTGGTTTAGACTTGGAAGTCCACTGATCAGCCTCAATGTTAAGGAACGGATTCTTAACCACATGGTCTCCTCCTCCAAGGAAAGTTTCTTATGTTCTTCAGAAACATCCCTTAAAAAGAAACATCCCCAAACCATCCATTTTATTTTTTTTTTTTAAAGATTTTATTTATTTATTTGAGAGAGAGAGAATGAGAGATAGAGAGCATGAGAGGGAGGAGGGTCTGAGGGAGAAGCAGACTCCCTGCCAAGCAAGAAGCCCGATGTGGGACTCGATCCCGGGACTCCAGGATCATGACCTGAGCCGAAGGCAGTCGCTTAACCAACTGAGCCACCCAGGTGCCCCCAAACCATCCATTTTATTCAATGTGTTGCCTTTACATCTTTTAGGCTTTACTTCCATCAGGCAAGATGCCATTGAATGGTCCCGGTGCTCGTCTCCTAGCTGAATGATCTCAGATAAACCCAATCACCCAAGTCCCCAATTCAGGATCAATAAAATGGGGAATGATAACCTACCTAACAGGTCATTTTTCCGCTTCAGTGAGACTTCTAATAACAAAATATTTATCATGTATTTTGTTGAAAATGTTGTTGAAAATTCTTGTATCACGCATTTTCAACAAAATACACGATATAAAAACTTCAAATGACGGAAAACTGAAAAATAGAAAAATGTGCGATAACCAAACACCTGCAATATTAACAAGCTTGGTATCAATCCTTTCAGACTCTTACAATACAGATGTACAAAACTGCAACTAAAAATATTTATATAGGGGCGCCTGGGTGGCTCAGTCGTTAAGCATCTGCCTTCGGCTCAGGCCATGATCCCAGAGTCCTGGGATCAAGCCCCGCATCAGGATCCCTGCTCTGCGGGAAGCCTGCTTCTCCCTCTCCCACTCGCCCTGTTTGTGTTCCCCCTCTCGCTGTGTCTCTCTCTGTCAAATAAATAAATAAAATCTTTAAAAAATATATATATATAATTTGACATGTTTTAAATAAAATGGGTTCATAATATTTATACTATTTTGCAAACGACATCTTTTTTGACAGTGTGCAGAAAAGAATTAACATAGAAAGCCTGAGGCTATTATCTTTAGAAGGGCCAGCTTGCAAGGTTGACCTTTAGCTGAGGTCTAGGAACTTGGCACTCCAACCATTCCCTAAATGATAACAGTGGCTCACTATGCCTAGGCTTTCTGTACAAACCATATGGTCTATGGTGAACGTCTGCTTTCCTTCTGGGAGTCTGGAATGTTGACACATGATGGACAGAGGGTGCTTACATAACCAGCTGGTAAAAACCTTGGGCACCAAATCTCAAATGGGCTTCTCTGGGCAGAAATGCTATACACACATCACTGCATTTTTTTGCTGCTAGGAACACAGGAGGGAGAGAGCACTGGAAGTCTGTGCATGGAGTTTTCCAGATTTTGTGTCTTTTTCCCTTGCTAATCCTATCATTTGTCCTGTTATAATAAACCTTAGCTGTGAAGACAACTATAGGTTAATTATGAGTCCTAGCAAATCACTGAATGTGGTCTTGGCAATCCCCAAATCATAGTGCAGTTGACATTTGAACAACACTGATTCGAACTGCATGGGTCCACTTATGCACAGATTTTTTTTTTTTCTGTAAATACAGTACAGTACTGTAATGTATTGTCTCTTCCTTGTAATCTTCTTAATAACATTTTCTTTCTCTAGCTTACTTTATTGTAAGAATACAGGATATAATATACGACATACAAAATATGTGCGGATCAATTGTTCATGTTATAGGCAAGGCTTCCAGTCAATAGTACGCTCTTAGTAGTTAAGTTTCTGGGGAGTTAAAAGTTACACATGGATTTCCGACTGTGCTAGGGGGTCAGACCCCAACTTTGCATTGTTCAGGGGTCAAATGTATATTCAGAACTACCTCATATACATTTCTCTGCATGCTTGTGCACTTACTGCCTTTGGTTGTACTTGCCTAGAAGTGATCTGCTGAATTAAGTGGGATAGAGTTTTCAATCTTAATACAGATTACTAAAATTCTCTACAGGAAGATTATATAAAGTTATATCCCCATGTCAATGTACAACAACCTCTCTCCCCACAACCTTGCTGACCACAAGTATTAATCTTTTTTTATCTTTGTCCAATAGTTAAAAAAAAAATCTTTATCACTATAAGGTACATCTCTTTGAATTTCTTAAGTCCAATTTGTTTTTTAGTTATCTTCTTCTTACTGATTTATTAGGAACTCTCCCTTTAGGGACGCCTGGGTGGCTCAGTCAGTTAAACATCGGCGTTCGGCTCAGGTCATGATCCCAGGGTCCTGGGATCGAGCCCCACATCGGGCTCCCTGCTCCGCGGGAAGCCTGCTTCTCCCTCTCCCACTCCCATTCCCCCTGCTTGTGTTCCCTCTCTCTGTGTCTCTCTTCTGTCAAATGAAAAATAAAATCTTAAAAAAAAATAAAAAAAAACTTTAAAAAAAGTCTCCCTTTATGTGAAAGATATTTATACGAAGAAAATTACCAATCTACCACATACCTTTAGAACTTGTTAACAAATTTACTTCTATATAGAAGGTTAATAGTTACAGAAACCAAATCCTTTGTTTCCAGGTTTGATGTAATGCTAAGAAAGGCTTTCCCTAACCATTTAAAAATATTTTTTAGGGGTGCCTGGATGACACAGTCGGTTAAGTGTCCGACTCTTGATTTCAGCTCAGGTCATGATCTCGAAATCGAGCCCCAGATCAGGCTCTGCACAGGGTGTGCTGCCTGCTTGGGATTTGCGCCCTCCCTCTCCCTCTGCTCCCGCCCCACCCCACCTGCAGCCCCCAACCCCCATGCTCTCTCTCCAAAAAAAAAAAAATTTATTTATTTTTTAAAATTTTCTTATAGAACTTCTAAGGGGTTTTAGCACATAACCTTTAATGCATCTGGAACCTCTTTTCATGTATGCTATGAAGGACAATCTAATTTTTAGACTAGCCAGCAATCCAACATAGGAGTGAGAGTCATTTTCTTCATTTGGCTTACCTATACCTTCTTATCTCTACAATAACTATGTTATTTTATTTGTGTAAAAAAGAAATTTTTTTCTGTATCTCTTAGATTCATCCTAATTGTTCAAAAATAAATACCTGGGGTTTAATTCCAGTTACCTGTCTTTTGGATCCCAGCTAAAGAAAACATTTAAGTCTCTGTTGTCTCGCAAGGCTTCCCACGGAATGTCATCTTCTTCTGGCCGAAGATTCATTGACTTTATACTTTCTGCTAAACTGGTTGATCTGTGATACAGAAAATTTATGTATTATTTCAATAGTAAAACAGCCATGAAAACATATTAGCTACAACTCTGTTTTACTAGAAAGGACAAGAAAGAGGAAGAAGGATTTACTATTAAGAAGTAAAAGTTCACAGAGGATGACACAGAACCAAGCCCATATCATGCTGGCCTGCTACACAGCAAGAGAAAGCATCTGGAAGTGGATCAACATTAATTCCTGAAATCCCATGTTTAACAGGGGAAGGGAAACCCTTTAAACACCACATGGAGTGGGGTGGCTGGCTTGTGTATGTGACATGAGATGGTGCGGTGCTGGTAGCGCCCATCATTCCCCACGACATGACCTGGGTCATTTCCCCTTTCTTCTCTACTCCGAACTTCCTCTCTCTCATTCTCTCTTTTTTTTCCCCCCATTTTTCCTTAGCCTAGGCCTGCTATTATCACCCAGGAGCCCATTAATGGCTCTCAGGTTCTGATCTAATCCTTAGTTCCTTTTTAGCTCTTGTGCAATACTTACATATTTGCTTCAAGTAGAAGGTCTAATAACATCCGTTCAGTACGGACTTGTGCAAAATGAAGAGAATTATTCAGCCTGTTCCTAAAAGCGATAAACTCTGGGATCTTCTCAAATGCACCATATTTGTAAGCTTGAATAATATATTCTGAGGTCTGGGAAGGAAAGACATCACCTCCGTATAAATATTTCACAGATCAGACAATGAAGGCAAACCTTGCCAGGCAAAACAAAACACTCAAACTAAAAATTAAGATGTGAAATCTAATCTTTAAAGGTTATCAAGTAGAATATCAGCTTTAAAAAACATTATTTTTCTTCTTTCCTATACCAGAGTTGTATGTGTACTTTACTAATTCTACTACTACTAATATCCAACTGCTGCTACCACCACAGAGACTTTCTCTTAGCAGTTATGTCTTTCAATTCAGGAGGACTGGAGGTTTTGCGATACCACGTCAGTTTGTTAGTGCCATTGTGGAAGGGATGTTACTCCATGTTTTTCTGCATCTAAGATAAATTGTGTTTTATACAAAGGATCCAAAAACACCAGAATAATATAACCACCCCACCACCAACCCAAATAAAAATCACCCTCCTCCAGAAAAAAGACAGGCTGCTCCTTGGTTTTGTTTATTTCTGAGTACTATGTATCACAAACACAGGGCATATATGCATTACATCAGGATAGAAGACAACAAACAAAAGACCCATAAGAATTCATCAGACTCCATTCTGAGGACAGAAAGACTGCAAGAACCAGGTGTCTTGTCCATCCAAACTACGTAAGACCTATGCTGGAAAATTCCATGAAGAAGTAATTGAAGGGAACACTCACCACATGTGCTTTAATTTTAGATTAATACATATGTATAGATGAAATGTTGTGAACAGAGGCAAGAAAAAGAACTGTCAACAGAAATTCTGGCACAATAGAAGAAAAACTCAGGGAAGAACATTTCATGGGTATGGGCCTATGCCATCAGGATCAGAAGTCAGAAGGGTACCCTTTTGGGCCAAGGAATGTTAAGCTCAAAGTAGATGTCTGCCCCAAAGAACCTTTCTAGAAAAGCCAGTCTTTTTACACAGCCTCAGTCAGCTCTGCCCCCATCTCCATTATGACTGAATTATTTGCCCAGTAGGAAAATAGGCCAATAGTCAACAACATACCCTCTGATATACAGCCTCGCAGGGTTCATTTCAGGCCGCGGGATTGCGCCACGGGCGCTAATTCAACTGCATTCGATGCGGCTTTTAAACCCCATGGGACACCTCGGCGAGCTGTTTGCCTGCAGTATCTGGAGAAATTAAAGACGGACGGACACAAGAAAATTAAAAAGATTACTTGTGATCCTGCAGGTTTAAAGAAGGACTATCCGAAAAAGCTCAAGTGTACCTTCTAGCCTGATTAAAGGACAGTGATATGCCCCATCAAGAAGAGGCCAGGATACTCTAAACACAACATGCCTATCCGATGGCCTCTTGGCTTGGAAAAAGCAAGGTTTACCATCAGCCCTTGCAACACGAACTTACAGCTCGAAAAAACCAGCTGCTTAGGAACAAAATGATCCAGCAATTAATCAGGATAAAAACAGGACTTCTGGGGATTCCAATCAAATTTCTCAATTACAGCTCCAAAATATGCTGATTAAAGAAAAGAACTCAGCTTTACAAAGTATAGAGGCAGTTTTAATTTCTGAGTGGTCTATGGAATACCACTTTTGAAAAAAAGGCAGTAACTTCTTAAAAAAGAAAAACAAGGGGCAACAGAAAGGGAATGTAGTCCTTTAACAAACTGAGAAGGTAACTGCAGCTCTCTGGCTTCTGTTTTTAAGGTAGTCCTCCTTTAATGCTGCAGCAAAGTATCACTGCAGAGCTAGAAAAGGGCCTGGGCATCCTGCAGTAAGACTGAGCATGAGGGAGGTCTACAATTTGAAGAGACAACCCCTACTGGAACTGCAGGCAAAACCGGAAGCCACAGGCACTTTAAAAACTTTTGAGTATCAGAGAATGTTGTCCGTACCTATTTCTACTCATTTAGTGCACCATGAGGCTAGTTATATCCCATATGGATTCCTGAAATGAACCCTGGTGACTGTAAAAATTAACAAAATAGATGGACATCAAACCCTGAATGATCATCTTCATGAATACCAGAACAGACTTTTAAAGGGAAATTATTTTTAAAGTACAAACACATAAGTAACTTTTGGAGATAAGAAGATCTGGCTCTAAGTCTCATATTGTAAAAAATCTATTCCAAAGTAAGATGACAGCAACAATGATGACCTTTCCAGAAAGAAAATCCCTGTGTAGACCTTCCAAATATAACTTTCAATCCCACAGCACAAAGCCTTACAAAGCAGAACACTGGATTTTCCAGTTAAGGAGTAAAAGTGTTCTTTCAAAGAGCAAGTTGGGAACTGAAATACATCAGTCACTCAAGAAAAAACCATCTGGGGATCTCAAAAACTACCAAGAATAAAAGACACAGAACACAGAGCTTTCGGTTTCCAGAGATGTATCTAATACTATCAGAAGGTTTAACACATACAAGGCAACACTAAAATCATGCTCTTTCTTATCCTCAAATTCCTACAGGAAACAGTCCACACCACAGTCTCCAATTCCCTATTTTGGGACTCAAGCTAGGCATGAAGGTTTAAGGTGCATTTTCCCTGCTGTATGGGTTTTTGCTTTTGCCTCTAGGGCTCCCCAAAGATTATTTACTTCAGTAAGATTAAACTATTTCTTCTTGGTAGTAATAAAAATAAATTTCAAGCAGAGTCCTACTCCCAGATCAATAAAATGATCAGTCCCAGCATCACATATATTCAGACCAATTAGTCACTCCTGCTACACATGCATCAGCAAAACTTCAAAGATAAAAAAAAAAAAGCCACTGAGAATAAAATACCCTCTCAAATCATTCCTGAGGATCTCCTTTCTCTGTAACAATAACCTGTTTTGTTTTGGGGTGGGTATGTTTTGTTTTCAGAACAACTCTTTAGACACAATAATTGTGGGGAAAAAATTAAAGGTTAATTTTCAGCAGTATATGAAATGTGCCTTATTGACCAAATCAGGAACAATATGATGCTTCTAGAATGCTGGATGATTAAAAACTAGAATAAAACCAGCCACCAGGCATGGATTAATCTCTTATTTATCCCCGAGTTCCACCTCAGAGCTATTTGAGAAACAAAACTTTGAAAAGGAGTCATTAATTAATCAAATATTTCTTTAACCTCTTTCTTAGAAATACAGAAATGACAGCCAGAATAATGAGATCTGAGAAAGTTTTTTTTTTCCCCTTGACTTAGTGAAACTTAAGAACAGAGAAGGGCAAGCACAGATACCTGAACACACAATACAAACACAGATTTATAACTCAACTGCCTACTTGTGTTAGGACACTTTAGAAACCCAAGGTCCTAGAGATGCCCTCGGATCTCTAAGCCAGGCCAGCACCTTCCAGGCAGCATGTTCAAATGCTGATGACTACTTCCTTCTCTCCCTGATCAGGAGCTATGACACAAAATAAGGTATGAACAGAGATCCCAATCATTGGAGGAAGGGCACCATAGGGGAAGGGGAATAGGGCTTAAAAGCCAACTGATGCACAGCTTTACCATCCCTTGCTACACCAGGCCTCTAGGCCTTCCCCTAAGGCTTGTCAGGACAAAATTACTGCAAGCTGACAACAATAAACCTAAATTCCATTGTTCAGAAATGCTCTGCTCTGTCTTCTATTTAATACAAGCCTAAAGAATTCAATGGAAGATAGATTAGCCATAGCTATTAAGGTTACAAAAGAACCACCCCAAAAACCAGCTTTCTTGCCAAGTTCCTTAGTTGCTGTTAGACCATGAAAACAGAAAACTATGGGCAGATACATGGCATGGCCGAACTCCAGGCAATGAGTTTTAGAAGCACATGAGAACAAAGCAGGCAATGACCATCCTAGAGACTCGCCTTCTTTTCACCTGTGTTCTAGGTGGGTTTGCACAGCTGGTTGACTGACTAGAGACTACATAAAACTTCTGCTTAACTGACAAGTGGAGACCAAGTCTGCGTGCAGTGAAAAATATGGTGCAAATCCCATCCTTTCATTACGGCACATAGCTCTATGTTATTTATTGCTCTACCTTATTTATTGCTACTTTAAAACACACTATTGAAACAAGTTTCTTGAAATGTCCTTCAACTGGTCAATTTTATAATTCTAAGAAAATATGAGTGCACTGGCTGTGGGCAAGGAGCACGGTAGTATAAACTTCAGAAATAAAGAGCAGCTGCTATTGCACAATCTTCTATGGCATCCCAGGCCAGAAACACTTATGGGTTACCTCTTATACCCTTAGAAAAAGTCTCTTAGAAATTAAAAGATAGGTCTAGGAGGAATACCACTTCCTACTCGGTAATACCATTTTAACTATACCTCTGCATGGATTCTATTAAACACACCCATTCTAGCAACCACAAATAACTCTTTATCTCTACCTAACAAGACGTGGCCAGTAAGCTATGGCCTAAGGGCACCTGCAAGTACGCATGGTGCATCTCAACATGCGCGCTTGCCGCATGAGGGAAGATGTTCTCTGAATCGTGTGCATTCAGCAGAAAAGAACGTATTTTAAAAAAATATTTTTCACTTACATCTTTCTGGTTGGAGTGGAAAAACCTGAGTGCGAAGTTGCAGGACTGGGCTGCGGCAGCATACTGACCTAGGGATCCGGCATATCGGGTCAGAAGATAGCTAGGTCAGAAAGGAAAAGGGGAAAGTGTGTTATACTTACCACTTCCAGTATCAACTACACTTCAAATTATTACAGCAGAGAAACAGGCACACAGGAAAGTTAAAATATCTTGCCACATACCACCTCCACTATCAACAATTTTTTTTTTAAAAAGAGCAAAGTTATTTCAGTTTTGTGGGAGACCTAAAGCTCTATGCTACGCTTTCTTAGGCTCAGATGATTAATGGAACCAAAGGGAATAGAGACAATATCCTTGATTCATCATAAAGAATAGTCAAAATACAAATTCAAAGGATCTCTAAGGTCAACAAATGAAGTACATGTGTTAATCTCAACTGCAAAGCAGAAATAAAGACTTCAAGACAATGTGTGCTAAGAAAAAGTGTTCAAAGTATATAGCTGTTTGCTATCTCTGGGGAAAATTTTGTTACCTTTTCAAAACTGTGCAAATTTAAAAGTTACCATTAAATTCTGGAAGATATAAAAATCTTTCTGCTTTGCAATGGGTCATCATGGGGGATTACTTAATCTAAAAAGCTTACTAACAGAAACAACTCTACTGCTAAAATTGAAGAGTTTGTGCTCCTGGCATAAACTGGCTGGTGCAGCTGGCTGCTCAGTATTCAGAGTATATACTACCAACCCAATGGTGTCATGCTGGATATGCTTAGCATCGAGGCTGGAGTACAGATCCACCACTGGTTCAAATGCCCCCAGCACACAGTAGATTCGAACAAGCAGCAATTTGAATTGAGCATTGGAAGGGCTGTGGGTTAATCCCTCTTCCAGCAAAGTCAGGGCCTGCCACACAGAAGTCTGGTCACCTAGAACCAAAATGTAACAGTATTACCCACAGTATTTAGCAGCAAATGGAGGCTTCTCACAAACAAAAGACAAAAACTTACTGATATTATCAGCTCCTCTAACTATCTGAAGAATGAGTTTAGGTGTCAAAGAACAAATTTTAGATACACACCTGTAAGCAAAATAGGGATTCCCAGAATAGACAGTTTCTCAATAGTTACCTCAGTTCTTAAACATGCATGTGCAAAAGTGATGCAAACTTTAAGTTGCGAGGTCTTATGAAAGAAGTTACAGAATCTCCGAGAATCCTAGATTCTGAGAAGAGATGGACTTTGCAGGAGAATTTGAGTCCAACCTTCCCAGTACAGGATTTTCTCTACCAGACCCCAGAAAGATGCTCTCTCTAGACAACGTTTTTCTTCCATATGTAACTCTACTATTCAGATGTCAAGTGATATTTGAAAAAAGCTGTTCATTAATAATCAAATTAATGTAATATACTTATTTTTGGCCTACCAAAATTCAATAGTCTTAAATCAATAGTCTTAAAGATTAAGTAACTTCTCTTTTATGAACCTAAGAAAATAATAGGAACTGGAGATAAAGATTTATATACAAAAATATTCACTGTACTAATAATGGGGGAATGATTAAATAAATTATAGTAAAACCCACATTATGCAGCCATCTGACATGAGTTTTTAGTAATAAAGGAAAATACTTATACAGTAACAGTTCAGTAAAACACAGAATTCAAATTAATGTGAAGATGTGATCTTTAGTCTATAAGACATGCACAGAAAAAAAGACAAGGAAATATGCCAAATTTTAGAATGCCTTTTGGAAGATGGAAAAGTAAGATTAAAATAAACTGTTTCCCAAAACTTTTTTTTTTTTAAGATTTTATTTATTTATTTGGCAGAGAGAGACACAGCGAGAGAGGGAACACAAGCAGGGGGAGTGGGAGAGGGAGAAGCAGGCTTCCCGCGGAGCAGGGAGCCCGATGCAGGGCTCGATCCCAGGACACTGGGATCATGACCTGAGCTGAAGGCAGATACTTAATGACTGAGCCACTCAGACGTGCGCCCATTTCCCAAAACTTTTATAAGTTATTTTTACAGTCAGAAAAAAACTGAAACTTAAAGTAAAAGCTCTCTGCCTTGAGCTTTTCGAATTATATGCTACAGGCTTTTTTCTAAAAGAAATAAGATATAATCAAAAATTGGGGCTTTAGATAAATATCCATAATCCTACCCAAACTATGCATATGTATAATCTATGCAAACTACCATTGATTTTAATGTATTGCCTTTGAATCAGAATTACTTTTACACAGTAATAATCACAACATACATCTAATTCTGGGTTCTGCTCTTTGAAGTATTTTTCCATGTTGCTACCTAGTCTTCACAACCATAATTTTATTGAATTCAACACTTACTGATTTAAACTCTGGAGCAACACTAGATATAGGACCAGAGGATAAGGGTCACAGGTGATTCCTGGCCTCAAGGGGCTCAGAGGTAAGTAGAGAAAACAGCTGGACAATTAAAGGGAATAAATAATTTTAAGAAGTCCTAGTTACTCGGGGGCGCCTGGGTGGCTCAGTCGGTTAAGCGACTGCCTTCGGCTCAGGTCATGATTCTGGAGCCCCAGGATCGAGTCCCGCATCGGGCTCCCTGCTCAGCAGGGAGTCTGCCTCTCCCTCTGACCTTCTTCCCTCTCATGCTCTCTCTCTACCATTCTCTCTCTCTCAATAAATAAATAAAAATCTTTAAAAAAAGATTTTAAAAAAAGAAGTCCTAGTTACTCGGGGTGCCTGGGTGGCTCAGTCAGTTAGGCAACCAACTCTTGGTTTCAGCTTGGGTCGTGATCTCAGGGTCGTGAGATCAAGCCCCACATGGAACCAGTTCCGTGCTCAGCAGGGAGTAAGCTTGAGGGTTGTCTCCCTCTGCCCCTCCCCCAACTGGTGTGCACACTTACTCTTCACTCTCTCTCTGAAGTAAATAAATAAATCTTAAAAAAAAAAAATGGGGTGCCTCGGTGGCTCAGTGGGTTAAGCATCTGCCTTTGGCTCAGGTCATGACCCCAGGGTCCTGGGATTTAGCTGTGTGTCCGGCTCCCTGCTCAGAGGGGAGTATGCTTCTCCCTCTGCCCCTCCCCCAGCTCATGCTCGCTCTCTCTCTCTCTCTCTCAAATAAATATCTTTAAAAAAAAAAAAAAGTTCTAGTTACTCAAAGATAACTAGTATTAAAAAAATAATCTCCTTAAAACAGAAACAAAATTTCAAACTAAATAGCAAAAAAAAGAATAATTTACACTTTTCTCAACTATTAAACCGTTATAAAGATATTTATTATTTTGCAAAATTTATGCTGTAACTACAACCTATGCAAATTCTTCACCAAATCAAAAGAGCATCAAGCAAAAAAAGAAAAGAACATGAAGGACTGATTAGACTTTTTGAGAAAAAAATTTTCTAACTTAATGTTGTACTATAACAAAATGATATATTCTAGGGATATGTTAATGTATAGCACGCACTACAGATAACAATACTGTACTGCATACTCAAAAGCTGCTAGGAGAGTAGATCTTAATATTTCTCATCCCAAGGAAAAACATCTAACTATGGGGTGACAGATGTTAACTAAACTTATGGTGGTAATCATTTCATAATATACATACATCAAATCATGTTATACATCTTAAGCTATACAATCTTAAGCTAATACAATGTAATATGCCAATCACATTTCTTCAATAAAACTAGAGGGAAAAAAGGATCCTTAACTCCCCATTTTACTTGTGCAGAATCATAAACAAACGCCTTTTTGCAAAATATCCGAGAGCATCATCAACTTCTTAAAGTGCTCTTCTTAATCTTTCACATTCAAATTAGTCTCTTCCAACATCCGTACCAAATTTCTATAGATTTCTAGTATCTGTCAGATCCCCCTTGGACAATGACTATACCTCTAATTAGAGCACTTCAACATCACTTTCAGTGACTGCAAGAAACCTGGCATCTTTATAATATTGGCAATTTTCCAATGCATCTGCACTGTATGATTATGGAAAATTTGCTTAACTTCTTTCTCTCTGCCCTGTCTTTCCTTCATCTATAAAACTGCACCAATCTTAACTGTATTATTATGAGGTTTAAATTATCTAATTCATGTAAAGCACTTTCAAGTGCCTGATGATCAACAATTGCTAGCCGCTATTGCTATACTGGGCATATTGCTCAAAAAAACAAGGGATTAGCAAAGCCATATAGTCACTTATGAGCAAGAATGGATGCTAGAGTAAGTGGGGAAGGGTATCTGAGTAGGAACCAAATTACTAAGAGGTCAGTTCATCAATGATTTTTTTTTTTTAAGCTCTATGCAAACTCACAATTCTGGGGCTCAGATGACAAAGACTGATAAAAAGGATTTCACCCCCATCTCCAGTACAATACAGTATAGCAAGTACTAGCACAGGGGTACACACAACGTCCTACAAAAGTTGAGAAGGGGCATAAAATCTGCAGTGGGGGAGGGGGGTGAAATCAAGACAGGCTTGTCAGAGGTACCGTTTGAGTAAAAGTTAGATGAAGGAAGGAAGAAAGTTATTTCAAAGAGAGGCACATGATGTTCACTAATACTAGCAAACAAAAAAACAGCAGATTTAGACTGTAAGTACCTAAGAATTTGGAGATACAGGCAGAGGCTAGATTATAAAGAGCATTATAAACTATCCTAAAGAGGTTGACCTTTATCCTCAGGAAAGTAGGGCACCTCTGAAGGATTTTAAGCATGAGGATGATGGTATCAAAATCAAGTGCTCCATGAAATGATCCCGAGGACAGGCCTTGTGTCCATCATGCACAGTACTGTCTCCCCAGGCCTTTGTTTCTTGTGTAGTTTATTCTCGTGAATAATATGCAATAAGTACCTATTTTTTTCCCCAAAAAAACTGCTAATAAAAGAAAATGTCAGGAGTGAGACCTAAAGAAAAGGTAATCTCAATACCATCTGCTGAATCATCCTTTTCTTGCTCAATGATATATGATGCTTCCTTCAGCATATATTGTATTTCTGTCCTAAATAGGTTAATTACAATTATATTCCAAAAAGAGTGCATTCTCCTAAACATTTTTTAAGTGAACAAAAAGGGCTACTCCATTTCATGGGCCTATACATCTATCTCTGAATCAGTTTCTCTATATTTTAATTGTTGCAACTTTGTCATTATTCACTATTTAGAAATGTTTAAAAACAGAACAAAAAACAAGAAATAACATGTATTGACAAGGATGTGGAGAGAAAGGATCCCTCATGCACTGCTGGTGGGAATATAAATTGGTGCAGCCATTGTGGAAAACAGTATGGAGGTTTCTCAAAAAATTAAAAATAGAAATATATGATTCAGTAATTCTATTACTGAGTATTTACCAAAAGAAAATGAAAATATTAACTCAAAAAGATACACGCACCCCTATGTTTACTGCAGCATTATTTACAACAGCCAGGATATGGAAGCAAACCAAGTGTCCATCAATAGATGAATGGATAAAGAAGATGTGGTATACACACACACACACGAATATTATTCAGCCATAAAAAAGAATATTTTGCCATTTCCAACAACATGGATGGACCTAGAGGGTATTATGCTAAGTGAAATAAGCTGGACAGAGAAAGACAAATACCATATGATTTCACTTATATGTGTAATCTAAAAAATAAAATGAACAAACAAAAAAGCAGACACAGACCTATAAATACAGAGAACTGGTGGTTGTCAGGAGGGGTGGGGGTGGCAAAAAGAGGAGTGGGAGGTGCAAACTTCCAGTCATGGAATGAATAAGGGATGAAAGGCACAGCATAGGAAATATAGTCAATGGTATTGTAACAGCGGTGTATGGTGAGAGATGGTGGCTACATTTGTGGTGAGCATAGCATGATGTACAGAATTGTCGAATCACTATGTTGTACACTCGAAATTAATGTAATGTGTGTCAACTATACTTCAATTTAACAAAATTTAAAAAATACAGAACAGATGTGCACTGATTTAAGACTATCCTGATTACAGAGAGGGGGATATCTGGAGAAGGGTTCTTCTAGAAGCACCCTGGAGAAGGGCAAGGAGGAAAAACCTAAAAGCATAAATCAAATTCTTGGATTATATAATCAGTCTCAGGATTTATAATCAATAAAAGCAAAGCGTAAAGTTAAACTGAAATTACTCTTCCTTACCTGTTTCTCTCCATATATCAATAAGCACATGGACAGCAAGGAGACAGTAATAGTCTGAAAACTGCAATTCGGTTTTCAAACAGGATTTCCCTGTAGGGAAAAAATCCCATATTTGTATTTTAACATTTGTTCAACTAACACTGCCCCAAAGGAGTTTTTTAAAGCAGGAAAGTGACAGGAGGGAGAAGATAAAAAGAGGAAATGAAAGTAGTAAGAGTCGTGTAAATACCAGAAGAAAAATATAAGCCATGAATCAAAGGATTCAAAAGAAGGTTTAAGGCCACACTCAGCTGGAAAAGAAGAAAGAGTTCCAGAACAAAGGTGGTATCTGCAATGGCCCCAAAAGGGAGAGCAGCAAGATTTGGAAGGTTTCAGGTAAAGAGAAGAACAGAAGCCAAGGGCCATGTACAACTAAAGTAATAGTACGCTCTTTACTTCACCTAATGATTTAGAATACAGTTAGAGAAACACTGACATTATCTCGTCACATAATTTACACTTTATCACATATATCTAGCAAAAAGATCATCTACTTCTAAACTAAACATTTACCTCATAATTTACAACATTCATTTTGTTCAATTTCAGTCTATATATTAAAATACTAAGGCCTATAAGCAGAAAATGTCACAATTAACCATAAACTCCATGTAATTCATATGAGCCCCAGTGTAATAGAGTTAGCTCAATCAAGAATATGGACAACTATAATTATTTAAAGCTCCAAACTTAAGAAAGGTTTTACATGTGAACACTCTTCCCACCTGACAAAATTTCTCCTTGCCAAATTCATTAAAACAAGGTGCTCCGAGTGGTGGTAAAAACAACAACAACAACAACAACAAAAAACAACAAAAATGGACTAAAACTTAGCAAATCAGGCAACTATTACACATTTTGAAAGAATGCTCACCAAATTCTAGTCCATGCTGGTACCTTAACATGAGTTCTCTGACCACACTCAGTTTCTGACTTTTATCCATAGTGTGGTACAAGCCGAGCAACCTCGTCAGCTGCACCACACACAGATGCTGCTGCAGAGCTCTGATGTCCGCGGGCAATGCCAGCTTATCCTCAGTTGGTGTCGACAAAGGAACAACTCCAAGTAACTGATTAATGAACTGCAATGTAGAAAAAAGGTGCACAGATCTCAAAACAGAACTCATCTTTGGTAGGCCATAATTAACAAACGTCGAAATGATCGAGAAAAAGACTTTTTTTTTTTTAAGATTTTATTTAGGGGCGCCCGGGTGGCTCAGTTGGTTAAGCGTCTGCCTTCGGCTCAGGTCACGATCCTGGAGTCCCAGGATCAAGTCCCGCATCGGGCTCCCTGCTCAGCAGGGAGTCTGCTTCTCCCTCTGACCCTCGCCCCTCTCATGTGCGCTCTCTCTTTCTCTCTCTCTCATTCTCGCTCTCTCAAATAATAAATAAAATCTTTAAAAAGAAAAAAAGATTTTATTTATTTGACAGAGAGAGAGATGGCGAGACAGGGAACACAAGCAGGGGGAGTAGGAGAGGGAGAAGCAGGCTTCCCGCAGAGCAGGGAGCCCAATGCAGGCCTCGATCCCAGGACCCTGGGATCATGAACTGAGCTGAAGGCAGACTCTTAACGACTGAGCCACCAGGCATCCCAAGACGTTTTCTATTTACCAAAATTACTAAAACAAAAAAGTTTCTAACAGCACACAATGCTGGTAAAAGGCCAATGAAAATGGCATGCATACTCATCCAATGCTGGCCACAAGTAACCTGTCAATACTGGGTACTATACTAACTAAAAGATTAAAAGAATTGTGAAAATGTTTCATAAATTATTCCACATCAACATAATATATGAAATGACAATGAAAAGTTTAGACTATAAAAAGAGCAGATTACAAAAAACAAACCTACAATTACAACTGATATACAAGTAAATTCTTAAACAAAATAAGACACATTGAGAGGAATAGTTATGTCAGTGGCCTTAAATGATTTTTTAATTAAAGTTTTATTTTGAGATAATTACAGATTCACATGCAGTTGTTAAGAAATCATCCAGAGAGATCCCATGTACCCTTCTCATCCAGTTTCTCCCAATGGTAACATCTTGCATTAAACTGTTTTTAATTCAGGGCGCCTGAGTGGCTCAGTCGGTTATGCATCTGCCTTCAGCTTGGGTCATGATCCCAGACTTCTGGGATCGTGTTCAGCAGGGAGTCTGCTTCTCCCTCTGCCCTTCACCCCACTCATGCTCTCTCTTTCTCACTCTCTCAAATAAATAAAATCTTTTAAAATAAATAAAACATTTTTAATTCTTTAAATTCGTAAGAATTTAAAAAAATGTACCGTTTCCATTACACATTATTAAACACAGGCTTATTCCTCACTGCCAAAATCTTATTAAGATGACAACAAAGAATCAAACCACAAGGATCAAGAACATGTGAAAAGATGACAGCAAATAAACATTAAGAAGATTTCAAAGATAAAAAGCATAAAGGACAGGTGTTAAGTGCTAACCTACACGCTCCGGGCAGAAAGCTAACATACACAAGGGGCCTCGAGTCTATTCCATCCACAGAATCTTGGAAAGCAGAAATTCAGGGCACTAGAAAGCTCAAGTGTTGGTAGGACGGAACAGAAGAATTGGTTAAATTCCATCTAAGAAGTTTGACCCCTCCCCTAGCTCACAGACTGACTTCCTAAACCCAGCAGAAGCCTGCAGTTTTACTCCCAAGGAGAAGCTGAACCAGAGGCACTGTAGACTCAGGGATATCAGGCATAGCCAGAAATGGTGTTTTTGTTTGTTTGTTTGTTTGTTTGTATTTATTTATTTATATTTGACAGAGAGAGACACAGCAAGAGAGGGAAAACAAGCAGGGGGAGTGGGAGAGGGAGACGCAGGCTTCCCGCGGAGCAGGGAGCCCAACGCAGGGCTCAATCCCAGGACCCTGGGATCATGACCTGAGCCAAAGGCAGACGCCTAACAACTGAGCCACCCAGGTACCCCTAAACTGCTATTTTTAATTGTTTGAGGAAGCTCCATACTGTTTTCCACAGTGGCTACACAGCTTGCATTCCCACCAACGCTGCACAAGGGTTCCTTTTACTCCACATCCTCACCTACCATATGATCCAGTTATCACACTACTAGGTATCCACCCAAAGAATACAAAAACACCAATTCAAAGGGATACGTGCACCCCTATGTTTACTGCAGCATTATTTACAATAGCCAAATTATAGAAGCAGCCCAAGTATCCATTAATAGATGAATGGATAAAGAAAATGTAGTGTATACACACAAACGCGTGTGCACCCGTACACACACTGGAGTATTATTCAGCCAAAAAAGGAATGAAATCTTGCCATTTACAACAACATGAATGAGCTAAAGAGTATAATGCTAGGTGAAATAAGTCACAGAAAGACAAACACCATGATTTCACTCATACGTGGAATTTAAGAAACAAAACAAACGAGCAAAGGGGGGAAAATTTGGCAAACCAAGAAACAGACTCTTACCTATAGAGAACAAACACGGTTACCAGAGGAGAGTTGGGTGGGGGGTGGGTGGAACAGATGATGGGGATTAAAGAGTACACTTATCATGATGAGCACTGAGTACCAGACAGAAATGCTGAATCATTATATTGTACATCTGAAACTCATTTAACACTGTATATACAATATACTGGAATTAAAATAAATGGATAAAACCTCTGTGTTAGCTTAAAAAAAAAAAAGAGGATCAAGTGAAACTCAGTTATTCAGTGATGAGTGCCCTGGCCCCCTCCCCCTACTCCCAACCAGATCCCAGAATGTCACATGCCCAAATGTTTGAGACCCCAAACACAAGGGTGGCAAACAGGTTCTATGAAAAGTATTTCTGAGGGGCGCCTGGGTGGCTCAGTCGGTTAAGCGTCTGCCTTCAGCTTAGGTCATGATCCCAGGGTCCTGGGATCAAGCACCATGTCGGGCTCCCTGCTCACTGGGGAGTCTGCTTCTCCCTCTCCTCTCTCTCTCTCAAATAAATAAATAAAATCTTTAAAAAAAAAAAAGTATTTCTGGGGCGCCTGGCTGGCTCAGTCGTTAAGCGTCTGCCTTCGCCTCAGGTCATGAACCCACAGTCCTGGGACTGAGCCCCGCGTCGGGCTCCCTGCTCTCTGGAAGCCTGCTTCTCCCTCTCCCACTCCCGCTGCTTGTGTTCCCTCTCTCGCTGTGTCTCTCTGTCAAATAAATAAGTAAAATCTTAAAAAAAAAAAAAAGTATTTCTGAGGTGAGTGGTGAGGGGCAGGAGGATGGAGAAGGTTTGGGGGAGAATGAAACAGATGATCACCTCATGTTTTAGACTACACTAAGAGAATTTTATACTTTTATGGTTCTGTCAGATTGGGGTGAATCAAAAAAATATTAAATCTGAGAAAGTAAGCTGTGCAAGAAAGGTAATCTCCATATACAAAGTGCTTCAGCCTTTGGTCATAAAAATATAAATTCTGAATAAACACTAAACTAAACTGGGGGGCAAGTACTCAAGGAGAGAAGTGGGATGTTGTAAACGAGATGATCCTCGTTCCACAAAAGCGCTCCGACAGATGAAGACTGTAACTGTAAAAATAAACTAACAGCTATACAAATCTGTAATTTAGAAATACAGAGGTAAATCACAGAAGACAGTTAGGAGTTGAAAGTGATCTGGCTGTAGAGAGCCAGACCAGGGTGAGGGTGGCAAAGAGCTGCTACTGTTTCTCAATAGAAGCCTTAGAGTACCATTTGGCTTCTTCAACTTTATCCATGTAATTTTTTGACAAAAATAAAAATTAAAAAGAAAACCCCACTCATGCAGTTTCACATCTGTAACAATTTTGCTTCAATTTGTCTCCAATTGTATGAATTTTAATTATGATGATCAGATAACCATTTGCAACAAAGAAACTGAAGCACTGGTTTTCATTTTTTTTATTAAATGCCTATATAGTTTCTACTGCCCGCTGTTCCATTCTTGTTAGCTATTTTATATATTAGTGATGCTTAATATTAATGCCTTCTTCAGGGAATGCTGAAGAATCTTTCAGATAGGTTTTGTCATGAAACAATACGTTCATTCTTTATTCTAGTCTGTACAGTTTTACTGCTATGCAAAAAGCTTCTTTAAAAACCGGAATCATCTGTTTAGCTTAAAACCCCAAGGCAAAGGAAATCAAAAGATAAAAACATCACTCTGGGTGAGCCACTTCAGGATAACTGGATTCAGTGACCTACTCGTAGGGGCTAGTCCCAGTGTCAAAAGACTGGGACTACAGCTATCAGCTTGAAACCTACTTGAATGGCTTGCAATCCTCTGACAAACGCACTGCTGAGTGGCAGAATTTTTAGCTACTGAAGTCATCCTACATTTAAAAAGTTGTGGCAGCAAAATGACCCCTCTCAATGAAAAATTTATGTGGGACTACAAAACTCATTGCAACAGCTTTAAACCCTTTGTCTCACAAAACAACGACTACCTATCACTGCTAGTATTCCAGCATTTCTAGAGGGTTCCTCTCAATAGATTATTACTATATGAGGTCACATGAGATGACCTAAGACTTTCAAACGTACTAATACAGTAGAGCTGCTTGTACTAGATACACATTAACAAACCCTTGTGAATCTCAGCTGAAGGTAATTTAAGTGTTCCTTTAATGCAGCCCCATTATTTGATGCAACTTCTAAGATGGGAAGCAATGGAAGACATGATCAATTGTTCCATATCTTAGCACTTAGTACATAATATGTGCAACACAACTGAAGGAATCTCTTCAACGTGGTTCTAGATTCTGCTTAAATCTCTCTAGTAACATGAAACTCACACACTATATTTTTAGAGAATCTAACTACTAGAAAGATCTTTTTTTCACTGGCCAAATTTTGAATTCCCTGTAACAACTTCTTGCTGATCCCAATTCTCATTCCCCTTTTGTACGGGAGCTTTTCAATTATGAGAAAGGAAGGACTGTGTCCTCACCAGACCAAACCTCTCTTCCACTTAACCATTTCTCTTTCCTATGCTTTCAAGTCCTCCTACAATCCAGAACCCTTTTTCTGGATATGCAGCAATTAATCTGGAAAATCTAAAACTTGGCCTGAGCCCTGTAAGTACAGCACTCCAAGAATAGCTTTACTAAACAAAAGTGAATGGTGACAGTCATTTCAGAACCAACAGAGACCACTGGCTACTTACCAGTTTGGGAATGCACTACTCCATCTGCCCTAGATACGTCACCTCAAGACTGCCAAGTATCAAGCCCGGTGGACTGAAGATATGACCACCAAATACTCTAGTCACCTCCACTATGGAGGTGACAGAAGGCATTCTGGAATAACAGGTGGTGGTAACCCTGTGATAGGAAGGCTTCATTGCAACCTTCACTATTTACAGAGGTATTTATGAGTAAAACTGATCAAAGCCCCAGACCTTCTTTTATACATGCCACTGTTTCTTTATATGGTGCTCTTATCCTACCCCAAATACACTGTTCTTCCAATTGGTAGAGTACTCCAGCTGCCCATCACCAAGGACACTCTGGACTAAATGCTACAAACTTTTAATGTGGAACAGGGTATGAAGTTCCCAGCAATGGGTGAGCAATCTGACCCAATACATGTTGCTGTGGATGAGGAGTCTAAAGATATGGTTCTCCATCTCATTATGTAATAGATTTATGTTGGTTCATTCACATCAAAAACTCCCAATATATGACCACTAACTACAATGTGGTACTCTGGATTAGATCACAGCACAGAAAAAGGACATTAATGGGAAAACTGGAGAAATCTAAATAAAATCTAGGGGTTAGTTAATAGTAATGCACCAATGTTGGTTTCTTAGTTTTGACAAATGTACCATGGTAATTAAGATATTAACAAGCAAGGGTTAAGAGTATGGTGTAACTTTCTGTACCACCTTTGTGACTTTCTGGTAAATCTAAAATTATTCCAAAATAAATGGATCAAAATGTAAAATCTTGCTCTGCAAAGGATCCTATTAAAGGATGAAAAGACAAGCACAGACTGGGAGAAAATATGTGAAACCACAAATCTGACAAAGGAGTTGTATCTAGGATATCTAAACTCTCAAAACTCAAGATGTAAAGCAAACACCTTGAACAAGATGTAAAGCAAACAATCTAGAAAGGGAGCAAAAGACAGAAACACATTTCACTGAGAATATAAAGCTGGCAAATAAATAAGCACACGAGAAGATGTTCAACATCATTAACCATTAGGGAAATGCACATTAAAACCACTATAAAATATCACTACGTACCCGCCAGAATGGCTAAAATAAAAAATAGTGACAACACTAAATGCTGATGAAGATGCAGAGAAACTGGATCACTCATTCACTGCTAACAGGAATTTAAAATGAAATGGCCACTGTGAAAGTTTGGCCATTTCTTTAAAGAAAAAAAAACAAAAACAAAACCCTAAACATGTAGCTATCATTACACTACTGGGGCATTTTTTTCAGAGAAATTAAGATTTAAGTTAACACAAAAAAACCCACACACAAATGTCCACAGCAGCTCTATCTGTAACAGCCCCAAACAGGAAACTGGATGTCCTTCAACAACTTAAAGAAATGGTGGCACATCCATACCACAGAATACTATTCAGCAATACAAAAGAATGAACTATTGAAACATGTAACATGGATGAAGCTCCAGGGAATTATGCTGAGGGAGGAAAAAAGTCAATCTCAAAAAGTTACACGTAATATGATTCTATTACATAACATTCTTAAAATGACAAAATTACACAAATAGAAACCATAGTAGTGATTGCTAGGGGACAGAGACAGGGAAAGGGGAAGGTGCAGGGAAATGGCCTTAGGTAAAAAGGGGTAGCGCATGGGATCCTGGTGGTGGAACTGTTCTGTATCTTGAAGCTGGTGGGGGTCACTGAATCCACATGCACTACATACTGCACTAAATACACATGTAACGTACCACACATACACACACAGATGTAAAACTCATGAAATCTGGATACAGTCAGTGAATTGTATCAATGTCAATTTCCTAGTTATGATATTATACTATAGTTATGCAAGATGTTATCAATGGGGCAAAATGGGAATGGGGTATACAGAGCTCTCTGTATTATATTTCTCTTACAACTACATGTAAAAAAACAAAACAAAAACACACCATAAAACACAAAGACAATCCAATTACCCACCAGAGGCTTATTCTCTTGGTGGCTTAATTTAACAAGAAATCATATCTTAATCTGATAGCGCCTGGAGTCCTTGACCTTGGCATCTCGTGTTCACCACTCTCACACACAAATTTAACCTAGTTACAGTAAATACAGGTACCCAACAGAACTCTGAACTGTACTTACTTTTGTACACTGTGTAGCAGGCAAGAGGTCAACAAACACCTTGAGGTCTGTAAAACAACAAGGTTTATCCCCAAACTTTTTGAAATACTGGAACATTAATTCTTCTGGATCACCTAAGAGAGAGAAAAAAAGAAATCACTAAATTAATTCATGAGTGGAAGCAAATTCTAATTTAAGAGGTCTGATTTGAAAAACATTTATTTCCATTAAATTAAAATTTTGCTTGATGGTGTTCAGTCAGTTAAGGGTCTGCCTTTGGCTCAGGTCATGATCTCACGATCCTGCACCCTGCATCGGGCTCCCTGCTCAGTGGGAAGTCTGCTTCTCCCTCTGCCCCTTCTCCCAGCTTATGCTCTCTCTCTCTCAAATAATAAAATATTTAAAAAAATAAAAAATAAAATTTTGCTTGAATGCTTGAATGAGAATGACAATGAGGGCTGCAGGATGGCTTGCCCATTTAAACAAATACTTTAAAAAGGAGCTGAATCTTACAATCTCAGTTTACTTGTTATTACGCTTCGGAAATGTGACGCTTTTCATTAATTAAAGTTTAAATAGCTAAAAAGTTTTCATTAAAGTTTAAATTGAGACTGAAGTTTATATACAAACATTAAACAAACATGCTTCTTTCCACAGTTCTTAAACTACTTAACAAGTATTAAATGTTAACTAAATTAAAGGGAATGTTTAACAGGCACACTAACAGAAGAGAAAATAAATGGGAAGAGTCACAAGCCAATAACTCCCAACAAGATCACTCACTATGGAAAATTCAAACCTGGATCTGCAGAAGCTACCAGTGTCTTTTGTTTTTCCTCAAATTAAAAACAAAACAATTTTAAAAACAAAAACTAAAATAAAAAATAAAATGCTCTCAAACTGAACCAAGAGTTTCTGTAAGATTTTAGGTGTTGGTTTCTGTTCACATTTCTGGGAACAAAAGTCCATGGCTTTCATCAGATTCTCAAAAGACTCCGATCCAAGACACTAAGAATCACTTACTGCTCTGGGTAAAAAAAAATTTGTGGGGACGCCTGGGTGGCTTCAGTGGGTTAAGCATCTGCCTTAGGCTCAAGTCATGATCCCAAGGTCCTGGGATTGAGCCCTGCCTTTGGCTCCCTGCTCCACGGGGAGTCTGCTCTCCCTCTCCTTCTGTCCCTCCCCCTGCTCGCGCTCTCTCTCAAATAAATAAAATCTTAAAAAAAAAAAAATTTGTGGAGGGGCACCCGACTGGCTCAGTTGGTAGAGCATGTGACTCTTGATCTTGGGACTGTAAGTTGGCACCCCATGTTGCTGGTAGAGTTTACTTCAAAAAAAAAAAAAATTGTGGAGACTAACCAAACTCACAAATTTCTATTACACAGGCTGGTAAGAAGGAAGAGGAAGACAGGAGATGGACATAGCAAGTGCCAACACAGATCCAAATGCTTTTAGTTCCAGCTTTGGAAAGAAGCAATTCTTTGGGATCTATCTTAACATTTTGCTGAGGCTCAAACGAAAATTTTCATTTGCAATTCTGGAACTAACAGAGACTAAGGTTTCTGAAGTAGACCTAAAAAAGTCAACATGGAATTAAAAAACTGGTAGTGAAAACTCTACAAAGGGAATGAGAGAAGCCCACAGTTAATTTCAGAATAAGCTGCAAAGAGCATTAGTTAGATGATTAAAGTGAACAGAGACGATCTAAGACAGGTTTTAGAAACTGGAAGTGCTTATCATCTCAGGACAACTGGTGCCTAAACAAGACCCTTCTGATCAAATTTTTTTTTTTAAAGATTTTATTTATCTATCTGACAGAGAGAGACACAGCGAGAGAGGGAACACAAGCAGGGGGAGTGGGAGTGGGAGAGGGAGAAGCAGGCTTCCCGCGGAGCAGGGAGCCCGATGTGGGGCTCGATCCCAGGACCCTGGGACCATGACCTGAGCCGAAGGCAGACACTTAACAACTGAGCCACCCAGGCGCCCCCTGATCAACTTTTAACGAGAACTAAACTTCCATAATGATAAGTAGGGGGAGAAAAGGTTTCTTTGGAGCTTTATCTTTAAAAAATGAAACTAAAAAATTAAGTTTATTAACTTAAACTTAACAAAATTTAGGGTATAACTAAACTATAAGCTAATTCTTAGTATGAGCAAAGAATTACTGAGGGGAAGGGTGCCATTTTTCCAACAAAACTGTGAACTAGCACAATATGGCATCCTTCATTTCTTATGAAGTAAGCTCAAAAAGAAACATTTTCAAAAAACATCGAAGGGCTTCATCAACTTTCCCGAAAGCCTCTCTTCGTGCACTACTACCCAAATCATGTTTTTCTCCTATCTTGTCATTGTCCTTATAAATTTTCTCTTAACTGTTAATTGTTCTAACTCTGCCAGATGTTCTTTCATCAATGGTTTTGTGAGTGCTTGAAGCAGACTTTCAAGAAACCTTTCATCCACTTCACGAAATCCTGAAACTTTCATGAAACTGGCTATTTTAATTTGAAATTGATTTTGACATTAATGTTGGGTCAAAAAAGAATGCCTGATAAAGACTCTGGTGGAACAGGAAGAGATGCTAATGTTGAGTTGAAGATATGACTGAGGGCTAATGGTATCAGTAATCCATTCATGAGTAAATATTTTCAGGTTATGAAGATGTTTGCTTCCCAAACATGACTTCATCGTAGACCTCAGAGAATGAATACTGCACTTGGGTATGGAGGTGATTCCTGTATCTTCTCCAAGGTTCCCAAATAATATTAAGGGTTCTTACCCAGTTTGTACTCATCATTAAAACCTTGGCATCTTAAACGTCTAATCAGTTCCAGTTTAGCAAGATGTGGTCCTCGGAGATGGCGGGAACTTTTAGATTCTTCTGTTATCCGATCTTCTATAAACTTCACAGCTTCTTCTGCAGAACAATGCACTTCTCCTTCTAAAGAGCTAAGTATAAAACACATGGAGAAAGGTATTTTGTACCTCTCTTGTCCATCCTAAAACTTAAAAGTGAAGCCAAACTGACTTAAAGAAACAAAAAATAAAAAGCACTGATAATTATAAGATAATACAGGAGCACATTCTGACAACGTGGCAGAGGACTGGGCCCAGTTCTGGCATCTCATTACTGCACTATGACTAATGACCTCTACCGCTGTCTTAAAAAAAAAAAAAAAAGGATAACTTTATATACGTAAAATATTGCCTAATTAAAAAATCTAAGTAAATTTTACTTTACTGCTTAAAGAATGAAGACTGAGAAAAGTTAGATGACTCAGTTAATATTACAAAGTAAGCATCAGCTCATCACCATCTTAAATCCGGTTTCCTTTTTAAAAAGATCCCATTTATGTTTGTGTTTTTGTCTAGAATAGCAAAGAAAAAAAAAAAAGGAAACCAGCAACAATCCAAGTGTCCATCAGTCTATCAATGGGGCACAGGTTAAATGAATTACCGTACATCTCTAAAGTGGAGTTCTCTTAAGTCACTACAAAGAATGAAACGAGTCCATATGTACCATATATGGAAGATGCTCAAGATATATTTTAAGGGAGAAAATACTAAGTTGCAAACCACTATGTCTAATATGACTGCATTTTTATGTTAAATAATGAGAATTAAGTTAGTATATCGAAAGAAATAAATCTGGAAGAAAAGACTCTAAACTGCCATCAAGAGTTATCTCTGGGGGCACCTGGCTGGCTCAATTGGCAGGGCATGCGACTCGATCATGGGTTCAAAGATCATGGGCACAGAGATTACTTAAAAAAAAAAAAAAGAATTATCTCTGAGTCAATTATACCTCAATAAAATTGGAAAAAGGAAAAAAATGTTATTTCTGGGATGGTAAGACTAGGAACTAACACTTTCACACCATACATTTCTGCACTAGTTTAAGATTTTTTACAATGAACATATATTTATTTTGTAATTTTAAATAAATGAAAAATCTTCTTTGAAAGGGATACACTATTGAGACCAAAAAAGAATTCTATTAGGCTTCCAAAGAAATCCTTTGGCTACACCATGCTAAAAAGTGCCACTGTAACTCAGGAAAGGAGTCAACTTACTGTTCACCTTCAGCAGGAGGAGTCCAGGCGTCTTCAATCAGTCGAAAGACAGAATCGAAATAAGTCAGATAGAACTGCCAGTCATCTGAGCTAAAATCAGATTGAATGATGCACAAAGGATTAAACCCAAGTTGTGACAAGTCTGCCCTAGGAACCATGATACTCAACTTATTTTCTAGGTTACATTTTAGTCTTTACTAGGAGAAGCCCACCCCTCCCTCTGAGTTTCCTCTGCTGCCCTAAAAGGACAACTCCAAAGGCATTTTCAAAGCAAAAAAACTTTTGAAGAAAAAAAAAGTAAAAAACTTTTAAGAAACAATTATTTCCTTCAATGAAATAACCAGGTCCAGAAAACTAATATTCTTAACAGAAAATTCCCACGTTAGCACTTCCCCAAAATGGGGGGGGGGGGGGGGATAAGGGAGGGACATGTTTCTTTTAGACCAATACTGAATTTAACAAATCAATGATTTTTAGCATTCATTCTGAAGATGTAACACTCAGCACCCTTGCAGCATAAGTTCCATTATACCTCTTTACCAAAAGATAAAGGTTCATCAAAAACTTTTAAAAATACCTAGGACACACACTACTAAAAGATTTATGCCCAGGCAATATAAAAGACAACAGATTAAAAAAAAAAAATTCAGTAGTGACACCTGAGAGCCCCACTCCAGTCTCATGGTCCAAAAAGAAGCATCTACTCACTTTTTCAATAAGAGGCGCCTGGAAAGGGCATTGCACTCTGGCCACCTGCTCAGCTTCTTATACATAGCCATGCATTTATTTTCCCGACTTTGAATCTCACTTGTCAACTTCTCTACAATTAAAAGTTATAAAAATTGGTAAGCTAGTTTCATTTCTGCTCAGAAACCAGAATAATGTCCAAACACAAGAAGGAAAATGTCACATTTTCTTATTCCCTCTCTTAGAAAATGGGACCACTACCAGATACAAACTATTATCTTAATAAAGATTATTTTCCTGAGAAGAAAAAAGTAAATTTCTGACACTAAACTTTTATAATCATTTTTTCTATAAAGATCCAGAATGTATTGAGTTGAGGATCTAAAACATGGGGTACACTTATAAAACCCCAAAAGCATCTAGGAACTAGTATATATGGTCCATAGACAGACTTCCCATCCATACAAACAGTTCCAAAACATTGAATGAGCTAAGACTGGAATGGGATGAGCAAGGTGAGATGTTAGGAGGAATACAAAAATGAACAGAGATGAATCAAACACTTTCCCAAGAGCTGGGAACAGAAAAACTATGACTACTATTTCTGAACAAATTAGATTTGCCCCAACCTTTCAGAACAGCTTAGCAGATTACGGATACCAACAATTACATTATGAATTTCCTACAGATAATCTTCATTTTAACTATCCTAAACTACAATCCAGCTGGATAAAAACAGAAAGGCTGACTTATACCCATATGCAAGGAGGCTGAAATTAAAGAATAAATAACATTAAAACAATAATAATCTCTCTCTCAAATAAACAAATAAAATCTTAAAGGGGGGGTGCCTGAGTGGCTCAGTCAGTTAAGCATCTGACTTTGGCTCAGGTCATGATCTCAGGGTCTTGGGATCAGCCTGCATCAGGCTCCCTGCTCAGTAGGGAGTCTGCTTCTCCCTCTCCCTCTGGCCACCACCCTCCCCCCAACACATGCTCACTTTCTCTCTCTCACTCTCAAATAAATCTTAAAAAAAAAAAGAAACAGTAACAACAACAAAAACTCCTACATTTTATATAATTAGTTAAAACTATCAGTGTTAGTTTTATAACCACACATGGTCAAGTAAAGGATATACACACCTGTATGAAATAAAGTTTTTATTTTTTTATTTTATTTTTTTTAAGATTTTATTTGACAGAGAGAGAAAGCACAAGCAGGAGGAGTGGCAGGCAGAGGGAGAAGCAGGCTCCCTGCTGAGCAAGGAGCGCAATGAGGGACTTGATCCCAGGACCTTGGAATCATGACCTGAGCCAAAGGCAGATGCTTAACCGATTGAGCCACCCAGGAGCCCCTGAAATAAAAGTTTTTTAATGACTGTTCCTAATGAGAGATCTCAGGCTATTCATCTACAGTTAGATTCCCCCAATGACTATAAAGGCACAATTAAAAACCAGGTTTGTCAAAACAACACTGGATTTCCAGGACTTTCTCCCACAGAAATCATCAAAAATGGGTAAATGTTTAGGAA
The DNA here is from genome assembly GCF_003265705.2 of Callorhinus ursinus. Classification (NCBI taxonomy): domain Eukaryota; kingdom Metazoa; phylum Chordata; class Mammalia; order Carnivora; family Otariidae; genus Callorhinus; species Callorhinus ursinus. The sequence continues at coordinate 9,016,161 of NW_027397103.1, read as the reverse complement.
CCTAAATCTCTGTCAGAAACATCTTCAAAGGGGAATGGTTAGATCAATCTATGAAGTTCCTACAAATAAGTTTTCCAACAAAAAGGGAAGAAGTATTTTCACTATAATGGAAAAGAGCTAACATCTTTAACATATAAAGTGCTCTTGCAAATCATTAAGATTAATCACATTTTTAGAAATAGGCAAAGGATAAGGAAAAGCAGCTCAAAGAAAGTATCAATGGTTTTTAAACAAATAAAAAAAATTATCCTCCCTCAAAATTAAATAAAAACTGTAAGATATGTTTTATCTATCAGATCGAAAAACATTAAAAAGATTGAAATAGGGGCACCTGGCTGGCTCAGTCAGTAGAGTATGTGACTCGTGATCTCAGGGTTTTGCATTTGAACCCCATGTTGGATGCAGAGCTTACTTAAAAAAAAAAAAAAAAAAAAGGCTCGCTGTATCTGGGCCGCTCAGTTAGTTAAGCGTACAACTCTTGGTTTCAGCTCAGGTCCTGATCTCAGGATCATTTGATTGATCCCTGCACTGGCTCCACCCTCAGCGTGGAGTCTCCTTGTCTCCCTCCCTCTGCTCCTCCCCCAGCTCACACTCACTCTCTCACTCTCTCTAATAAATCTTAAAAAAAAAAAAAAAAAAAAAAAAAGCTTTGGGGCGCCTGGGTGGCTCAGTCGTTAAGCGTCTGCCTTCAGCTCAGGTCATGATCCTGGAGTCCCGGGATCAAGTCCCACATCGGGCTCCTTACTCAGCAGGGATCCTGCTTCTCCCTCTGCCTGCTGTGCCCTTGCTCGTGCTCTCTTCCTCTCTCTCTCTCTCTCTCACAAATAAAATCTTTAAAAAATAAAATGAAATAAAATATATTTTTAAAGTAAATGTAGGGCGCCTGGGTGGCTCAGTCGTTAAGCGTCTGCCTTCGGCTCAGGTCATGATCCCAGGGTCCTGGGATCGAGTCCCGCATCGGGCTCCCTGCTCAGCGGGAAGCCTGCTTCTCCCTCTCCCACTCACCCTGCTTGTGTTCCTGCTCTCACTGTCTCTCTCTGTCAAGTAAATAAATAAAATCTTTAAAAAAAAAAAAATAAAAAAAATAAAGTAAATGTATAACATACAGGAAAGTCTGGAAGAACGTAAGATGATCACAAGTGATTTTTTTTATGTCTTTATATCTTTATGTTTCTGTGTAAGGAAGAAATTTTCCACAATAAATATTTTTCATGTTTGGGGCGCCTGAGCGGCTCAGTCAGTTAAGTGTCTGCCTTCAGCTCAGGTCATGATCTCAGGGTCCTGGGATCGAGCCCCGCATCAGGCTCCCTGCTCAGCAGGGAGTCTGCTTCTCCCCTCTACCTCTCCCCTGGCCACCCCCCAGCTTGTTCTCGCTCTCTCGCTCACTCTCTCTCTAATAAATAAATAAAATCTTTAAAAATATTTTTTTCATGTTTAAATAGAAGAAAAAAAACTTTAGGAAAACTAAAAATTACCTCCTAATTTTCCTCTGATAACATCCAAGGCTTCCTGGTACTTTCCCAAACGTTCCAAGATCATATAATAAAGTTCAACCTTACAGAAAAAACAAGTAAGAAATGCAACAATCGAAACTTTTCAATAAGAATAGTCATTTGCATGTTTTTAAAAAGTTATCAAGGGGCATGTAGGTGGCTCAGTCAGTTAAGTGTCCGACTCCTGATATCAGCTCAGGTCTTGGTATCAAGGTCATGAATTTAAGCCCAAGTTGGGCCCCATGCTGGGTGTGGAGCCTACTTAAGAAAATTTAATTTTAATTTAATTTAATTTAAAAAGTATCTAATAGAAAAGAACACTATCTTCAAATGAGATGAAATCAGCAGTAAGAATGTTCGCTATACTTAAGCTGGGTACTTCCAAAGCTTCATATTTACACAAGAATGAGGACCCAGCTCTCTAACTGGAATAAGAGAGCAGTTTGTAGTACCGTAGCATACTGCAGCAATACCAAACTCATGCAAATACAAAAGTACGGCTTTTGCAGGACTTCCATTACTCACTTCGGCCTCGGCTTCTATCTTGTCCTCTTTCACCATTTTTTCTACCATTCTTTCAGCGAGGGGCAGAAACATCGTTTTTGAGAGGTTTTCATCCTGTGCCGATATAGACTATAGGAGAAAAAAATAAATATTTCACTCTAATAAAAAATAAATATTTCACCCCCTGCTTGCACTATTTATATTATTACCAGGCAGACCATTACTGTGACTCCAGCACGTATTTATCAGTCCACTATGTCTAATATCAGACCTAATTTGAACTTGCCATGAAGATACATTACAGAGTGGTTTGCTTTAGAAGAGATTTATTAAAGATGCATTATCCTATACATTTTTGACAAACTGGATTTCCATAATATGGTCTAACTTTTAAATAGGTTATTCATACATTTTTCTAGAACTATGTTAAGAGGGGATATGCCTATACTGCTCATTATATGTAAAAGGTATCATCAGGTGTTTGAAGAGTAAAAGCCTTTCAGACGTCTTTTTGGGATGTTCACATATTAGAGGGAAAACGCCAATACCTTCCATTTATACAGCCCAGTATTAACTAGTTTCGATAATTAGGATTATCTTAGATTGATAATTAAATCAATGCTTATTAATAATTTTAACATTGCCTGAGATTCTGCTCAGAGCTCAGTAGCTCAAGGCAGCTATTATGCTTATTTCATAGATAAACTAAGGTATTCCCCAACAGCTCTCTAAGACATGTGCTGAAACCAGTATATGAATGCAGACCTGTCTAAACCCAGAGCCTCTCTGACTTAACCGCTACATTTTAACTCTTTCCTCCCTATCTTCTCTTACACACTATCTCCTTTTGGTCCTTACAGTAGCTCTGGAAGATAAGCATCTCCATTCTGCAAAAGAGCAAACTGAGGTTCAAAAAACAGAATTGATAACACAAGGCCATCCAGTTCAATAACGTGTTCGCTAACAAACAATACTGTTTTAAAGACAAACCTCAAGTCAAAATACCAAATTTTTCAAGGCTCATACTTGATCAAATAACCCAGGAATGGATTTAAGATTCAGGGGAAATACAGTGTGTGCTACATACAAATAAACTGATATACCAACTCATAAGGAACAAATACCAAAATTCCCCAACTCAAAAAGTCAATTGACATTATGTAAAGTCCCTGTTTGACACACGCTGCAACACATTACCCAAGGTGTTCAGAAGACAAGTTAAGGACAATAACTATACACAAAAATAAAAATAAATCTCAATCCCATTCTGAATGCCATACTCACTTGCATAATTAAGCTCATCACAGACCAAAAGTAGTAAGGGTTTTTGGGGACAATCTTATATAGAGCCATGCCAGCCTGAAAGACAGAGAGCCATAAATGCTTAATTTGGAAAACAAAATACAGACAGCAATTAATGATCTAGATATGTGGCAAGAAGTTTCTTAGGAGAATAGCAACATGTCTACACATCCCAGTTACTGTAAGTGCCTAGTGACTTGATGGATATTCTCTAGTAGACAGCAATATAGGTAATCACAAAGGTGAATTTTTACATCAGGAATATTTCACCTTTTGAACCAGATTTCTTCAAATTAAAGGCCGGTATTTTTGGAAAATAGAGCAATCCAATATGGTTCTGACAGACTACCAACAAACGTAAAATTTGGCTTATGAATGTATACCAACAAACTTACCTAAAAATACTGCACTAACTAGTTATAGTAAAACAAAAAAATGCAGACAGTATATTTATTTATTTATTTTTAAAGATTTTTATTTATTTGACAGAGAGAGAAACAGCAAGAGAGGGAACACAAGCCTGGGGAGTGGGAGAGGAAGAAGCTCAATTGACAACATTGAGGTGCTCCCTGCTGCTCAGCAGGGAGCCCGATGCGGGGCTCGATCCCAGGACCCTGGGATCATGACCTGAGCCGAAGACAGACGCTTAACGACTGAGCCACCCAGGCGCCCCCAGACAGTATATTTAAACTTAAAATCATAAAAGTTTAGGGGCGCCTGGGTGGCTCAGTCGTTAAGCGTCTGCCTTCTGCTCAGGTCGTGATCCCAGGGTCCTGGGATCGAGCCCCACATCGGGCTCCCTGCTCCACGGGAAGTCTGCTTCTCCCTCTCCTACTCCCCCTGCTTGTGTTCCCTCTCTCGCCATGTCTCTCTCTAATAAATAAATAAAATCTTTAAAAAAAAAAATCAGAAAAGTTTACTCTGACATTATTAAAAAAATTAATAATTCTTAGGTTAGGAAAATAATCAGGTTCTTTCAAGATACCATTAACTTGAACTGAACCCTTTCTTTGTGAAATGTATAATATGAAATACTTAAAAGCAGGGACATGGCAAGAAGGAACAAAGTAGATCTATTCATGCATAACTGAGAATCTGCCCATAATTAGCCAACTAGTAATCAATGCTAAGAACTCAGTCAGCTAATTGTCACAGTTACTATTTTATGTTTTTTAATCTTTTGCTTAACTTTAATCCACTTGAAAAATTATACGGAGCCCCTATTTAGTGGAAGGAAATGTCTATTCTGCCCACGATAAAAAGATTGAGTCCCGGTCCCAAACACAAAAGCTAGGGAAAGAGATAAGACAAATATTCAAATGACTAAAATAATACTTGGCAAAAAAAATAAACATCCTATACAAAAACACGATGCCTTTTTGTTTTCAAAAAAAGCATGGTTAAGTTTGTTCACTCCTTTCTTTTTCTTTCTTTAAGGGAAAGTAGGGAAGGGAACTTAATCAATAAAGCCTTCTTCAGAGTAGCAGTCTTTCAGATGAACCTTGAAGGTCAAGAGAATGTCTACAGGCCAAGATGGGGTTAAGGATACATACACACAAAGAGAAACACTTGGGGAGAGTCAATTCTAGGTAGAAGCAAAATCTGAATCTGAACAAAATATCAAAGAAAGAAGAGACATATGTTGACAAGAACAAACAGAACCTTTGGCTATAAATAAGGATTAAGAGGACAGGGAGGGGAAAAGAGCTGAGAGGCAACTGAGATATCCTGGTTGTAAAGCACTGAGAACGGAGTGTTATACAGAGTAAGGGAGTGATACGTACACATCTATACTCTTCTAGGAAGAGTGTTTTAGCTGTACTGTGAAGGAAAGAAATAGAAGAGATGAGGCAATGAAGAACTCAACCAGGATGAGGAAGATCAAATAGAAAGAGACCTCAAAGACACTGTAGAAAAAGAGTCAAGATGATTTAAAGACAAAATGGACAATACAGGATAAGAAGGAGAGTCTAAGGGGCGCCGGGGGGGCTCAGTCGGTTAAGCATCTGCCTTTGGCTCAGGTCATGATCTCAAGGTCCTGGGACTGAGCCCTGAGTAAGGCTCCCTGCTCAGCGGGGAGTCTGCTTCTCCTTCTGCCTCTGCCCCTCCCCCTGCTCGCTCTCTCTCCTGCTCTCCCTCTCTCTCTCAAATAAACAAAATTAAAAAAAAAAAAAGTAGAGTCTAAGATGGCTTAAAGTCCCTGCTCCTAACACTAAACTCTGGAGGAATGGAATCAAAATGTTAGAAAACCAATTTTACTTGATCATTTGGGGAAAGAAAACATTTTTATAATGACATAAATAAAAAGAAGTAAAATATAAAATTAATATGAATTTTTAATACAAAAGATAAGGCAAAAATTTCATGCCTGCACCCTATACTATGTTGCAGACACTGATAGTCTGCTGATACAGAAAACTTTTGAAGACAGACAAGTTTAAAAAACATGGCTATGAACTGGTGACTCAGAATACAGGAACGTCAAAAAACAAATGAACAAACAAAAGAACAAAAGGAAACACCATTTACAGAAAAAGAAAAGTCCAATTACCTGTGAACCCCTAGCAAATCTTCATTCAAGATGATTTTAAATATTATCTGCCAGGAATGTCATTTGGGACAGCAGAAGTCCTTATATTTTCTGATTCCCTGGCTTCCCTCCCTTTTACCTCCACCAGTTAATGCAAATCATTCATTTATTTAACAAAAATTTATTGTGCAGATGCTATTCTAGGCACTGAGGATTCAACAGGAACAAAAACACTCACCCTGATGAAACATGACATTTAATTCGTAAACTACCTATTACCCCACACTGACAACCACTTTCAAAATAAACATACATATAAACTAAGAAATTGTAACAATCTTAAGCAGCAAAAAAGGTAAAATAAAAATTAAGACTTTTCATTCTGAAACATTTAACACCAGAACGCTCTGTTCTTCCAATATACTAGAATGGAATAATATAAAAACAAGCTATCGCAGGGTGCCTGGCTGACTCCACTGGTTAAGCGTCTGCCTTCAGCTCAGGTCATGATCCCCGAGTGCCAGATCAAGGATCAAGCCCCATGTCATCATTGGGCTCCCTGCTCAGCGGGGAGTCTGCTTCTCCCTCTCCCTCTGCCCCTCTCCTGCTCCATCTCTCTTGCTCACTCTCTCTCTCAAATAAATAAAATCTTAAAAACAAACATTAAAAAAAAAAAGCTATAGCTACAACATATTTAGGATCAATGACTATTAAGCCACATCAAAGCAGTGGCTCCTGAGAGCAAGATGCAAAGGTATATGTAGATCTCTGCCAACATGTAAAGTTCAACAGTAAAAAAAAAAAAAAAAAATCTGTTCAAATGGCAGATTATTTTTTCCCTTTTTCAAAATTTACCCTAATATTGTCATTGCATTAACTTGTCCTTTTTGTTATTTTATTGCATGTATATATAAAAGACATGGTTCAAAAATATGTTTTGTGGGATCATAAAATTAACACATGCTTTAAAAAAAAAAATTAAGAGAAAGAAAAGTATCCATAGGCCTATATCCTGGTAACATTTTGGCACATTCCCTTAGAGATATCCTTTAGGGACTGGTAGAAAAAGACAAAGACACAGTACCATTTAAGGGGAGGTGGGGTGTTGCATTTTATTCTCCCACATGGATGAATCATAATTCCTTTAACTGTATCTGTATTAATGGACATTTAATATACTTTCCTGAAAACATATTCCTAGAAGTAAAAATGATACTAAAGATTTACAGGGCGCCTGGGTGGCTCAGTTGGTTAAGCGACTGCCTTCGGCTCAGGTCATGATCCTGGAGTCCCGGGATCGGGTCCCGCATCGGGGTCCCTGCTCGGCGGGGAGTCTGCTTCTCCCTCTGACTCTCTCCCCTCTCATGCTCTCTCTCTATCTCATTCTCTCTCTCAAATAAATAAATAAAATCTTAAAAAAAAAAAAATAAAGATTTACATATTTTCATGTTAGCATTGCCAATTTAAAAATATATACCCATTTTACATTTAAAGAAAAATTATAGGGGTGCCTGGGTGGCTCAGTCATTAAGCGTCTGCCTTCGGCTCAGGTCATGATCCCAGGGTCCTGGGATCAAGCCCCGTATCGGGCTCCCTGCTCTGCAGGAAGCCTGCTTCTCCCTCTCCCACTCCCCCTGCTTGTGTTCCCTCTCTTGATGTGTCTCTCTCTGTCAAATAAATAAATAAAATCTTTAAAAAAAAAAAAAAGAAAAATTATAATCTGATTATTTTTCCTGAGAATATACTCCATCAGTAAATAAAACTTCTTCAAAGAATTAAATTTGGGGAAAAAAATTCTTCCAATTTAAAACCTTGCATAAGCAAATACAAAGATTAATTTTAAGGAGAAAGGATTTATATTAATATAGTACCTTCCACCCTCCCTAATTTATCTGTTGTTATAGTCTGATATTTCAAGTAAAGAATAAGACAAAATAAAAACCCAAGTAAGAAAGCTTTGCTTTCAGAAGAAATTATACCCACAAACAAAGCCATTTCTAAAAAAATGCTAGTTTGACATCATAACCCTTTACGGGCTTAACAGTTTCATTTCTCTGGGATGTTGACTTTACCCACCCACTAGTCCAAATGAGGTTCCTTCACATACATCTAAATATAAGCAACACCTAAAACGTGCTAACTGGCAAATAAGCTGCCGCTATGAAAAAGACAAGTACCTAAACAGTGAGGAGTTTTCCCAGGTGGATTTAAAAATCTCTGCAGGCTACGAAGAGTTAAATTTACAAATTAGATCTAAACTTTAAGGTTAATCTTTCTATAGTCTGTTCATTTTTTGTTCTGGGATTTCTGCCTATTTTCTGAAACTATAACAACAATCTCATGCAGTGGGACAATTTGAAGCCAACTTACCAGAACCAAACAAAACATACCACCAGGCCACCAAAGAACAATCAGATTTCCCCAAATAAAACACTTGAAGAACTTGCATAATAGTTCATCTTTAAAACACACAAGAAAGTATCTGCCTGATCACACACAAATACAGAGATTCGGCTCTACACACACACGCAAACACCCACATGCATGCACACACAGTCCTACAATTAAGTCACATTTAAAAAGACTTGCGTCTAATAGCAAATCCCACAGCCCAGGAGGTTTGGAATCAAGTTACCTGTTGCATTTTCTTATATTCGCCCACTCTGGCATAAGCCATGAAGAGGTGAGAGTGATACTCCTCACTATTGGGAACTTTCTTCACAGCTGCCTCATAGAGTTTTGTAACTAACTCCGCTAGGGTAAAGAGAAAGAGGACATTCCTTAATTATTGCAGTATACCTTAAATCTTAACAGCATTTAATTTTTTTCCCCTTTGGAGGAAACAGATGTCTCCTATCACTAAGGAAGAAGAAAGTATTTGTTTTGCCTCATCTGATCATTACTCTTCTCTTGGTTGGGTGTTATTCAGTGAAGCATGGAATAGCTCAGGCCTCCCCAACACATTTTCAATACCTAAATAAGACCCTCCAGGATCTAGCCTCTCTGTCTCCTTCCTACTTATTTCCCACAGCACTTCGTGTTCCAGCACCTCAAACTATTTGTAGCTCCACTAGACTCCCAGTGCTGTTTCATACTTCTGCATGTTCCCTCTGCCTGGATTCTCCTTTCCTCTCTTTTCTACTCAGTGAACATCATCCAAGACCAAGACCCAGCTCTAATGTAATCCTCTCTGCAAGGAACTGTGCAAGTTCAAATGTAATCCTTCCCCAACACCATCTCTGCACCTCCACCCGGTTTGATCACTGCTTCCTTCCACCATCTTTAAATTTTTTAAACAAGTCTCTTATAACATTTATTAACACATAATGTAGAAAAGAGTCTATTGATGAATTTCCCCTTATTTTTTTTTAATTGAGCTCTACATCCAACGTGGGGCTTGAATCCACAACCCTGAGATCAAAAGTTGCATGCTCTACTGACTGAGCCAGCCACGTCCCCCTGAATTTCCCCTTAAAGACTGTGAGTAACAAAAGGGCAGAGAGAGCACCTTTCATCTTTGACTTGGATGCAATACTTGTCATAGAGAAATATTCAGTATTTGTGAGATAAATGATTTTTAAAAAAACACTGGGGGGGGGCGCCTGGGTGGTTCAGTCGTTAAGCATCTGCCTTCGACTCGGGTCATGATCTCAGGGTCCTGGGATGAGCCCCGCATCAGGCTCCCTGCTCTCAAGGCTTCCAGAGAGAGAGCAGAGAGCCTGCTTCTCCCTCTCCCACTCCCCCTGCTTGTGTTCCCTCTCGCTGTGTCTCTCTCTGTCAAATAAATAAATAAAATCTTTACCAAAAAAAGACTCAGTTTAAAAAAAAAAAAAAAAACACTGGGGGAGAATCCATAACCCCAAATCAACATAATCCCTAAATAATCAGATATAATACCCAACTCTTAAGTTCTGTCTTTTAAAAAACAATGACTGCTGAAGGTGGATAAAGAGTTCACTGAGATTTATTATGCTGTTCTGGTTTTTTTATGTTTGAAATTTTCCTATCAAATAGTAAAAAGGATAACTCTTCCATTCAGTAAATCAAAATGTCACAAACCAACGTCAACTCATTCCAATTCAGGATACTAATACGCGTAAAATATCCTTTCTGCCTACAGTCTTTGTAAATCATGGTTAATGCATTATTTTGCCTATTGCCATCCACTCAAAACATGAATGATAAGTAAAATGAACAAATACAAAACTCAATCAGAAATAAACAAAACCTTGGGGCGCTTGGGTGGCTCAGTTGGTTAGGCATCCAACTCTTAATTTCAGCTCAGCTCATGATCTCAGGGTCATGAGATCGAGCCCCAGCTTGGGCTCCATGCTGGATGTGGAGCCTGCTTAAGATTCTCTCTCTCTCGGGCGCCTGGGTGGCTCAGTTGGTTAAGCAACTGCCTTCGGCTCAGGTCATGATCCTCGAGTCCCGGGATCGAGTCCCACAACAGGCTCCCTGCTCAGCAGGGACTCTGCTTCTCCCTCTGACGCTCTTCCCTCTCGTGCTCTCTGGCTCTCATTCTCTCTCTCTCAAATAAATAAATAAAACCTTTAAAAAAAAAAAAAAAAGATTCTCTCTCTCCCTCTCCCTCTGCCCTTCCCCCCCACTTGTGTGCTTTCTCGCTCTCTAAAATAAATAAATAAATCTTTAAAAAAAGAAAAGGAAGAAAGGAAGAAGAAGGAAGAAGAAGAAAAAAAGAAGAAAGAAGAAAGAAGAAAGAAGAAGAAAGAAGAAAGAAGAAAGAAGAAAGAAGAAAGAAGAAAGAAAGAAGAAAGAAGAAAGAAGAAAGAAGAAAGAAGAAAGAAGAAAGAAGAAAGAAGAAAGAAGAAAGAAGAAAGAAGAAGAAGAAGAAGAAGAAGAAGAAGAAGAAGAAGAAGAAGAAGAAAGAAACAAAAACTACAGCTCAGGTTTAAAAACAATGAAAAAGAAACATACGTCGGTGCATCTCCCGGTAAAGAATAGTCAGTGCCTGTAGCGAGTTGTCATCTGTTGGTTCAAGGGCCGCCACCTCCTGTGCTAACATGAAGGCTTCCTCTTGCTTTCCAGTTCTCTGTAAACCAATTGCCTTTAAAACCTGATACATAGGAAAACATAAGTTTTAAAAGGACAGAAATGAAACTGAGCCAAAGCTCCCTGCTCAGAGGGGAGCCTGCTAATCCCTCTCCTGCTCCCCCTCTTATGCTCTGTCAAATAAATAAATAAAATCTTAAAAAAAAAATAAGCCAAAGAAGGCCAACTTGAAAACACAAGATAAGCTGTAAGGTACGCCTAGGTTGCTGATCAAGTAAACCATATTTTACTAAAAATCGCAGCACATCAAGAGTCTTTCCTATTCAGTCATGTTAAGAAGGCAGAACAGGGGCACGTGGCTGGCTCAGGCTCTACAGCATACAACTCTCAATCTCGAGGCTGTGAGTTCAAACCCCATGTTGGGCATGGAACCTACTTTAAAAAAATAAATAAAAGACACAAAGTTGCTTAAAAAAAGAAGTCTATCAATATAAAATAATTAAATTAGCTATGTCCAAAATATCCAAAGAAATAAACCGTTAGCTTTTAATTAAATACTATTTATGGCATTTAAGTAATCAGAAAAATAAATGGCTTAGGGGCACCTGGGTGGCTCAGATGGTTAAGCATCTGCCTTCGGCTCGGGTCATGATCCCAGGATCCTGGGATTGAGCCCCACGTCCGGCTCCTGGCTCAGCAGGGAGCCTGCTTCTTCCTCTGCCTCTCCCCCTGCTCTTGCTCTCTCTCTGTATCCCTCTATCTCGAATGAATAAATAAAATCTTTAAAAAAGAAATGGCTTAGAGCTTAGAGAGGCGCCTGGCTGGCTCAGTTGGTAGAGTGTGTGACTCTTCATCTCAGGGTTGTGAGTTCAAGCCCTGCATTGGGCTCCACACTGGGCATGGAGCCTGCTTAAAAAACAAAACAAAACATAACCTGGGGGAAAAAAAACCTGAAAGAAGTCCTTAACAGATTTAATATCTTTTCCCTTTTAAGATTATAATATATAACCCACCAAATATAAGTAACTCAAGAGCAAATGAACTTACCTTAGCACAATGAAGATCCTTATGTTTCTTCAACAATTTATCTGCTTGCTGAATTGCCATTTTATTATTACCATTATCAAGATAATCTATGAAAACAAATTATGATAATTATATTCCTTCAGCAAATATGAAAAATGCATACGCTGGTATGAGATGTTTCATAAAGTATTTTAATTCAGTATTAAAAACATCATGGTGCCAATTTTAACTCTAAGTGGCTAGGGCGCCTGGGTGGCTCAGTCGGTTGAGCGACTGCCTTCGGCTCAGGTCATGATCCTGGAGTCCTGGGATCGAGTCCCGCATCGGGCTCCCTGCTCAGCGGGGAGTCTGCTTCCCCCTCTGACCCTCTCCCCTCTCATGCTCTCTCTCTATCTCATTCTCTCTCAAATAAATAAATAAAATCTTTAAAAAAAAAAAAAAAAACTCTAAGTGGCTAGGATGGTCCAGAATACGATCTTATATTCCTATAGTCATCTCTCAGACCTATTATAGAATTGTGTTATGGAAAAAAAGGAATCAATTATTATCCAAAAGTCTAACCAAAGAAAAGATTCATTTCCAGATGAGAAGATCCAGAAGAAAATGAGAAGTGTCATAAATGGGAAATGGTGGTAGCTGTCAATTCGAAATACAGAAAAATGACTAAACAGGCCAGTCCACAACCTACTACTACTACTACCTGATCCCTCTTTGCTCAGCAAGGTCCCAAATCAGTGTAGGGGCAGATGAGGCATGGATAACTCAAAATAAGTTATGGATCAAATGCTGGTGAGTACATGGAACAACAGCACCTCTCACTCAGTGCTGCTGGGAAGGTAAAATGGTAAAACCACCTTGGAAGACACTCTGGCAGTTTCTTCAAATGCTAAACATACTCTACCATTTGATCAGCAATCATGCTCCTTGGTATCTACCCAAATAAGCTGAAAACTTACCTCCACACAAAAACTTGCACACGAATGTTTATGGCAGCTTTATTTACAACTACCAAACCTTGGAAGCAACCAAGATGTCCTTCAATGGGCCAATGGATAAACAAAATTGTGATAGAGCCATACAATGGAATATTACTCAGTGATAAAAAGAAATGAGCTATCAAGGCACAAAAAAACACTGAGGAACTTTATATGCATATTGCTATGTGAAAGAAGCCAATCTGACAAGGCTACATACTATATGATTCCAATTATATGACATTTTGGAAAAGGCAAAAAATTATAGAGCCAATAAAACAATCAGTGGTCACCAGGGGCTGGGGGAAGGATGAATGGGTGGAGCACAGGGAATTTTTAGTGCAGTGAAACTATTCTGTATGATACTGTAATGATGGATATAGGTCATCATACTTTTGTCAAAACCCACAGAAGGTACAACACAAAGAAGAAACCCTAATGTAAACTAGTAAACTATGTATATTAGTTAAAAATAACCTATCAGGGCTCCTGGGTGGCTCAGGTCATGATCCCAGAGTGCTGGGATCGAGTCCTACATTGGGCTCCCTGCTCAGCAGGGAATCTGCTTCTCCCTCTGCCCCTCCCCCGCTCATGCTCGTGAGCCCTCTCTCTCAAAAATAAATAAAATCTTTAAAAAAAATTAAAAAACCTGGGGTGCCTGGGTGGCTCAGTCGGTTGGGTGTCTGCCTTCGGCTCAGGTCATAATCCCAGGGTCCTGGGATCAAGCCCCGCATCAGGCTCCCTGCTCGGCAGGGAGCCTGCTTCTCCCTCTCTCTCTGCTGCTCCCCCTGCTTGCGCTCTATCCCTCTCTCTCTCAAATAATAAAATCTTTAAAAAAAATTTTTTTAAATAAAAAAATAAAAAACCTATCATATTGGCTCAGCAACTGAAACAAAGTACCACACTAAATCAAGATATTAACAATAGGGGAAACTGGGGGGAGGGAGTGGGAGTGTGGGGATATACAGGAACTCTGTACTTTTCCACTCTTTTTTCTGTAAACCCGAAACTGCTCTAACAAATAAAGCACATTAACAAAATGTGTGTCGGGCGCCTGGGTGGCTCAGGTGGTTAAGCGACTGCCTTCGGCTCAGGTCATGATCCTGGAGTCCTGGGATCGAGTCCCACATCAGGCTCCCTGCTCAGCGGGGAGTCTGCTTCTCCCTCTGACCCTCTTCCCTCTCGTGCTCTCTATCTCTCATTCTCTCTCTCTCTCAAATAAATAAATAAGATTAAAAACAAAAATAAAAACAAATGTGTGACACACACACACACACACACACACACACACACACACACACACACACAAAGCAAAGACTCATTTCCAGAGACGGAAAGTGAGAAGTGTTATAGGTGGGCAACATGGGTGGTAGCTGTCAGTTCTAATTATAGAAAGATGACTGAATGCAGGCCAGTTCAGAATCTACTACCGCTAATGGTCCCACTCTGTCCATCAAGGTCCCAAATCAGCATAGGGACAAAGGAAACATAAAGAACTCAAAATAATCTATGGCCCTCGTGGCCCAGAGTGCCCCAAATAACAGAAATAGACTATCATTTTACCTAACGAATTCCATTTTCCTCCAATGAATACTTGACTAAAACTTAAAACAGACCCACATGAACCCATGAGTTTCATCTCTTCAGTCTTTCTTCAATGCCATAACACAGATAAGCACTAAATATGCTAGGTGAAGAGATTAAGAAGCCCTACTCTGGAGGTAATCACAATCTAAGGAGGAAGATCAAAAAGAGACAGACTCACTGTGGAGGCAATCGCAATCTAGAAAGGAAGATCAAAGACCTAATACTCAGGTGGAGAGACTGGAGAACCAGAAAACTAAAAGCATACAAACTTGGCCTAACTACCCAAATATCTAACACCAGTTTTCTTAAATAGCTCAGCCAATATGCCATCATTTGTCCTTACAGAATGCCTGACAGAGATATTTCAGCTCAATAAAGGACACTTTCTCTTCCTAATAACGTGCAGATCTCTTTCTGAGTCAGTTCTAAGTTACTTCTGACTCATTCCTGTAAGACTCCACGTTCTTAGAGCATACCCGGAAGAGTAATTAAACATCCGTGATAAGACCCCAACTCTGAGGATCTGCCCATAAATGGATGAGACCAGAGGTCAGGACTATAAGGGCATTTAACCTTTCCCTCTGTACTTACCTGCCCATGCCCTCTTCTCTGGGAATGGTTTCCAGTGCCTCTACTGCAGGGGTAGGATTGGATGACCACGTCTAGACCTTGTAACTACACCCAATGGGGTGGATATTAACCCAAGGGTAAATCAGGTTTCTCCCTGGTAATCTGTAACTGCAACACTGAGTCACAAAGCCAGAGTCAGAAACTATGGGGAACCTCATTTGGAAGGAAATAAATATTGTTAGTCTGACATTACCAGTGGCAGCTCCAGAATTTCCATTTTGAAGACGCCTTAGGGGATACAAGTTAGTTGATGGGGAGTGAAGAAAAGGAGTTGTCTCTTGCCTCTTCATTCACATAACATTTATAAAAGTATTAAAAATGTCACTTATCTTTATCAAAGGATTGGGGGCAGGGCAGTGTGATTAATTTAAGCTCGTGGAGAGAGGTCACATCTTGGTGTGGCCACAAAGCCAACATGTTGGGCCCTGGGTAAACTGATGAGTAAGCAGGGGGAAAAAAAAAAAAAAAAAACCCAGTCTGAAGAACCAAGCAGAGAATAAACACGCACAGATAAAAGCAAGGATGAAAATTGGGGGGGAGGAGCTTTAGGGATGCCTGGGCAGCTCAGGTGGTTAAGTGTCTGCCTTCGGCTCAAGTCATGATCCCAGGATCCTGTGATCAAGTCCCACATTGGGCTCCTTGCTCAATGGGGAGCCTGCTTCTCCCTCTGCCACTCCCCCTGCTTGTGCTCTCTCTCTGACAAATAAATTTTTAAAAATCTTAAAAGAAAAAAAAAAGCTTTAGATCCTGACAGCTCTTCAGTTGCTTTATTTTTTTTTTTTAAGATTTTATTTATTTATTTGACAGAGAGAGACACAGCGAGAGAGGGAACACAAGCAGGGGGAGTAGGAGAGGGAGAAGCAGGCTTCCCACTGAGCAGGGAGCCTGACACGGGGCTCAATCCCAGGACCCTGGGATCATGACCTGAATCAAAGGCAGATGCCTTATGACTGAGCCACCCAGGCACCCCATCTCCAGTTTCCATCAAACCCTGAACACTGCATCCCTGCTCTAGGCTCCCACCAGGGTTTATAGCAAGGCCCCTTCACTAGAGCTTGTGTCAATGGGCTTCTGCTCCTTGCACCCAAAAGTTTAAGACACTCCACTACATTCAGCCAGTCTGCTGTCAGGCTCCCCGCTCCTGGATGCCTAGATGGTAAAAGTCTATTTTCGTTTTACATTACTGACTCTGGAATATAAATTATGTAGCCCTTGGAGAAAACAGGCCAATAAAAACAATATTCCAGAGCCCCTGGGTGGCTCAGTAGGTTAAGCCTCCAACTTGATTTTGGCTCAGGTCATGATCTCAGGGTCATGAGACTGAGCCCCACATCCAGCTCCATACTGGGCATGGAACCTGCTTAAGATTCTCTTTCTCGGGGTGCCTGGGTGACTCAGTCGGTTAAGCATCTGCCTTCAGCTCAGGTCACGATCCCAGGGTCCTGGGATCGAGCCCCACGTCAGGCTCCCTGCTCAGCGGGAAGTCTGCTTCTCCCTCTCCTGCTGCCTGCCACTCTGCCAATTTGTGCTCTCTATCTCTCTGTCAAATAAATAAATAAAATCTTAAACAAAAAAAAAATTCTTTCTCCCTCTGTCCCTCTCCTCTAAAAAAAAAATGAATTAAAATAAATATATAAATAAATTGATATCCTAAATCTTTTTAGTAAGTTGTTTTAAAACTTACTCAAAGGTGGGGCCCCTGGGTGACACAGTCAGTTGAGCATCCAACTCTTGGTTTCAGCTGAGGTCATGATCTCAGGGTCATGGGATCAAGACCCGTGTCAGGCTCCACGCTCAGCATGGAGTGTACTAGTGTTTTTCTCTCCCTCTTCCCTCCCCTCTCTCTAAATAAATAAATAAATAAACAAACAAACAAAACTTATTCAATGGTAACTGTGGTTTTACCATGAGGACTGGTGTTCCCTTAATAACAGGAATAAGCCAAAATCAGCCATCCACAAATCAGGCATAGGAAACAGTTTGATGATGATGCATAGATGAAAGCAATGTTTGCAAACCATGGGTACCACTCTCTGAGTGAAATGTTTTTAGGTGGTCCTTGCAGTCAGCACTAGGTAACACAGTGAGAAGTTGATCTCTTCCAATGTTTCCCTTGTATTAAAGAGACAGTCTCAGTTTAGGGTTAGCCAGTCACTTCTTTAATACTTTTTCTTCCCTTAAGATTTTAATGTAATCTCTACATTCAACATGGGCTCGAACTCACAACCTCAAGATCAAGAGTTGAATGCTCTTCCAACTAAGCCAGCCACTTCTTTAATACTTTCTAATGTTTTTTCTTTTAACAGCAAAGGAACAGACTTCAGACTCAGAGCTACACAAATATCAGAATCTAGTTAAGACTTTAACAACACTGTTTTGTTTTCATCTTATCACTTTGTTTTCTCAGCACAAGTGACAGGTCCTCCATTAATGATAATGATATAGATTATTTTTAAATAAATTTAAGTTAAAAATCAAGTTAGAGAAAAATATTAAGTAAATAATAGCACAGATAATACTAAATAAAGCTAGAATCATCACACTAGATGGAAGAACGACAGAAATCTGGAAAACATTGGGTTAAATCATTGGCAAGAGACTATCAAATTCTGTTAAATGACTAAGCCAGCCACCTTCCTGGGTAACAATTTGAACAGAAGTGACTCTTCCTTACATATGCAGACAGCAGTAGGCCCTGACACATGCGGGCCTACGTGCCTGGTAGAAGAGGCCCTGGGATTAATTTGTCCAATCATACTTAGGGATACTGACAGTAAGAAAGAGATCAGTCTTAGGGCGCCCGGCTGGCTCATGGCTCAGTCTGTGGAGCATGCGCCTCTTGATCTTAAGGGTCATGAGTCGGGCATATGCCCATGTCGGGCATAGAGCTTACTTTAAAAAAGAGAGATCAGTCTTGTCAAAAAAAAAAAAAAGCAAGCAAGCAAGCTTGCTTTTAGGCTGTGTGTTCTTGAAGCTGTTGTGAAAGTCTCTAGGGCAGCTAAAATGACAACCTACACTGTTTCCACTTCCTACAAGAGCTTCAAAGACTACTGAAAATATTGCTCCAATTTAGAAAAAAAGACTGAATACAACATAGCTCCATCTTTGCTTAAAATTCTTTTTCTTTTTTTAAAGATTTTATTTATTTAATTGACAGAGAGAAAGAGAGAGAGAGAGAGAGAGACAGCAACAGAGGGAACACAAGCAGGGGGAGTGGGAGAGGGAGAAGCAGGCTTCCCGCGGAGCAGGGAGCCCAAAGCAGGGCTCGATCCCAGGACCCTGGGGTCATGACCTGAGCTGAAGGCAGTCGCTTAACCAACTGAGCCACCCAGGCCCCACTTTGCTTAAAATTCTAAATGCTTTGGAATAGGAGCCTTGCTTTTACCAAGAATACAAATTGTAGGTAAAACATTCCTTCAGTCAACAAATTTTGTTAAATATCTACTACTCGCAAGATGACTGGGAGGGATTAAATTTAAAAAGGAATGATGCCTCCTAACCAATTACCTCACAGCCTACATTTGCCCCCTTTTAAACTATTTCCCTCAGAATATTCAGAGCTATCTTTTTAAACTGCAAGCCTGATAACCTCACTCTCCTGGTTAAATCTCTTCACTGCTTCCCACTATCTTTAAAACAAATTTCAAAATTCTTAAAATGGCTTACAAAGCTGAGTCTGTCTACCACAGTAGCCTCATCTCAACCAATCTTCGCATTGCCAACACATAAGGTGGAGCAAGCTCCTTTTTACACGCTCCCTCCATCATTGCCTGACTAACCCTCTGCTCTTCTTTCATGTTCAAAGTAAGATGTCACTTCCATAGGGAACTTTTTCTTGTCTTGTCCCTGACAGCTCAGATGCCCACATTGTATGCACTCATGGGAACCTACATTTTTCCTTCAAAGCTCTTAACACAGGGCACCTGGGTGGCTCAGTCAGTTAAGCATCTGCCTTTGGCTCAGGTCATGATCCCGGGGTCCTGGGACAGAGCACTGCGTCAGGCTCCCTGCTCTTCTCCCTTTTCCCCCCACCACCCCCAACTGTGTGTGTGCGCGCGTGTGCGCGCTCTTAACACAAGTGTAATGATTATGTACACCATTATTTTTAAGAAATCTGTTGAAACTACAATCTCCTTGAAAGCAGAAACCATGTCTCTGCTTTGCTGTTCAGTACTCACTCATTCCCTGAATCTACATTGTGCCTAGCGCATACTGGGCCCTCAATAAATAAGGTGAATGAAGAAAGGAATACAGAAATGAACAAACCATATAGGGGGAAAAAAAGTCTTCTAGAAATTGAGTAGTCTATCAGGAAAATGAGAGATGCATACATACAAAGTGACCACAACACAACAGTAAGTTCAAAGAACCAATGACTAGTGATGGCTTCATACTATTTAAGTTTTTTAAAAATCTTTTCCACTAATTTTTTAAAGCTTTCTTTTTTTTCTTCGAGTTTTATTTATTTAAGTAATCTCTACACCCAACGGGGGGTTCGAACTCACAACCCCGAGATCAAGAGTCGCATGCTCTTTTCCAACTGAGCCAGCCAGGCACCCCTCAACTAATTTTTTTTTTTTTAAGGAGACTCTGCTCCACGCTCAGCATGGCGCCCAATGCAGGGCTCAAACTCATGAGCCCGAGATCAAGACCTGAGTTAAGACCAAGAGTCAGACGTTCAGCCAACTGAGCCACCAAGGTGCCCCAACTAATTTTTTTTTAAAGATTTTATTTCTTTATTTGAGAGAGAGAGAGAGCACATGAAAGGGGGAGGGTCAGAGGGAGAAGTAGACTCCCTGCTGAGCAGGGAGCCCGATGCAGGACTCGATCCTGGGACTCCAGGATCATGACCTGAGCCGAAGGCAGTCGCTTAACCAACTGAGCCACCCAGGCGCCCCCAACTAATTTTTTAAATAACAAAAACAGTGCAAGCCATGGTTAAAAAATAATTAAAAAAAAAAATCTGAACAGTTTATACGGGCATAACATGAAAAGCATTAGTCTTTTAAACCTGACCTATGCTCTCACCATGCTCTACTCTATGTATTCTTTTAGGAATTTTCTGTGCATTAAAATCATTCTTTTAAGTCTAAAATGCTTTAGAATGTATAGGTCTAACTCAGACCTTTTTTTTTTTTTTTAAGATTTTATTTATTTATTCATGAGAGAGAGAGGCAGAGGGAGAAGCAGGCTCCCAAGGAGCAGGGAGCCCGATGCGGGACTCGATCCCAGGACCCTGGGATCACAACCTGAGCCGAAGGCAGACGCCCAACCATCTGAGCCACCCAGGCGCCCTAAGTCAGACCTTTTTAAATGGTCATAATAATTTCAAAAACAAAAAGAAAGAAAGAAAACAGGTTGTACCAAGTGACTTTTCTAAAGAAGGACAAGATAATCTTCACTCACCAAGACACCCTGCCACTCCTCGGGGAAAACAGGACATGACTCGCAGGGCTAACAATGCCCAACAGAAGGCTCAGAATAAAAACCACATTGGATTGAGGACTTGGGAGCATTTACTAATGAACTATAGCAGAATAATTACCTGGAGTTGGCCAGGCACCAAAGGGAAATGTCTTAACTCACTAAAAAGTCACTATCATTCAGGAAACACAGCTAGGAAGTATGTTACACCTCACCCAGACTATAGCAAGACTGAAAGCCAGTAAGACAGATGAGAACAAAAGATTGTGTGCCAGGGCGCCTGGGGGGCTCAGATGGTTAAGTGTCTGCCTTCGGCTCAGGTCATGATCCCAGGGTCCTGGGATCGAGTCCCGCATCGGGCTCCCTGCTCCTTGGGAGCCTGCTTCTCCCTCTGCTTCTCTCTCTCTCTCCCTCTCTCTCTGTCTCTCATGAATAAATAAATAAAATCTTTAAAAAAAAAAAAAGATTGTGTGCCAGGAAAGTAAATAAAAATATGTATGTGCATTCTAAAAACTATGAGAATATTTTTTGTCTTTGAAACTTCTCTATTTTACAATTGCTGACCTAGCAATTCCTGTATTCTACACAAATTTATGATGTGCCATACTTGACCATCACTTCCACCCTGCTTGTCCCCCTAGCCACTAAAAACATTTTTAAATTAATAATAATGGTAGAAAAAAGCATTGGCGCTCACCAAGTCATGTCAGAGTACAAAATCTGTAAAGAACCACATAGCACAAGACAATAATTTTAGCAAAACGAAAATGAATAAAGTGGGTGTTCTAGTAAGGTCAGGCGTGGTTTTCAAACACTAAAAATATAATACCTAAACTTACCAATTTATAAGTAATGAGAAGCACTCTGAAGATGTTTCAACTAATGAGCTTTCTGAAAAGTTATTCTAAACCTGGACAATGAAAATATAATTTCAACGCACCACATCTCAACTCACCACAATTTCACAGTTAATCACCTATACAGTACTGTCCACTTCTACCCTAAACAATATTCAGCAAGAGCTGAGGTTACAGGCAGTTTCCAACAGTTGTAAAATGCTAAAACCCTGGCAGTACAAATAATGCTGTACAAAGAGAGTGATGCTGCTAATTCTGAACTCAATGAACAGCTGGGCTCTCAGTGACAACGCCTATGTTCAAATCCCAGATCTACAATTTACTAGCTGTTAACTCTGAGCAATTTAATCTCTGGCCTTTAGTTTACTACTGTGATCACAATAATCTTACTACCTAATAGGACAGTTAGCATACAAACAAGCACTCAGTTAATGCTGACAGTTGAACTTCTGGCTGGTGGGCAAGCACTATCTACCAAGCATAAGCTTTTCATTTACCAGCTAATAAATGTCTGAATTCAAGTAACAATAGTGGTTTAGGGGTACTAATATATTTAAACACAAAAGCAAGGGCTGTCCCAAAGTTTGGAGGTCAAAAGTGCTGAAGTCAAGGACAGTTGGTACCCTCTCTTTTCCTGTTCCTGCCAGTTGATATTAATTGCCTTGAAATTTTTTTTAAAGATTTATTTATTTGAGAGAAAGAGAATGAGAGAGAGAGCACATGAGAGGGGGGAGGGTCGGAGGGAGAAGCAGACTCCCTGCTGAGCAGGGAGCCAGATGCAGGGCTCGATCCTGAGACTCCAGGATCATGACCAGAGCCGAAGGCAGTCACTTAACCAACTGAGCCACCCAGGCGCCCCTAATTGCTTGAAATTCTTAAAGGAAGCTTCTTCTAATACTCGCCCCATGAACTATAACAAAAGCTACATAATTCTCGCTTCAGTTTGACAATACAACTTGTCACTTCCAGTTAACATACCCTAATGTTTAGCAACGTGAAATGGACAAGATTTTTCTTACTGAGTAGTTCAAAACACTGTTATTTCTAAATGACTTATGGGACACCAAAGGCATTTCCTTTGGTCCTCAAGAACAATTTTAGAAATCCAATTATTCTCAAAAATACTGAATCTTGGGGGCACCTAGATGGCGCAGTCAGCTAAGCATCAGACTTGATTTCAGCTCAGGTCATGATCTCGAGGTCCTGGAATCGAGCCCCGAGTCAGGCTCCATATGCAGAGTCTGCTTGGGTTTCTTTTTCCTCCCTCTCCCTCTGCTTCTCCCCCCCTCCCCCGCCATCCTCCTTCCTCCAAGCACATGAGTGCTCTCTCTAAAATAGATAAATAAATCTTTAAAAAAAAAAAAAGGTACTGAATCTGGTGGGTAAGGGATGGGCTAGATGGGTGATGGGTATTAAGGAGGGAACTTGTTATGATGAGCACTGGGTGTTTGTTGTATGTAACTGATGAATCACTGAATTCTACTCCTGAAACCAGTATTACACTGCATGTTAGCTAACTAAAATTTATATTAAGAAAAGAAAAGTACTGAATCTTTTTAGTTTAAAGGAGGGGGGCACCTGGTTGCTCAGTAGGAGGAGCACGCGACTCAATCTTGGGGTCGATCTCGGGGTCGTGAGTTCGAGCCCCACGATGAGTGAAGAGATTACTTAAATAAATAAAACTTAAAAAAAAAATGTCTGCAGGCAGCTGCTGCTGCAGAGAGTCATAATAAGCTAGAAACTGTGGACCCTGGCTGGATTCAGTTCCTACCCTCAATCATCCTATTTCATCCCTGCCCTCTGAAAATATATACTGGAGGGTATGGTAACATACACCATGGGGAAGTGGAAATAGAGTCCTATCTCTGCCACTCACCACCCGTGTGACCTTTGGAAAGTCAGTGTCTTCCCCTTAAAGCGAGGAATTTTCTAGCAGTGGTTAAGAGGGTGAGCTTGGGACACTGGGGTTAGGCCCCTAACTCCAACAAATGTTAGCTGAATGACCTTAGACAAATTAGACAATTATCAACAAAGCCCCATTTTTCTCATCTGTGGGGAAAAAAGGGTGGGGGGAGATTTGCAGGACTGGAAAAAACTATCCACTTCATCAGAATGTGTGAATATTAAATGAGATAAGCCATGTGAAGGGCCAATCACAGAGAATAACATAATAATCGGTCTAGATACATTAGCTATTATTTCCCACCTCACAGGTTGTTGCTAGAATCAAATGAGATGTAAGTAAAGCATCATACAAATTTTAAAAGCAGGACCAACCGTGCCAGAAATAAAGTTGCCCCCTCCTCCAAAAAAGTTGAATGATCTCAGCCATGTGGAGAAACCTCCATTTAGTAACATTTACACTATAAGCTCCAGGTCTAGTTTGGCAAAAACCACTGACCTTGAAGCCTTCCTCACTGTTCACTAAGACAGACCAACTATCTATGAGGAGAGAGAGGAACTGCAAAAAGGACCACTGCCCAATTACAGAACATCCTGGTTACTGAAAAGGTGTTTCTCCCTGACTCAAATCTGTTGATTTTTCACAGCCGGGTAAGCAGGATGACATCAAGGTCTGAATGCCTGAGAGTTGAGGTAAGCGTTAAGGAGGGGGATCCACTTAGCACAAGGGAAGCTGCAGAGAAACCAGAGAAGCTGCAGAGAGGAAAAGCCCTGCAGCAGCCCTGCATGCCCCTCTGACAAGAGCTAACACTGTCTCTTCACCGCTATTTTGGGCCCACGACCCCCCCACACACACCCCGCCTCCCACGTGCGCCCAGAGCAGCTGTTTCTCCACCAAAGAGCGCTGGATTAGGAGCCTCGAATAGGGCCTGCTCCTGACTCGATCTGGGTGACCTTGCATAAGCCCCTTCCCCTCTTTGGACCTGTTTCTCCATATGCACCGAGCACAACTAGTCAGACGACCCCCGAGGCCCGGTTCTCCTAAGTAAAATGTCTTTAGTGAGGAATTTTCCCTCAAGCAGAGTGTCGCACCCTCATGCCGGAGCCAGCTTTCACCTGGCTTGGGATCCACCTGAGATCCTGGGTCTTCCTTGGTGCGGCATTAACAACGCAGCCTGCGGGCAGCGCACGTCTCAGCGAGAGTGTGTCTCGCACGTCGGGCCAGCTCTGCTGACGAGACGCTGCCTGGACCGCGCCGCTGCCACCGCTGGGCTCAAGAAGGCCCGGCCAGCGCCTACGCGAGGCCCGGGGCTGCGGCCTAGAGGCCCGCGCGGTCCGCCCCCCGCGCCCGCCAGCTCCGCGCCCGCCCCCTCAGCGCCCCTCCTGGACCTTCGCCCCGGCCTCAGCAGCTCTCGACGCGTCCGGCCGACAAGAGGCTGGCCCCAGGCACTCACCGTAAATGGGCCGGAGGCGCCTGTCGTTAGGGTCCTGCACATGGCCCCGCGTCGCCATGATGACAAGCGCAGAACCGCAGTGCGCACGCGCGGGGCAGGCCCTCGGGAAGGGGCTGTTAAAGGGCCAGCGCCGATCCAGCTCTTCTATCGCGATAGTCGCGGAGCTGCGACTGAACGCTCCTGCGCGGAAAGGGAAGCCGTCCAGCCCGCTGACCCCTACCCGTACCGCAGTGGCTTCTTCAATAGGACACTTTCCCCCTTTGGCCCGATGGAATCAACCTGGGTGGAAGAGACGGCTGTTCGTATTGAAATCCCTTCCGAGTCACGTACTGGGTAGTGAGGAAAGGAGGGGAGAAACTCTTGGTCAAAGTTGGGGCTCGGCTGCTCCTGCTTATCGTTATTTATCCTGTGTCCGAGGGAGGACCAGTTAGACTTGTCTGTGACCAATTGTTGAGGAAGCGGGAACTCCTCTGGGAGACTGACCCAAGGGACAGTGGGGAAAAGGGGTCTGTCCGATCTGGGGTGCCTGACTGGCTCAATGGGTAGAGCGTGAGAGTCTTGATCTTGGGGTTGATGAGTTCAAGCCCCACCTAGGGCACAGATCTTACTTAAAAAGGGGGGCGAAGGGGGAAAGGACGCTGATCAACAGTAAAAATAAGCCTGAAAAGTTCAAGATCCCTTCACCCTTCGCCTGGGGCTCAACCAGCTAAGAAGCATCCTAGATTAATAGTAATGCAGTCAGGGGCGCCTGGGTGGCTCGGTAGTTAAGCGTCTGCCTTCGGTTCAGGTCGTGATCCCAGGGCCCCGGGATCGAACCCTTCATCGGGCTCCCTCCTTGCCGGAAAGCCTGCCTCTCCCTCTCCCACTCCCCCTGCTTGTGTTCCCACTCTCGCTGTCTCTCTCTCTCTCTGTCAAATAAATAAAATCTTTAAAAAAAAAAAAAGTTAAAAAATAGTAATGCAGTTAGTTTGTCAATTATGCCTCAGTAAAACTGGAGGGAAAAAGTAAATCAGTTCATACAACTCGTAGTTATTGAATGCCTATTATGTGCCGTGCTTTGTTTTAGGCACGGAGGCTACATCAATAAATAGACAAAGTTTTCATGGAGCTTTACTTGTAGTGGGAGAGACAAGAAAATAGATAGCATATTAGGTGGTGATAAATGATTCTGAGAAAAGTAAAACAGGGACTGGAGAGTGCGGGAGGGAGAGAATCTTATATGTATAATGTGGTCAGGGAAAGCCTAGCTGAAAAAGTGATAATTGTCAAAGACTTGGAGAGGGAAGGAGCCACTTATGTGTGCCAGGCTCAGTAGAGTCATAACCTAACGTAAGGCCACACTAGTCACTATGATTCAAACTCAGGTCTTTCTGAGTAGAGAACCAGAGTCATCCCCTGCACTACAGTGTCCCCAGTGTCATCCTTGACCAGCTGGGGTTGACCCATTCTACTGATGTTCCTTCCCTCTCCCTTTCTCGGCTTTTTAGTGTCCAAGGAAAGGATTCTCCAACTTTAGTGCACATCAGAATCCCTTGGGAAACTTGATAAACATGAGTTTCCTGGAGCCTACTCCCAGACATGCTAATTCAATCTGAGGACCACTCTGAAAAATACTAATTTGTCCCACATCGGGCTCCTTGCTCAGCAGGGAGCCTGCTTCTCCCTCTGGCTGCCACTCTCCCTGCTTGTGCGCTCTTTCTCTCTGACAAATAAATAAAATCTTAAAAAAAAAGAAGAAAAGGGCACCTGGGTGGCTCAGTTGGTTAAGCGACTGCCTTCGGCTCAGGTCATGATCCTGGAGCCCCGGGGATCAAGTCCCACATCGGGCTCCCTGCTCAGCAGGGAGTCGGCTTCTCCCTCTGACCCTCTTCCCTCTCGTGCTATCTCTCATTCTCTCTCTCGCAAATAAATAAATAAAATCTTAAAAAAAATAAAAATAAAATAAAATTTTAAAAAGGAAAGAAAGAAAAATACTAATTAAAGCATCTAGATCAAAAGTTTTTATTTACTTTTGTTTTTAAAGATTTTATTTATTTATTTGTCAGAGAGAGAGAGCACGGCAGGCAGACGGAGAAGCAGGCTTCCTGCTGAGCAGGGAGCCCGATGCGGGACTCGATCCCAGGACCCTGGGATCATGACCTGAGCTGAAGGCAGATGCTTAACCGACTGAGCCAGCCAGGCGCCCCTATTTACTTTTTTATTAAGATTTTATTTTTAAGTAATCTCTATACCCAATATGGGGCTTGAACTTAATAACTCTGAGATCAAGAGTCACATGTTCAAAAAAAAAAAAGAAAAGAAAAGAAAAAATGGGGCACATAGGTGGCTCAGTTGGTTAAGCGGCTTCCTTCACCTCAGGTCATGATCCCAAGGTCCTGGGATCAAGCCCCGCATCGGGCCCTCTGCTCCGTGGGGAGTCTGCTTCTCCCTCTCCCTCTGCTGTTCCCCCTGCTTATGCTCCCACATGCTCTCTCTCTCTGTCTCTCTCTCTCTCTGTGTGTCAAATGGATGAGTAAAATCTTTAAAAAAAAAAAAGACCCCTGAAACAAATAATATATTATATGTTAATTTTTTTAAAAAGTCACATGCTCTACTGACTGAGCCAGCCAGGCACCCATCAAAAGTCTTTAGAATCTACCAAAACAGCAAGTTAACAATTGCTATTAAAATTTAAATATACATGCCTAGGAAAAAACTAGTGATGATAGTAACAATAATCATAGTGTGCGTCAGTGAGCACTTATGTGCCAGAGACTGTGCTAGGCTCTTTTATATACATCTTCTCATTCCACTCAACAAACTGGTGGAATGGGCACCATTTCGATCTTCATCTTAAAATGAAAATTTTGAAACATAGAGATATCAGGTAATTTGCCCAAGATCACACAATAAGTCTGTGGTGAAATTTGTGGTGGTCTCACTCCCAAATCCACACCCTGGAATTATTGACCAGTTTCCAAAGAGTTAAGTATAGAAAAGAAAAACTAGTAACTTCACAGTTGAGAAACCTCGTAAGAACCACCCTAACTAAGTGATCAAAGTTAACGTTACCAGTAATGACTCATGTTCATAACATGTACCCCAACATGAGATGATGAGAAAGGAACTTTGCTTCTGTAGTATTTTTCCAGAAAACCCATAATCCCAGAGTAATCAGGAGGAAAACGTTAAACAAATCCAATTTGAGTGACATTCTACATAATGTCTGACCAATACTCTTCAAAACTGTCAAGGTCATGAAAAATAAGGAAACAGAGAAACTGTCATAGACCAGAGGAGCCTAAGGAGACACGCCAACTAAAGTAATGTGGTATCTTGGTTGGGATCCTGGGACAGAAAAAGGGCATTGTGGAAAAACAGTTGAAATTCAAATAAGCTCTAGAGTTTAGTTAATAGTGTTGTACTAATGTTGGCCTCTTGGTTTTGATAAATGTACACATAAGATGTTAACATTGAAGAAAACTGGGTGATGGGCAGCTGGGTGGCTCAGTCCATTAAACATCCCACTCTTGGGCACCTGGGTGGCTCAGTTGGTTGGGCGACTGCCTTCGGCTCAGGTCATGATCCTGGAGTCCTGGGATCGAGTCCCACATCGGGCTCCCTGCTCAGCGGGGAATCCGCTTCTCCCTCTGACCCTCTTCCCTCTCATGCTCTCTCTCATTCTCTCTCTCTCAAATAAATAAATAAAATCTTTAAAAAAAATAAAATAAAATAAAATAAACATCCCACTCTTGGTTCAGGCTCAGGTCATGATCTCAGGGTCGTGAGATCGAGCCCCAAGTCAGGCTCTGCCCTCAGCACAAGTCAGCTTGAGATTCTTTCCCTCTCCCTCCCCCTCCGCTCCCCCTACACCCCCGCGTGTGAACAGTGCACGCTGTCTCTCTCTAAAATAAGTAAATAAAATCTTAAAAAAAAAAAACTGGGTGAGGAGTATATGTAAACTTAACCCTCTTTTCAACTTTTCTGTAAATCTAAAATTACAAAAAAAAAAAAAGATTTTGTTCTTCTTTTAAGTAATCTCTTTTTTTAAGTTCCCCCAAGGTGGGGCTCGAACTCATGACCCTGAGATCTAGTGTCGCATGCTCTACTGACTGAGCCAGCCAGGTGCCCCACAAAATAAAATAAAAACTTTTTAAATGCATCATTTTTAATACTTGGGGAGAGCTTTTTTTTTTAAAACCAAATGTATTAGAAACTCTCAGCCCAACTCCATCCCAAGGCTAGCTAAAGGAGAAAATTCCAGCAGCAAGTGCAAGGAGAAATTCTTACAGAGAACAGGAGGGTCTCCAACAAAGATATAATCTGTGATCCTCATGGAAAATCATTCCTAAGGCTGAGGAGGCTTTAAAATACCCCAGATAGGGGTGCCTGGCTCTTTCAGTCAGTGCAGTGTGCAGCTCCTGATCTCCCGGTTATAAATTCAAGCCCCGGGCGCCTGGGTGGCTCAGTTGGTTAAGCGACTGCCTTCGGCTCAGGTCATGATCCTGGAGTCCCAGGATCGAGTCCCGCATCGGGCTCCCTGCTCGGCAGGGAGTCTGCTTCTCCCTCTGACCCTCTTCCCTCTTGTGCTCTCTGTCTCTCATTCTCTCCCTCTCAAATAAATAAATAAAATCTTTTAAAAAAATAAATAAATAAATAAAATAAGATAAATTCAAGCCCCATGTTGGGTGTAGAGATTAATTAAAAATAAGTCTTTGGGGCAGGGCACCTGGGTGGCTCAGTCGGTTAAGTGTCTGCCTTCAGCTCAGGTCATGATTCCAGGGTCCTGGGATCAAGTCCCGCTTCAGGCTCCTTGCTCAGCAGGGAGCCTGCATCTCCCTCTGCCTGCCTCTCTCTCTCTGACAAATAAATAAATAAAATATTAAAAAAAAAAAAAGAGTTAGATGCTTAACCGACTGAGCCACTCAGGTGTACCTGGATTCTTTGACTTTAGATCAGAGGTAGGCAAACTATGACCTGTCTGTCAAATCTAGCTTTCTACCAGTTTTTTAAAAACCTGTAAGCTAAGAATGGTTTTTATACTTTTTAATGACTGGGGAAAAAAATCAAAAGAAGAAGAATCTTTCATGACATGAGAAAATTACATAAATTCAAAGGTCAATGTCCATAAATAACATTTTATATAACACAGCTACACCTATTTATTTATTCATTGTCTATAGCTGCTTTGGTGCTACAAAGGCAGAGTTGAGTAGTTGCAACAGAGACCCAGCAGTGTGGCCCACGAGGCTAAAACACTTACTGTCTGGTCCTTTACAGAAAAAGTTTGTCAACCCTGATCTGGGATAATGAGAGAAATTTAAATACTCCCAGGATACAATGTCAGATAAAGCACAATGCAGTATTTGGGAGTACTTATAGCAAATGATATTCACTATTTGTCTGAAATTCACGTTTAACCAGATGTCTTGTATTTTTATTTGCTAAATCTGGCAGCCCTATCCCAAGGAGAACTCTGTGCTCCCCAAATCATGCTAACCAACAAGAATGAAGGCAAGAGCCTAGGTAAACTGACCCCAGGATTACTCTGAGACGATGTGGGCAGGTATGACCAAGTCAAGGTTGGACTTGGAAAGGAGAGAGGAGGGAGGAGGGCTGGGGCTCATCTTTGGCGCAAATGAAATAGCTGGTGAGTCACCTGCGTTTTAAGAATTTCCCAGAATGGAAAAACACAGCACCTTCAAGTAGGGGTGCATATGAGGCTCCTGGCCAGGACTGTGGTTACTCAGATACATTCTCAGGTTACCTTTGTTGGCCTAGCCCCAGAAAAACACTGACAGGCTCAGCACTGTTCCCTGAACTTGGCAAAGCCCGGACATCGTGGACTTCCTTAACAGAGGCCTCTAGATCCTTGAGGCACTGTTGTTGTGGAGTACTTTCCCTCCACCCCAAAAGCCTTTTTGGCATCCAAGTAAGATGAATTGGCCTTTCTCTCTTCCCATCCCTGCCCCTTGTCCTCAGCGCCTAAGGCTGAAGCAGTCACCTGGCTCTGGGCCTGTCCTTACCTGCTCCTGGGAGGCAGCCTCCACACCCTTTGGCAGACCTGAAACATTTCAGGTGACAAAGGAGGTGACCTCAAGGGAGCCAAAAGCCCATTCTTCTTGCTGTACAACTTGGAACTCAAGAATTTTTAGAGCTGACATTATGGAGAAATGCTTTGCATACAGCAGGTACTCATTCAATGGTAGTTTCCATTTTCTTGGCTTAGAACAAGGGGGTACGCCCTTCATTCTTGTGCTGTTTGGTGTCAGATTTGCTCTGGTGAGAAACTCTCTCACTCAAGGGCAGTGAAACACGTGGGTACGTTGTACCTAAAGAGCTAGCTGGGTGACATGAGGCAGGGGGCTGCATTACTTGAATGTACTGATTGTGAGTGTCTCCACCCAATGACTTTTCTAGTTTTTCTTTTCCATCTTGATGGATATTTTTTTTAAGTTTATTTATTTATTTATTTTTTTAGTAATCCCTACACCCAACATGGGACTTGAACTCACGACCCCAGGATCAAGCATCACATGCTCTCCTGACTAAGCCAGCCAGGTCCCCCTTGATGGATAGGTTTCAATACCTCGTCCTAATCCTTCACAGAACAAAAGTGATATATTTCACTGTTCTCACAGTTGATTTCCTACACTTTTTTTTAATTTTTTTTAAAGATTTTTATTTATTTATTTATTTGAGAGAAAGAGAATGAGAGAGAGCACGAGAAGGAAGAGGGTCAGAGGGAGAAGCAGACTCCCTGCTGAGCAGGGAGCCTGATGCGGGACTCGATCCCGGGACTCCAGGATCATGACCTGAGCCGAAGGCAGTCGCTTAACCAACTGAGCCACCAAGGTGCCCGATTTCCTACACTTTGACAGAATAAACAGCAGCTCTGTCTCTGAAATCAAACAGGCTTAGGTCCAAACAGCCTAAAGAAGGCCAAAAGTACAAAGTAGGCACAGAATTAAAGGTAGAGTTCAAGGCAAAGAAACACAAAACCGGGAAATAAGAGTTTGAAGAATCAGGATCATGGTCTTGGTTTGGCCAGTAATTCCCAGAATGATCCTGGGCCTCACTCATTTTCCTCTCAGAGGTCTCCCAGCTCTTAGGCTTGTGCTGCCTTTGTCCACCCCAGCACTTCCAATTCAGTCCACCAGGTGGCGCATGAATGCCAAATTACCCAGGCCACTTTCCAAATTCAGAAGGGATGAATCTCATTGTATTTATTTATTTTTTTTTTAAGATTTTATTTATTTATTCATGAGAGACACAGAGAGAGAGAGCGAGAGAGAGGCAGAGTTCTCGGAGAAGCAGGCTCCCAAGGAGCAGGGAGCCCGATGCAGGACTGGATCCCAGGACTCTGGGATCATGACCTGAGCCGAAGGCAGACGCTTAACCATCTGAGCCACCCAGGCGCCCTGTATTTATTATTATTATTTTATTTTTTATGTTTTTTAAAAGATTTTATTTATTTATTTGACAGAGAGAGGCACAACGAGAGAGGGAACACAAGCAGGGGGAGTGGGAGAGGGAGAGGCAGGCTTCTGGCCGAGCAGGGAGCCTGATGCGGGGCTTGATCCCAGGACCCTGGGATCATGACCTGAGCCTAAGGCAGACACTTAATGACTGAGCTACCCAGGAGTCCCTATTATTATTATTTTTTTAAAGTAAGCTCTATGGCCAAGATGAGCATGACCAATAGATCAAGTGTGGCATGACCCTGAGATCAAGAGTGGCATGCTCTACCGACTGAGCCAGGCAGGTGCCCATATAAACTATATTTTTTTATTTAAAAAATGCTCAAATGTTTCAAGATCTGTAAAAGAGAATACCCATGCATATATTTCACACAGATCTAAAAAATACTAACATTTTGCAAGCATAGACTTGATACCGCATATACATTTCTTTATCTCTCCCCCTCCCTACCTCTCCATAGATAACCATTATTATGCTATTGGCTGCTATTTTTCCTTCCATGTCTTAATATTTTTATTGCATATGTATGTATCTATAAATAACATGATAGTTTCACTTTCTTTAAAATTTTGATAAATGTTATACTATTCATATGCTTCTGTAAGTTCTTTTCACTTAATATTGAATAAATATTCTTTAATTGCTCCTCACAAAGGTTGTCTCATTTTGCATTCTTATAACCAATGTGTAGAAATGCCAGTTTCCCTCTCCACACGGTGTGTTCTCAATCTTTTGTATCTTTGACAATCTCACAGTGAAAAATGATATCTCAGTGTAATTCTAATTCATTTTTCTCAAGTTATGAATGATATTTACCCTATTTTCGTCTGTTTAAGACCAATTTGTAATGCATTTTCTTTTATCAATCTGGTCATGTCCTTTTTTCATTTTTTTCAGATTGTTAGTCTTTTGTTATTAATTTACATCACCCTTTATATATTAAGGAAACGAGCCTTTATTTATTTATTTTTTTAAGATTCTATTTATTTATTTGTCAGAGAGGGAGAGAGACTGCACAAGTAGGGGGAGCTGCAGGCAGAGGTAGAAACAGGCTCCCCACTGAGCAGGGAGCCCGATGCTGGACTCGATCCCTAGACCCTGGGATCATGACCTGAGCCAAAGGCAGACACTTAACCGACTGAGCCACTCAGGCATCCCGGAAATGAACCTTTAGCCATAAACAGGTGTTTCAAATTTTTTTCCCAGTGTATTGTTTGACTTTTCATTTTGGGGATATGGGCTTTTTTGCAATGAAGAAATGTTTTATGTTTTGCAGCCTTTCCTCGCTCCAATATTTTAAAATTACTTTATGAGTGGGCGCCTGGGTGGCTCAGTTGGTTGGGCAACTGCCTTCAGCTCAGGTCATGATCCTGGAGTCCCGGGATCGAATCCCGCATCGGCAGGGAGTCTGCTTCTCCCTCTGACCCTCTTCCCTCTCGTGCTCTCTGGCTCTCATTCTCTCTCTCTCAAACAAATAAATAAAATCTTAAAAAAAATTACTTTATGAGTTCTCCTAAGTATTTTGATCTATTTGGAATTTATTTCAGTGTGAATAATTAGGTAGGGTTCCAATTTTATCTTTTCCAGTTGCTCCAAACCTCATTTATGGAATAATCCATCTTTTTCACAAAGGACACAATGCCATCTTCATCATACATTAAATTTCCATATGCAGTTCTGTCTAATCATGGAACAGTTTACAGGATCCTTTCAAGGGCAGATCAAAGCTGGGGGGCCACAAATAAGGAATTTGCCAAGCTAGCTGGACTTGGTGTTCTGAATCTAGACTTTCTCTATACAGCCTTTGAGCTGCTGAACTCAGAGCCCTGTCAGCTGCATTTGGCGGCTTGTATGCCAAGAAGTTGGTCCTCAATTTTTAAAATGAAGGAGCTTCTGGGAAATGGTGCTACTGTGTGGTCAGTTTTCTGGTAAGATAAAGCATAAGAGATAAGAGATTAAAGCCAGTCAGGAAATTCATTAGCAAACTGATTCTAAACTTTGTATGCAAATGCAAATGACCTAAAATAGCCAAGATAAAAGATCTTTTTTTTTTAAGATTTTATTTATTTATTTGAGAGAGCGAGAAAGAGAGAGAGCACATGAGGGGGGGAGGGTCAGAGGGAGAAGCAGACTCCCCGCCGAGCAGGGAGCCCGATGCGGGACTCGATCCCAGGACTCCAGGACCATGACCTGAGCCGAAGGCAGTCGCCCAACCAACTGAGCCACCCAGGCGCCCCTATTTATTTATTTTAAATCACAGATTCCTAGGCCTCACCATCCAGAAGTTAGGATTCCATGGGTGTGGTTGGGTCACAGGAATCTACCTTTTTTTTTTTTTTTTAAGATTTATTTATTTATTTATTTGACAGAGACAGGAGAGAGGGAACACAAACAGGGGGAGTGGGAGAGGGAGAAGCAGGCTTCCCGCTGAGCAAGGAGCCAGATGAGGAGCTCAATCCCAGGACCCTGGGATCAGGGCCTGAGCCAAAGGCAGATACTCAACTGCCCGAGCCACCCAGGCGCCCGTGGATATAGTTTCAAGAATATGTCTTTGTTGTTAGTTTTCCTTTAATTGATAATTTAAGCCAGAGGGTTCTCTAACTTCATTGAGCACAAGAATCACCCACAAACCTCTGATATGAATATTTTGGGACCCCACCACAGAAATTTGTACCCAGTAGGTGGAAAGTGGGTCTGGGTATTTTTACAAGCATTTTCCCTGCCCCAAAGGATGCTAATCCTACCAGCCCTCAAACCACCCTCTGAAAAATATGATTTAAGCACTAATGTTTTTCACTCTAGGAAATGGGAAGTACTTTACTAAGCAGCATGGGGGGGTGGGGGGGGAAGACCTGAGAGGTTTTCTGAAAAAGCAGACCACAATGCAAGTGATCCTAAGATGTCTCCTCCTCTCAAAACCAGAACGGCAAGGTGCAAAGGTCTGAGGGATGAGGAAGTCATCAGGCAAGGGGAACGGCAGCTCCTGAGAATTCTGCCTAGTAACCAGGCCCTCTGGGAAATTTCCCAGCATGCTCCGAGAACTCAGGTCTCATCTCCATTCTCCTTATGAATATGTATGAGTCCCCAAATGTCAGCTGAGTTTCCTAGCCCCTTGCTTCAGAACTGACAAAATAATGTAAACATTTTGGAACCTGGCATCTTGATTAGGAAACTGGTTTCTAGCAGGGGCTTCACAAGTTATGTCTCCAGCAACAGATGAATATACTTGTGACTGTGTGCAAAGTAGCAAACAAAATGTATGTGTAAAGCCCTCCCTGAAAGTCCTATCTCCATCAACAGGGTAAATGTGTATGATGAGTGCCCTTCCTGTGGTAGACACCGTTCATTGCCTCCCTAATAGTTACCTACACCCCACCCTTACTGCCTAGCAGAGGTCCTATTTCCTCTTTCCAGCTTGTCAATTGTTTAAGCCCCTCTTGGTAATCATCAAGTGGCCAGCTAATGACATCCCCTGGGGTCACTGAGAAAATATAGGAAGATAGAACCCCAAAACTTGTAGGTGGAAAAAAATGAGACAAACTGTAAGTACTTGAGAATCACCAACTTACAAGAACTGGAAATATTTATGTGCATGTAGGGGGCTGGAACTTTTAATAAGCAAAAGCTAAATAAATACATATCATACAACTCAGCCCAGCAATTCCATTCTTGGCCATATACCTAATAGAAATGAATGTCATGGGGGTGCCTGGGTGGCTCAGTTGTTAAGCGTCTGCCTTCCGCTCAGGTCATGATCCCAGGGTCCTGGGATCCAGTCCAGCATTGGACTCTCTGCTCAGCGGGAAGCCAACTTCTCCCTCTCCCACTCCCCCTGCTTGTGTTCCCTCCTTCTCTGTGTCTCTCTCTGTCAAATAAATAAATAAAATCTTAAAAAAAAAAGAAAGAAAGAAAGAAATGAATGTCATGGGACGCCTGGGTGGCTTGCTTAAGCCTTTAAGCGTCCACCTTCAGCTCAGGTGATGATCCCAGGGTCCTGGGATGGAACCCGCATCGGGCTCCCTGCTCCTGGGGAGCCTGCGTCTCCCTCTCCTCCCTCCTCTTGCTCTCTGGTACTCTCTCTCTCTCTCAAATAAATAAATAAGTTAAATCTTCAAATAAAATAAAATATATCCTATAATTAGATTGTGATGATTGCACAATTTTGTGAATAAGCTAAAAACCTACAAAACACTTTTTTAAAAAGATTTTATTTTTATTTGTCAGATTTTTTTTGTCAGAGAGCGTAAGCAGGGGGAGCGGCAGGCAGAGTTAGAAGCAGGCTCCCTGGGCGCCTGGGTGGCTCAGTCATTAAGCGTCTGCCTTCCGCTCAGGTCATGATCCCAGGGTCCTGGGATCGAGTCCCACATCGGGCTCCCTGCTCAGAGGGAAGCCTGCTTCTCCCTTTTCCACTGCCCCTGCTTTTGTTCCCTCTCTCGCTGTCTCTCTCTCTCTGTCAAATAAATAAAATATTAAAAATAAAAGAAGAAGAAGCAGGGTCCCCACTGAACAAAGAGTCTGATGTGGGACTCGATTCCAGGACCCTGGGATCATGACCTGAGCAAAGGCAGACGCTTAACGAACTGAGCCACCCAGGCGTCCCCACAAAACACTTTAAATGGGTGAATTGTATGATATGTGAATTGTATCCCAATAAAGATGTTATAAAACATTCACTGCGGGTGCCTGGGTGGCTCAGTTGGTTGGGCGACTGCCTTCGGCTCGGGTCATGATCCCGGAGTCCTGGGATCGAGTCCCGCATCGGGCTCCTGGCTCGCCGGGGAGCCTGCTTCTCCCTCTGACCTTCTCCCCTCTCATGCTGTTTCTCTCTCTCTCTCAAATAAATCAATAAAATCTTAAAAAAAAAACATTCATTGCACGATATACTTAAGATTTATGCACTTTATGGTGTGTCATTATAACCCAATACCCATTAAAACAAAACAATAGGGCGCCTGGGTGGCTCAGTTGGTTAAGCGACTGCCTTCGGCTCAGGTCATGATCCTGGAGTCCCTGGATCGAGTCCCGCATCGGGCTCCCTGCTGAGCAGGGAGTCTGCTTCTCCCTCTGACCCTCCCCCCATCTCATGTGCTTTCTCTCTCATTCTCTCTGTCTCTCAAATAAATAAATAAAATCTTTAAAAAAAAAAAAACAATAACATTCCCTTCCTCCAGCGGTACTTGAGAAGATTGGCAGGGAGGGAGGAGGTGTTGGGGATGGGGGTTTGCTGAGATGCCAGGGAACCAGGGACTCACTCCCAGCCTAGCTGTCCCTTGCCACATCCAAAACAGTGACTGGAAGATCAAGCACAGAGGGGTGGGGCCTGTGACGTAAAAGACGGAGGGAGCTGGCAAAGGGTGGAGGGTGGGGCAAAGGCTGGGATGCCCCAGAGAGAAATGGAATTCAATTCAATGAAAATGAATTTTGTTTTGGCCCAAACTAACTTTTAATGTTTACGATGAAGCAGCCCATAAAG
Organism: Callorhinus ursinus; assembly: GCF_003265705.2. Taxonomy (NCBI): domain Eukaryota; kingdom Metazoa; phylum Chordata; class Mammalia; order Carnivora; family Otariidae; genus Callorhinus; species Callorhinus ursinus. The sequence continues at coordinate 8,978,531 of NW_027397103.1, read as the reverse complement.
AAAACCATCAAGACTCCACACCAGAGATAACCATCAGAAAACACCTTGATGTGATTCCGCAAATATGAATTAATTGCCTTCTCTGGGTCAGAGTCTGTGCTGGGTGGGCACCGGGCCAGGAATCTGTGACTCGAGGCAGCTCTTGAGAAGCAAACATGGGGGGAAGAGAAAGAGGTGGAGACGCAAGGAAAAGCGGCACTCGGGGAAAATCCCTTGACTGGCCAGGGGCTGTGGCTGACGGAGCAGGCTGTGGGGAGTTGAGGGGTCCTGCGACTGGGGCTGCAGGGAATGTTGGGGGGGGGAGGTCCCTACTGGCTTCTCAGATTAGGTAAGTGACAGCTTTGGCCAAAAGAGAGGGATTCCCCTCCCCCATCCTGGCTGGGACCAGAGTTTGGCAGAGCGGAGAAGGTAAGGCAACATCTATCCCCAGGGCTTTATCAAAATTCCACCGTAGCTGGAGAAACGGCGCTTAAGGGGAACTGCGTCTAATCCTCTCCTTTTTTCCAGATTGTCTCCTAGTAAAACCTGAAGCACGTCTTCCTCAGGTCTCATCTAAATCCTTTCTGGGGCTACTGTAATCACCACACCCCACCTGCCTCTTTGGGTCAGAAATAAAATGTCGGTAAACTTTTTTTTTTTTTTCTGCTGCTGGATACAGGCCAGTAAAAATAAGACACCCCAGGGAATTAAAGCAAGTTTGAGCTTGTCATTATTCCTACATTATCCTACCCTCGATAATGTTGTAAAATCTGTATTCAGAACTTCTGGATCTCCTATGCAAGAGAAGAAAGTTGTTCCCAGGAGACAGGACCACTGTTTTTCTGTTTATTTATTGAAAATGTATTTATACCAAGTTGGCAAGTATGTGGAACAACTGGAATGCTCATATAGTGCTGGTGGGAACGTTAAATGGTACCATCACTTCGGAAAACTCGTTTTGGCAGTTTCTTGTAAAATTAAAACATAGACTTACCATGTGATCCAGCAGTTCCACTCCTAAGTATTTACCCAAGAGAAATAAAAACATGTCCTCCCAACAAACTTGAACAGAATGTTCACAGCAGCTTCATCCATATTAGCTAAAAACTGGAATCAACTCTACTGTCCATTAACACAAACTGTGGTATATCCATATGATGGAATGCTACTAGGCAATAAAAGGAAATCACTTGTTAATGTGATCAACAGTGTGGATGAACTTCAAAAACCTTATGCTGAGGGATGCCTGGGTGGCTCAACTGGTTGAGCACCTGCCTTTGGCTCCGGTCATGATCCCGGGGTCCTGGGATCGAGCCCCGCCTCGGGCTTCCTGCTCAGCGGGGAGCCTGCTTCTCCCTCTGCCTGCTGCTTCCCCTGCTTGTGCGCTCTCTCTCTGACAAATAAATAAATAAAATCTTAAAAAAACAAAAAACCTGACATAGAAGCCGACATGACTGTATGGTTCCATTTATTTGAAACTCCTCTCTGAAGTGAAAGTGTGTGAGGAGCTGCCAGGGGTTGGGGGAGGAATGGGGATTGACAGAAGAGTGATGGAAATAACGTGTATCTTGATAGCAGTCATAGTTCCATAGGTGAAAACACCCTGTGCACTTAATATGGGTGCTTTTATTGTTTGTAAATTAAACTGCAATAAAATTGAAAAAATAGGGTAAATAAGAAAAAAAAGATGCCATGGATCCTTCAACCAATAAGGCATACAAAACAGCAAGTCTGAAAATCTGGCTTATAACTCTCCTAAATACACCCTGTGCAAGTCAGGAGTGGAGGAAGAAATATAGATTCTTTTTTGTTTTTTTCCTGCTTACAAAAATAACCTACTTGCAAAATTATTTAATGGTAGGATGTCAAAAACTTTGTAAGCCCAATCTTTTGGAGGCCACCACTGGGAATGGATAATTCTTCCAGTTTATTCCTAAAGCTTATTCTTCTTTTTTAAGATTTTGTTTATTCATTTATTTATTTATTTGAGAGAGAGAGAAACAGCATGAGAGGGGAGAGCGTCAGAGGGAGAAGCAGGCTTCCCGCTGAGCTGGGAGCCCGAGGTAGGACTTGATCCCAGGACCGTGAGATCATGATCGGAGCCGAAGGCAGACGCTCAACCAAATGAGCCACCCAGGCACCCTCTAAAGCTTATTCTAACATATTACTAGATAGTTTAATATTACTAATATTATTTGTTAATATTGTATTTACAAATACAAAATCCTACTGATGTATTTTTTTTTAAGAGAAAGAGCAAGCCTGAGTGTGCGGGGGAGGGGCAGAGGGAGAGGTAGAGAGAGAATCCCAAGCAGGCTCCACACCC
>NW_027397103.1:8749432-8976126 GCF_003265705.2 Callorhinus ursinus | reverse complement strand
GGGGGGGGCTCAATGATCATGATCTGAGCCAAAATCAAGAGTTGGTCACTAAACCGATTGAACCACCCAGGCACCCCTGATGTATTTGGTTTTTAACTTTCTTTTCATAAAACAATGTGGTTTGCATATCTTTCCATGCTCAGTTTTTTTTACTTTTATAAGACTTATTTTTTTAGAGATTTATTTATTTAGTTGTCAGAGAGAGAGAGAGCACACAAGCAGGGGGAGTGGCAGGCAGAGGGAGAAGAAGCAGGGAGCTGACATGGGACTCAATCCCAGGACCCTGGGATCATGATCTGAACTGAAGTCAGACACTTAACCAACTGAGCCACCCACGCATCCCAAAAGGTTTGAGAAAGAAAGAGAGAGAAGGGAGGGGAGGGGTAGAGGGAGAGGGAGACAGCGAATCCTCAAGCAGTCTGCCTGCTGAGCACAGATCCTGAAGTAGGGCTCCATGTGGGGCTCGATCCCAGGTCCCTGAGATCATGACTTGAGCCAAAATCAAAGAGTTGGCCGCTTAACCAACTGGACACCCAGGCACTCCTTGATTCTTTTTACTTTTTGTATGGTTCCATTGAAGTACAATTTATTTAACTGGTCTCCTTTTGAGGGACCATTTGTCACTATTTTTCCTTCCTGGAAATAGTAATGGACATTCCTGTAATTACATAGTCTGAGTATTTCTATATATAAGTTTGCTTCCTAGAAGTTTCTTGGTCAAGTTGCTTGGTCAAAAGGAGTAATAGTTTTAAGGAGAAAAATCACTCCCCTTCTGTTACTGTGGCTGCAAGGGTATATGGGACGGAGAAGGAGATATACTCTCAGAGATTCAGGTTCTTATAATGCTTTTTCTTTTTTGACAAGTTTATTCATTACAAAACACAAGACCCAACTCTGGCTGAGTTAGTGAAAATGGATTTTTGTTGAAAGGATTCTGTTTAGTTCACAGGATTGCTGGAAAGTGTTGTTATAAATTCAATAACATTTTGTGGGTCAGTCAGAATCACCACTGTGACACTTTTTTTTTAAAGATTTTATTTATTTGTCAGAAAGAGAGAGACAGAGACAGAAAGAGAGCAGGGGGGAGTGGCAGGCAGAGGGAGAAGCAGGGAGCCGACACAGGACTTGATCCCAGGACCCTGGGATCATCACCTGAGCCCAAGACAGACAGATGCTCAACCGACTGAGCCACCCAGGCGTCCCTGTAATATTGTTTTTATGGGAAAATCTGTTTCAAAGTTCAGAAGAAACCTATTTACAAATAGCCTAAATTCACTGCAAGCAGAAACTGCCCTTAATTAATTGTTGTGTCTCAAAGACTCTGAACACCTGCTGTAGGTTAAGTGGTCTAATATCTAACTGGGCTTCTCTACTAAAGCATGTGTTCTGTTTCACCCCCAGGTCTGCACCTGACTACACAGGTTTAAGGGCACAGTTCTTGTGATATGGTGAGAGAATAAGAAATAAATATCTGGTCTTTGTCCTGGTTCCTGGCCCAAGAGTTTTTAAAGTCCTTGGAAATTCCCTGAGAAAAGTGTCTTTAGTTGTTTGTTATAGGCTACTTTCAACCATATCTGAGTTTATGCTCGTGAGGTGACTCTTGGTGGGCCCCTGGGTAGCTTCAGGATGGGGGCTGGTTGCCAGAAGAACTAACGTTGTGAATAGAGTTGGAAATAGCAACCCCACTCCACTCTTCCACCCCTGCCTCTGGGAAAGGGAGAAGGGCTGAAAGTTGAGTTAATCACCAATGGCCAATGATTTACTCTATCATGCCTGTGTAATGGAACCTCCATGAAAACCCTCAACTATGGAGTTTGGAGAGCTTCTGGGTTCGTAAATGCATCCATGTGCCAGGAGGATGACACACCCAGCTCCGCTAGGACAGAAGCTCCTATGCTCGGGACCAATCAGCCCTTGCTCTGCGTCTTCATCTGGCTGTTATCTATATCCTTTTTTATTTTTTTTTAAGATTTTATTTATTTATTTGACAGAGACACAGCAAGAGAGGGAACACAAGCAGGGGGCGTGGGAGAGGGAGAAGGAGGCTTCCCACGGAGCAGGGAGCCCGATGCGGGGCTCGATCCCAGGACCCTGGGACCATGCCCTGAGCCGAAGGTGGACGCTTAACGACTGAGCCCCCCAGGCGCCCCTGTTATCTATATCCTTTATGATATCCTTTACAACCAACCAGTAAGCGTAAGTACAATGTTTCCATGAGTTCTGTAAGCCATTACAACACATTATAGAACCTGAGGAGGGGCGTTGTGGGAACCTCTGATTTATAATGGGTTGGTCAGAAACACAGGTGACAACATGAATTTGAGACTGGCATCTGAAATGTGTGTGTGTGTGTGTGTGTGTGTGTGTGTGTGTGTGTGTGTTGGGGGGGGTGTCTTGTGGGACCGAGCCCTTAACTTGTGAGATCTGATGCTAACTCCAGACATTTAAGTGTCAGAGTTGAATTAAATTGTAGGATACCCACCTGAAGTCCAGAGAGTTGAAGGATTGGTTGTTGATGTGAGGAAAAACTCTACGCGTTTGTTGCCAGAACTTAATTGCTGGGAATGAAAAACAGATCTTAGTAGTCCCCAACGAGACTGCCCTTACTTCAATCGCCAGCCACGCTGTAGAGGACCCCTAGGCCAAGCATACTTCTGACCAACTGGCTGTCAATTCAGGGTTTCCCATGACTCCTTGAGGTTTGATAATTCACTAGAATGATGCACAGAACTCAGAAAAGCACTATGCTTAAAATTACGGTTTTACTATACGGGATACAGTTCAGAAAACAGCCAAATGAAGGGACACATAAGGTTTAGTGTGAGGAGCAATGCAAAGCTTCTGTGCCTTCTTCCGGTGGAGTGAGGGTGTGTCACCCTCCTGGCACATCAATATGGTCACCAGCCAGGAAACTCCCTCAAGCCTAGGTGTCCACAGTTTTTATTGGGATTTTATTACCATAACACAATTGATTAAATCATTGTTCAGGTGATTGAACTCAATATCCAGACCCTTCCCTTCCCCAGAGGTGGAAAGGTCTGATCCTCTGATCAAGTGTCAGGTCTTTTTGGTGATCAGCCCACCATTCTGAAGCTATATAGGGGCCCAGCTTGAGTCACCATTACCTTAACAAAGACACTCTTATCACTCAGGAAATTCCAGTTTTTTGAAGTTCTGTGCCAGAAAACTGTGACAAAAACTAGATCAATTCTTTTTAAAATTTATTTATTCAAATTATTTATACACATGCACACATATATTGCTTTACAAATATATACACTTTTTTGTTGGCAGGTATATTCTTTTTTTTATTTTTTTATTTTTTTTATTTTTAAAGATTTTATTTATTTATTTGACAGAGAGAGAGACAGCGAGAGCAGGAACACAAGCAGGGGGAGTGGGAGAGGGAGAAGCAGGCTTCCTGCGGAGCAAGGAGCCCGATGTGGGACTCGATCCCAGGACCCTGAGATCATGACCTGAGCCGAAGGCAGACGCTTAACGACTGAGCCACCCAGGCGCCCAGGTATATTCTTTTTTAAAAATATTTTATTTAGTTAGTTATTTGAGGGACAGGGAGACCATGAGCATGAGGGGGGAGGCAGAGGGAGAAGCAGACTCCCCATGAGCAGGGAGCCCGACAGACTAGGACTCAGCGCTCGATCCCAGGGCCCTGGGATCATGACATGAGCCGAAGGCAGACGCTCAACCGACCTAGCCACCCAGGCGCCCGGGCAGATACATTCTTTATGGTGCCATAGCATGTATCACATTCATTGCCATTAGGCCTGTCTCTGCGGTAAGTTCTGGGAAGGCAGAAACTCATCCTGTTGTTTGCCACTGAAGCTGTAGAATCTTATTTGGGGCCTGTCACATAGGGTACATTCTATACATCTGCTGAGCAAATCAGTGAGGCTGGCACTGAAGTAGTTGTAGATTTCAGGTATTGTTTATGCTATATTCAAAAATAACACTGGGACGCTTGGGTGGCTCAGTCGGTTAAGCATCTGCCTTCAGCTCAGGTCATAATCCCAGGGTCCTGGGATCGAGTCCCACATCGGGCTCCTTGCTCTGCAGGGAGCCTGCTGCTCCCCCTGCTTGTGTGCTCTCTCTCTCTCTTTCTCTGACAAATAAATAAATTTAAAAAAATTTTATAAAAAAAAGTAACACTTTGTAGCCAAAATGTCTACCAGTAGAGAACTAGTTGAATAAATCATGGTCTGTGAATACAATGGAGTTACTATCAAAAAAGAATGAAGCTCCTCTAGATAGATGTGCTAATAGTGGATAGATCTCCAAGACAGATTATGTAGCATCACCAACAAAAGTTAAAGTGCAGAACAATTTTGAGTGGTATGTTATCTTTAACATACAGTGTAAAGTGTTTAAATCTTAAGTGTACAGCTTAGTGGCTATTTACCAATACATCTGTATTTACCACTTTGCAGATTGAGATCTAGAATATTTCAAGGACTTGGAAATCTTTCCCAGATTCCCCTGTAGTCCATACTCTCCCAATGGAACCATTATTCTGACTTCTCTCACTTGAGATTAATCTTGCCTGTTTTTGAACTTTATATCTTTAGAATCACACAGAATATACTGGCTATTTAAATATCTTAGCCTGGGAGCGCCTGGGTGGCTCAGATGGTTGAGCGTCTGCCTTCGGCTCAGGTCGTGGTCCTGGGATCCCGGAATCGAGTTCCGCATCAGGTTCCTGACTCAGTGGGGAGCCTGCTTCTCCCTCTCCCTCTGCCTCTCCCCCTGCTCATGCACTTCTCTCTGTCTCAAATGAATAAATAAAATCTTAAAAAAAATAAGTATTTTAGCCTATTACAAATAATGCTTTGTAACCTTTTCCTGCTTAGCACTAATCCATGAACATTTTGCAATTAAAATCTGCAATAAAAATCATGATTTTAAATCGCTGCATTGTGGATAATGTATTCTTGGTTATATTTAAATGTTTATTCTAGGCGTGTCTGGGTGGCTCAGGCAGTTAAGCATCTGCCTTGGGCTCAGGTCATGAACCTAGAGTCCTGGGATGGAGCCCCAAGTCAGGCTTTCTGCTCAGTGGGGAGTCTGCCTCTCCCTCTGCCTCTCTGTCTCTCAAATACACAAATAAATAAAAATTGTTTATTCTCTCTATTTTTTTAATTCATGAGGAGTTCAGAGAGTCCATACAGGTAGCAGTGGAGAAAAGGGCAGTCAAACCTGTGACCCAGGTGCTCAATCTTCCACTGCAAAAAGCAAAGTGTTCAAATATGGGTAGAGCCTTGCAGAGGTCTTGCACGAGGGCATTATCATAGCAACAAGAATGACTGATAAGTATTAATGGCTCATGACAAGAGAACAAATGCTATTAATTATCTTAATATATTACGCGTATTAGTAATGTTTGTGTATTATTCATGCAAATGTTATTAGTCTGTGTCAGGGGCAGCCGCTGGGCCCTGAGAAGCAGGCTCACAGCTCAGACCTCTGTTGCTCCTTCCAGATGTGCAGGGGCTGGGACTTTTCAGGGATTCACTCCCGGTGGAGCTGTGAGGAGCCAATCAGCACGCAGAAGGCGGGGACCCGGGAGCGATCGCGGTGCCACCCAATGGGCTGACAGCTAGGGCCGCCCCTGGCCAATGGGCGCGCTCCTCCGCGACGGTCGGAAGTGGTGAGGCGGCTCTGGGGGCCGTTGTTCAGTGCGGGGGCTGACTGAGGAGGCTCTGTGTCTGCGGCTAGCGGGTCAGCTGCAAGTCCTTGCTGTCGTCCTGGGTGAGTCTAGCGGCGGCCCGAGCCTTGGGAGCCTCACTGCGGCCTCCGGTTCGGGAGGAGGCCGGCATCCCTGGGGCCTGGTTTGTAGGCAGCGGAGCTATGGGCCTCGGGGGTCGCGGCCGTAAGGAGAAAGACGGCCACGCCGCGGCGTCTCCTCAGGCCAGAGGAGGAGGCCGCGCTTTCTCCTCAGGGAACCCGAGTCTCGACAGCCCCCGGCGGCGCCGCCCCTTCGCGGCCTTGGCCCGGGCGTCGGGAAAGTGGGCGTCGTCCCGAGCGCCGCTGTGGGCACCGCGCCCCGGGCAGAGCCAGCCGCGAGCCCCCGGCTTTCGGGGTGGGGGGGGGAAGCGGAGGGGGCGCGGCGGTGTCGCGCTGGCTTAGTGCGGGCTCTAGGCCAGCGACCGGGGTTCGAGTCCCCACTCCGACCAACCGTACGGCGGCTGTCTCCCCACAATGGGATAATGGCTTTCACCTCCGAGGGTTGCGGCCTGGAGGAGAGGGTCCCTGTAAAGCGCTTAGCAGTCAGACGGACGGTAAATGTTAACCGCTCCTATTTGCGAAGCTGGTGCCCTCTCCACCCCCCACCCGAACTCCCTGGGGGGAGGGGGCGGTTGGAAACCGACTCTTGAGCCTGGACCCGAGGGGGCAGCTCCGCCCGAAATCCCTGAGAGGGGCTCCTTCTCAGGTTGAAGACTTGCGCTGTACGGGAGCACTTCCCGTGCATTCGCTCATTTACTCCGTACAGCGGCCCTTGGAAGTGCTGCCAGGTGTCTGCCTGAAGAATTTGAGGCCCAGAAAGGTTAAATCCCGTATCCACTGCGTGGCGGAACCGGAGCTCGACCCTCAGAGGGGCCCACTCCCAGCCCTGCGTGCCACCCCCAGACCCCTTGCAGCCAGAGGGGCGCTTCCCTCATCCGACGCTCTGGTCTTGGTTTAGTTTCTAGAGCACATCTAGAAGCGGACAGCCCTGAGAGAAGTCTCCAGGCTTCCCCGTTTTGGGAACGTGATTTATTTTTATAGATAGATGCTTCCTATCCTTAGTTTACATTTCTTGTGGGAGCGGTTATCTTGAGTCATGTAACTCCCTCATTTAAAACCCTTCTGTGGTTTACCGTTGAGCTTGGACTCTAATCCGATATCCTTTCTGCTCCACCTGACAGGGCCTTCTTGAATCATTACCGTTTTTCATTATGCTCTTCCAGATCTACCTTTACTTTCTCTTTCATTGCCTTTTAGGCTCTCTGCCTGATTGGGTTTTTCTCCCACTCTTTCATCTCTTTCATCCTCTCTTACTTCCTCTTCGCACTTCAGGTCTTCGTTTAAATGTCATCTTGTCAGAACGTTCCCTCATCACCTTTATCTAGAGTAGATTCCCTTCATCTCCATTTGTCTTTGTACTTTTCCAGCAAAATACAGTAAGGTATCCTTTAATTTGCTTATTTTTCAGTGTCACTAAGTTCATCTATTAGACACTTTATTTCTTTAGTTTGTGAAGTAGTCTGAGTGCCAGTGTGGCACACAGGGTCCCAGTTAACATGTTGAATGAATATATGCTTTGAAAAGTGGGTTCACTCGGAAATGTCAAAACCATCAAAGAGCCCCTTTGGGGCAGTATTTAAGACCATTTTTGTGTCATGGAAAAGAATAAAGTAAATAGTGGTAACAAAATTGCCAGCACTTTGCTCTCTGCATTGACATCTTGTTTAAAAAGAAGGAAAAACTGTGCAGTGCACAAACCTGGCAGACACTCTCAGCTAAGGATCAAAGTTAACATCATCTGTAATAATAAAACTGTTGACATCATGTACTTTCTGATATAATGCACTGAGACGAGCACAACATCAGTTCTGTGGTATTCTTGCCAAAAAACATAACTAATCGTGAGGAAACATTGAATAGACTCAAACTAAAGGACATTCTATACTTAACATCATTTTGAAAGATGAAAAACTGAAGAAGTATTCTAAATCAAAGAAGGTTAAGGAGAAATAACTATATGTGATATGTGACCCTGGCTTAGATCTTGAGCCAGAAAAAGGGAATTAGTGGGATGATTCATGAATATGATTTATAGATTAGTTTTTAACATTAGTATTAGTTTCCTGCATTTGATAATTTTACTGTGATTATGATGTCCTGGGTGAGGGGTATACAGGAGTTTTTTGTGGAGCTTTTGCTTGTCAAATTATTTTAAAATGAAAATTAAAAAATAAGGTAAAATCTAAGTGTATTGGGTATTCAATAAAATAATGTACTGGTTTTGGTAACATTTTCTGTGTAGTCGTTTTTTGTTTTTGCATTCTGCATGTCATCCTAAAAGCAGAAATGAAATTGAAAGTGTACACTTTCTCCTTTGTAGTTTTCAGGAAGAACTAAAGATGGCTGAATTTCTAGATGACCAAGACACGCAACTGTGTGACAATTGGTAAGAAATTAAATCTAAGAAATGTTGGAATGAGAACAAACTAGTTTCTCTAAAAGGTTTATTTATTGGCAGGTTAAAATTGGAACCATATAATGTGGAAATATATGGGACTAAAGCCTTTTTAACGGTTTTACATAACATTGCTTGTTTTAGTAATGTGATAAGATGGTAGGTTCAGGTAGCATAGAGAAATGAGTAGAGTGATGTGATGGAGCTGGGAGTCTGAAGCTCTGGTACCTGCCTTTAGTTAATGACTTGTCAAGTCTCCCCACTGACTGTTTTGGAGCCTCACTTTTCTGATGTATAAATAAGCAGATTTATTTTTTGTATTTCTGAGAAATACACATTTTTATTTTTTAAAATTTATTTTGTTTCTTTTCTTTTTCTTTTTTTTCTTTTTTTTTTTAAGTAGGCTCCACGCCCAACATGGGGCTTGAACTCACAACCCTGAGATCAAGGGTCTCCTGCTCTATGACTGAGCCTGCCAGGTGCCCTCATCATACTTTTTTTTTTTTTTTTAAGATTTTATTTATTTATTTGACAGACACAGTGAGAGAGGGAATACAAGCAGGGGGAGTTGTGGAGGGAGAAGCAGGCTTCCTGCTGAGCAGGGAGCCCGATGCGGGGCTCAGTCCCAGGACCCTGGGATCATGACCTGAGCTGAAGGCAGACGCCTAATGACTGAGCCACCCAGGAGCCCCTCCTCGTCATGCTTTTTTATAAAAAGATACAAAAAATATAATACAATGTTTGGATTAGATGCATGCTTTTGAAAATGTTTACAAAGATTTCCCCGTGTGGCTACAGTGGCTGTTTGGGGGGTGATTGGGAACAAGTTTAGTGAGGTTGGCTCTACATCTAGCAGTGAGAGAGGAGTTCAACCAGACCCACTCAACTGTTTTTATAAAGGATTTTGCTGAAGGAATGTTCCACTGCTTTAAAAGTAAATAAATTAAAAAAAAAAAGTCTAGTTAAAGTCTTCCGGCAGTCCAGCTTAATCATTATCACTTCATGATTCCAGAACTGTTTGTGAAGACTTGGTGTCATCTTGGATGTTAAGCTTTCTATTTTGGTGTGTTTAACCCACATGAGTGACAAGAAAGAGCAGCTCTTTCTTGCTGAAATGAAACTTAGGATGCAGCTAATAATTTCCTGAGAGTTTGGTATTTTAGCGATATACAAGTGCTCTTAATGGAGAGCTAAAGAAAAAAAACGAAGCAGAACTGAGTGTGCTATGTTTAACTTACCAAATTGTGGTAGAAGGGAAGAGATGTTGAAGAAGGAAAATACTTTAACTCAGATTGGTGGAAGATTTGAGCCAGATAACAATTTTTATTTTTTTATTGCCTTTTCTTTTTACTCAGGCTTTCAACAGAATTAGTATATAATCAGAGCAACTGCTGGTTGCAATATTCTTTCCCTGACAGAATTAAGATTTCATTTCTGAGAGTGTCTTTTTTTTATTAAGTTTTTATTTATTTGAGAGAGAGAGAGAGAGAGAGCATGAGACGGGGGAGGGTCAGAGGGAGAAGCTGAGCAGGGAGCCCGATGTGGGACTCAATCCCAGGACTCCAGAATCATGACCTGAGCCGAAGGCAGTTGCTCAACCGACTGAGCCACCCAGGTATCCCATTTCTGAGGAGAGTCTTGCTTTATAGGGTATTTTTTTCTACTATGCCACTATCACTTTCTGCCAATTTATTTATTTAGTTTTTTTTTTAAGATTTTTCATTCATTTATCTGATAGAGAAAGACACAGCGAGAGAGGGAACACAGCAGGGAGAGTGGGAGAGGGAGAAGCAGGCTTCCCGCGGGGCAGGGAGCCTGATGCAGGGCTCCATCCCAGGACCCTGGGATCATGACCTGAGCCGAAGGCAGATGCTTAATGACTGAGCCACCCAGGTGCCCGTCACTTTCTGCCAATTTAAAAACTATTTTAGATTTGTTTGTGTTTTGTATGTGCTATTACTGATACAAAATAATCAGCAATGCAAATAATCACAGGAAAACAATGTGATTGTGTAAAAAAACAGGCATTGGCAATGTCAATTAAGATACTCTTATCAGTTCTCCAATTTGAAGGAATCTCAAGGCCAGGACAATGTATAAATAACTATGCTAAGGGAGTTTAAAAAAAAAAGGTAAGTTAATGGAAAGCTAATGAAAACAGGGTTATTCAAAGCCAAAGCAATTTATTTTAAGAAAAAAGATTAGCATGGAAAGGTGACTAAGCTAGCACAGACCTCCCATCTCAGTAACCCTGTTTAAATTCCAGGTTTAAAATTTTTGTTTTTAGAGCTATATTTCTGTTGTTCCCTAAGAAAAGTTAAGGTAACTTTAAATGTGAGCTGCCAGGGTGCCAGGCTGGCTCAGTTGGTAGAGCATGCAACTCTTGATCTTGGGGTCATGAGTTCAAGCCCCACGTTGGGCATAGCGTTTACTAAAAATAAAAAAAATAATAATAAAAAGATTTAAAAAGTGAAGGGGCACCTGGCTGGCTCAGTTGGTAGAGCATGCAACTCCTAACCTAAAGGTTGTGAGTTAAAGCCCCCTGTTGGGCATGAAGCCTATTTAAAAAAAATAATAAAAAATAAGAAATTTGGGTCATCTGGCTGGCTCCGTCAGAGTGTTCAGCTCTTGATCTCAGGGTCATGAGTTCGAGCCCCATTTTGGGCATGGAGCCTACTTAAAAAATCTTTTTTTAAGTTAAAAAAAATGAGTTGCCATTAGATCCACTGGGCCAGTAAAAGGAGTAGTTTGTTGTTATTGAAGATGTTCTTGCATGTCATCTCTCTTCTCTGTGGGGAGAGTGTGGTTCTGGGGAATAGGACTTTCAATGTTAGAAGGTTTTGACTTACAGGGGTGCCTGGCTGGCTCAGTTGGAAGAGCACATGACTCTTGATCTGAGGGTCATGAGTTCAAGCCCCATGTTGGTTGTAGAGATTACTAAAAACAAAACAAAACAAAAAAAACTTTGACTTTTATTTTTGCATGTATTAATGAATTGATTTTTGGCTCATTGCGTTTAGCATTTAGAAGACTACTGGGAATTTTTCTGGAAGCCTTGGCTTGCCTTTCAGTCATTTCTATCTAAAATGAGATTTCGTCTTTAACTTGCTAGTCCCTCCTTGGGGCTTTTGGCAGTTTTATCTAGATATGGAGTTGTATTTTCATTTATCTCATTTAAAACGTCTTGATTTTATCTGTATGATAGGAAGCAAGTATATTGGTATTTTGTCTGGTTGGAATGTTTGGTGGGACTATCTTGGCAGCTACATTTAAAAAGAAAATAAAACCAGTAGACAACTGTTTCATGTGTGTAATTATTGCATATATCTTTTTCTTTCAAGGTTTCTTTCAAAGTTTCCCAAGAGGTGAAAATGTATCATAGTAAATACTCTGTGGTCTTACCTAACAGCTGCTTTTGATTCTTACTGCTTTTTGTTATGATTATGTGGTCCTTAATATTTTTTTTGGTCTAATTCTAAAATTTTAGTGGCCTTGGGTATATAGAATGTTCTATGTCAATAGGTTATCCTGACTAGCCCTGTAAAATAAAAACTGTAGACATATTTTCTTGATTTTTGCCGTTAAAAGAAAATTATTGTAAAAATTATGAATCTCCACTCCCTAAGCAGTAATTATTAGGTTTAATTTTTTGTGGCATTTGTGCATATATGATTTACAATCATGATATAGCTCTGCTTTCATTTTATTGGTATACATTTACCGTAGCCACTCACTTTTTTTTTTTTTTTTTAAAGATTTTATTTATTTATTTGAGAGAGAATGAGAGAGAACACATGAGAGGGGTTAGGGTCAGAGGGAGAAGCAGACTCCCTGTCGAGCAGGGAGCCCGATGCAGGACTCGATCCAGGGACTCCAGGATCATGACCTGAACTGAAGGCAGACGCTTAATCAACTGGGCCACCCAGGCGCCCGCCCCTCACTTCTTTAAACATTTTTAATGATTTTCTTTTTTACTGTTTTATGACACTAATGAAAATCTTTATAATTCCAAGAGTGAAATTACCTGGTTAAAGACTGCATTATGGTCCTAGAAACACATTTTCAGCCTATTTTTAAACAGTGTACAATACCACTGGTAAGGTATTTATTTGACAGAGAGAGAGATAGCAAGAGCAGGAACACAAGCAGGGGGAGTGGGAGAGGGAGAAGCAGGCTTCCCACAGAGCAGGGACCCTGATGTGGGACTCGATCCCAGGACCCTGGGATCATGACCTGAGCCGAAGGCAGACGCTTAACCACTGAGCCACCCAGGCGCCCAGTTAATTTAATAGGTTTAGATCATAACTTTGATTTATAGCCCCTATATATTTTAATATCCTTCAATAAAACAAAATTAATTTAAAACTAATTTTAGTTGGTTTCCTCAGAAAGCTTGGAATTTTGGAGAAATAGGGGAAGTTAAATCTTTCAAGATATTGATAGTTTCCCTCTTTATCCAGTTGAGATTTCTTCCCATCTCATAGTTGATTGTTGTTCTGTGTCACCTTCCAGTTTTGCTGTAAGAGCTTCCTTGATAGTTTCACCATTGGGTGGAAATGAATTTGCATTTATTTGGTGTCTTGGTCTTTCAGACTGGGAGTGTGACTGACTTAGCTGGAGGCACATCAGTCATCCTTCTTTGAAATGTTTCTTACACGATGTACGAAAATTAAAACTATAAAAGAGAAATAAGCTATCTACAATTTAGTGTGGTTATTGGAGAGTTCCTTTTTTTGTTTTTTGTTTTTTAAGATTTTATTTGTTTGAGAGAGAGAGAGAGAAGGAGAGAGAGCACAAGCAGGAGGAGTGCCAGAGGGAGAAGGAGAAGCAGGTTCCCTGCTGAGCAGGGAGCCCCATGTGGGGCTTAATCCCAGGACCCTGAGATCGTGACCTGAGCCAAAGGCAGATGCTTAACTGACTGAGCCACCCAGGCGCCCCAAGGAGAGAGTTCCCATTGTACTTAGCTTTGTAGGCTAAATAGGATGTTTAAAGATTTGTGTAATTATCTGTATTTATTCTGTTCAGTATTTTATTTTTCTGAAATTTTATTCTAGGTGACATAGACTCCTTTATTTATTTTTAATCTAGATTCAAATAATTAACATATAGTGTATTATTAGTTTCAGAGGTAGAGGTCAGTGATTCATCAGTCTTATTAATACCCAGTGCTCATTACAACATGTGTCCTCCTTAATGTCCACTCCAGCTCCCCATCCCCCTCCCCTCCAGCAACCCTCAGTTTGTTTCCTATGATTAAGAGTCTCTTATGGTTTGTCTCCCTCTCTGATTTCGTCTTGTTTTATTTTCCCTTTCTTCCCCTATGATCCTCTCTTTGTTTCTTAAATTCCACATAGGCGTTAGATCATATGATAATTGCCTTTCCTGATTGACTTATTTCACTTAGCATAATACCCTCTAGTTCTCTACACATCACTGGAAATGGCAAGATTTCATTTTTTGATGGCTGACTAGGATTCCACTGTGTATATATACCACATCTTCTTTATCCATTCATGTTTTTTTTTTGAGTAATCTCTACACCCAGCATGGGGCTTGAACTCAAAACCCCAGGACCAAGTCACAAGCTCTACTGACTGAGCCAGCCAGGCACCCCTAGGCACATTCGTTATTTTTCTTTCTTTCTTTCTTTTCTTTCTTTCTAAGTAGGCTCCACACCCAGTGTGGGGCTTGAACTCAGGATGCTGAAATCAGGCATCACATGCTTTACCAACTGAGCTAGCCAGGTACCCCTAGTCAGTCTTTAAATGCAATCTTTAGCTAGACTAAAATGGGAGTTTTCTAATGGTCATATCCAAACGACGGAAAGTAAAGACTTTGAATGTGCCTCTAGTTTAAGTGTACATGAAACACTTGTTAAATTTAAATGAGCTTACTCTTTCATTTAAGATTGTCATTTTCTTCCCTTTTCTGTAACTTAGAGATGATCTTGAATTGGATCCCTTAAAGAGAATGGCAAAAAGTGAGTGAGGAGACAGGATTGGGGGAAGGGACTCAGGACTTCATTTTTATACAGTTCTGCAGTGAAGTTTATACCAACGTTCCTGACTAGTATCTAATCTGCTTTGAAAGGCATGTGGGATGT
This sequence comes from Callorhinus ursinus, assembly GCF_003265705.2. Taxonomy (NCBI): domain Eukaryota; kingdom Metazoa; phylum Chordata; class Mammalia; order Carnivora; family Otariidae; genus Callorhinus; species Callorhinus ursinus. The sequence continues at coordinate 8,961,829 of NW_027397103.1, read as the reverse complement.
AAGGGAGACAGTTTTCTGTTCCCCACTGAGTATCCCAATGCTGGCATCTGCTCTTTTTGGTTTGACTTTTAGTGGAATAAAATCTAATGAGGTTAAACCTACCTCAGACCCGGAGTGAAAATAATTGGTAGGCTGTTTTGTTTTTTGTTTTTGTTTTTAAACAATCCTGGAGTGTATCATTGTGTTTTGGGTCATGGATGGTTTTAGAAAAGCCTAGTTCATTTCTTGGCATCTGACTTCATGTTGCTAGTTGTGATTAGCGCTGACATCTAGAAGTGAGGCTGAGTTGTAGGGGTAGTATATAGCACTGATAACTCATTGTTGCACAGAAGACTCAAAACCTTTGGGAGTTAATCCTTGAAAAGTAGGGGTAGTAATAATCATAAGAGTTTACAGACTAGATTTACTAAAGAGAAGTAATGGAGACTAAAGATCAGAAAAGCCAGATTTTCATGTAATATCACTGTGCATAGATTAGTCAGTAATGCTTGCCTTTCCCTTTGATTTGTTTCTAGCAAAAAAGAAATTCCTGTGTTTAATTTTACCATCCATGAGATCCACTGTCAAAGGAACATTGGTATGTGTCCTATCTGCAAGGAACCATTTCCCAAGTCTGACATGGAGGGTCACATGGCTACAGAACATTGTCAGGTAAACCACCAGTACTCAAATGTTCATAACTGTATTGTACTTGCTATTTTGCAATAGCAAGTGATTATGTTATCACAAAGCCAATTTATTGATTGTCACTTCTTGCCATAGGTGACCTGCAAATGTAATAAGAAGTTGGAGAAGAGGCAGTTAAAGAAGCATGAGGTTAGTTTCCCTGTACCGTGAAGAGCATGAGTTACTATGGAGCTAATATTACTGAGATTACTGAGTTACATTGCAGAGCAGAAAACCAGTCTGGTTGAGTCTTGGTTCTCTACCAGCTCCACAAACACTGTCTCTCAAAGTGTTATTTAAGGCTTTGATTTTTGCTGCCAGATTCAGCTGCATGGCTATTGTGCCCCATGCTCAGGTCTCAGAGCCTTTCTCTTTGGAACTGAGTCTATCATTTCTGCTGGGGTTTAGCTGGCAGCCTCAGTGAATGCCAAACCAGGCCCGGGCTTGCCAGTGTGGTAGAACCTCTTTAGTACAGAGCCTGCCTAACATCTTGTAATTTCCTTTTGACTTCTTGATCACTTGGGTAACATGGTGTTTACACTCAAAGGAATTCCTCAGAGTGCACTTGGTATCATTTGGTCCATAGTTGAAATAAAACTGGCCATAGTTGAATAAACATTGTTTTTGTGAACGAGCATATTAATTCACAAGTTAAAAAAAAATCCCCTATTTAGTTGGTCACATAGTGTGATTACATATGTAAAAATTTACCAAGGTATGCCCTTAAGATTTGTACATTTTTATTCTATGTACCTAAAATGACAATTTATAATTTTAAAAGGTAATTCATAATCATTGTAGAAAAATTGGAAAATGTAAGAAGAAAACAATAACCATTCATAACTCCACAGCACAGAATTAAATGTCTTATAAATACTCTTATTTATAAAAACTCTTACTAGTTTTTCTAAACATTTGACCTGTGTTTTACTGGGCCTCACCAGCAAGGGGGGGTTATGATTGAGGTCACGTTAACAATAATGAGTATTTCTCCAGTTCTCATATTTACCTGCTGCATAAAACAACCTCCAGTCAGCTGTCCTGTCTTCATCCTCTCCCCTCCAGCTATTTCTAGGGGTAACATGGTAATATATCAATCATTATAAAGGTACAAGTACAAAGTATTTCCTTACATTCCTGCAAGTTAGACCAAGATAGTGGTAGACCCTGAGATTAACTAAAGAGGTTTTTTTTCAGTTCTTAAAAAAAAAAAAGTTTATACTTTATTTGGTGCTCTGGTGAGTTATTCGCACTTTTTAGGGTGGTTAACATAGTACTCACTATATTATCTGGTATGTGCCAGAAATATTTTACTCTTGGCTGTTGAGTACTTTTTTTTTTGGCTGTTATGAGTAAATTTAAATCAGTGGCATTTTTCTTTTTTTTTTTTTTTTTTTAAAATTTTATTTTATTTTATTTGAGAGAGAGAATGAGATAGAGAGAGAGCATGAGAGGGGAAAGGGTCAGAGGGAGAAGCAGACTTCCCGCTGAGCAGGGAGCCCGATGTGGGACTCGATCCCAGGACTCCAGGATCATGACCTGAGCCGAAGGCAGTCGCTTAACCAACTGAGCCACCCAGGCGCCCATCAGTGGCATTTTTCTAATAAAATCTTTCTGAATCAGTATTAATAGCTACGTGGTATATAATTTTAAAGTCACAAAAGCATATATGTAAAAATTGTCTCTTCCATTCTTGTTCCTAGGCTCTCTTTAATCATTTTCTTGTGCTTTCTACAAGAGATACTCCATGCATACACAAATAATGCTAAAAATGTTTAAAGTAACATTTAGAATAGAACTTGGGTTTAATTTGTATGGAACGAAGTTTTTGTTCTTTGGCACAGTGGTTGTAAAGTGTCTAAACTTTTGAAGTGATGTTACATTGAAGTTCTGAGTTTAAGTTCCGAAGTTTGCAATGTGTATATCAGAGTAACATATGCCTTTATATCTTTTTAATTTTTTGGTGTTTTAGTTACAATTTCAAAATACGCTTTATAAAAATTTTATCCTTCATCTGCTGAGTGTTTATATTCTTGGTGTCATTTTTGTTGGTAATTCCTGGTTTACTTGGTCAATTTAAAGCCAGTGCTGTATAGAAATGTGCAGATTAGAAAAATCAGTGTCTTTCTAAAGGACAGCCTCTTTTCCTCATTACCAGGTACTTAAGATAGATTGGAGTAGTAAGGGGAAATTGGGTTGGTGGAGCTTTGACAAACATCTGAATTGCTGTGCTTTTGCTATTTGCACCTGGGCTTTTCTGGCTGGTTTTGGGTTACTTTGTAATGTGTGCACAAAATAATGATAGGGTAGCTGAGTGAGTAGATTCCTTCTAAGAGTTTCTTTCCCTTTGTAGAATCTAGTGACAAGGACAAAGAAGGAAGCTGTGATTCTTGAATGCACAGGAAAGCATGGCAGGCAAAGCTAGGGTTGGAAAAGAATATTGAAGTAAATAAGTATGTTTGGCTTTCCTTTCCCTGTATTAAAACATAGCCTCTCTTAGACTGGCCTATTAACTGCCTTATTACTCTGTGTTGCAGGAGACTGAGTGTCCTCTACGGCTTGCCCTTTGCCAGCACTGTGATTTGGAACTTTCTGTTCTCAAACTGAAGGACCATGAAGATTACTGTGGTGCCCGGACGGAGTTATGTGGCAATTGTGGGCGCAATGTCCTGGTGAAAGATCTGAAGACTCATCCTGAAGTTTGTGGAAGAGATGGGGAGGAAAAGAGAGATGAGGTTGCCATGCCTCCTAATGCGTATGATGAGTCCTGGGGTCAAGATGGCATCTGGATTGCATCCCAGCTCCTCAGGCAAATTGAGGCTCTGGACCCACCTGTGAGGCTACCCCGAAGACCCCTGAGAGCCTTTGAATCAGATCTTTTCCATAATAGAGCTACCAACCAAAGGAACATGACAGCCCAGTTTCCAATTCAGAATAATCTATGTGAGTTGTGTTTGGATTAGAAAACTGGAATGGTATAAAAATCTCAGGGCAAATGGGAACAGGAATTTGGGGGCAAATAGATCTTAATAATAGAAACCTGATTGTAGTTAGGTAACATTAATTAGGAAGACTACCTAACTTTCCTACAGATTGGAAATAACAGAAGCTTTTGCTATTGGATTACTATTGGATTATAGCTAGTGTTGATGATGATGACAGTGACAGTTCTGTATTTACTGAGTATACAGTATGTGCTTCAGGCATTTGTAAAGTGCTTAATATGTACTAAATGATTTAGTTCTCACAGTCATTCTTAGGTAAGTGGTAGAGCTGGGACTTGAATTCAGGCAATCTGACTCCATGCTTCAAACTATTCTGCTATAGTGCAGAAATACATGAAAAATGTTTAGCACAGTGCTTGTCTCATAGTTACAACTCAATAATTTTGGGTATAAATAAAACAATTAGAACAATAATGGAACCTTTTATCACAGCAGACTTAATGTTTGGAGTCCTGTGAGAACAGGAAGGCTAGGCCTCTTTTGTTCCTGCACAAATGCCTGTAAACATTGAATATTTGCTAAGCATGGGAGACTTGAGGTAGCAACATCTCTAATTTTTTTTTTAAGATGTATTTATTAATTTTAGAGAGAGCGTGGGTGCGCACAAGTGGGATGGGCAGAAGGAGAGGGAATCTCAAGCAGACTCTGCCCTGAGCGTGGCGCTCGACATGGGGCTCGATCTCATGACCCTAAGTTCAGAACTGAGCCAAAATCAAGAGTCAGATACTTAACTGACTGTGCCACCCAGGCACCCCTCTAATGTATCTTGAGTATTGGTTATTTATTTATTTTTTCTTCCAGTGGAAGAACAAGAAAGGCAGGAAAGGAATAGAACCCGACAGCCCCCAAAAGAGGGTGGTGAAGATAGTGCAAACTTGGACTTCATGTTGGCCCTAAGTCTGCAAAATGAAGGACAGGCCCGCAGTGTGGCAGAGCAGGACTTCTGGAGGGCTGTATGTGGTGCAGACCAGTCCCTTGAAGGTTCCAATGCTCTGAATGACATGAAGGGTAGGTTTGTTTATTCTGTACTAGCCTCTGTTTCTACAGGTTTTTTAACTCTTACACTATGTAATTTATATAAAATCGAGAGTTTTTCATGAGATAAGATTTACCTTTTTTGTTTTGCTTTTCCCAACTTTTTATTCTTTAAAATCGTCAGAATAGTATAGTGACTGTCTATATACCCCTTGTTTATATTTACCAATTTTAGTATTTTTCCATTTATTTTCTATATTTTTATTTCTACCCTTGAACCATTTGAGAATAAGTTGCAGACATAACATTTTATCCCTAAGTACTTTAGCATGTATCTTAAGAACAAGGGTATTGTATGTAAACATATCACTGTAAGGAAGTTTAACAAAAGTTCCCTATTTATACATAATATCCTTATTTATACAATAAATATCCTTATTTATTTTGTTTTCAAGATCCAGGATTACACATTGTGTTTAGTTCTTTTTAGGTTAATTTAGTTTAGGCCCTTCCACCACCACCACCCCTTTTTTTTCCTTTTAGTATATTGGTACTTTTGAAGAGTCCAGGACAGTTGTTTTGCAGAATATTTCTTTCTCAATTTAGATTTGTCTGATTGTTTTCTCATGTTTAGATTCAAGTTACACAGTTGTGGCAGAATTCCTACATTGGTGGTGATGTGTCCTTCTCAAGAAGTCAGTTTATCCTATTATTCATTAAAATGAGATCTATCATATACCTCCATTATATGGGTAGCTTTTCCCTTTATAATATCTAGATTCAGGTTGTTATTTTGAGATTGTGGAGGAATGAGATATTTATACAACCTTTTATTTAGCAGTTTTTTGTATTCACTAATGTTTCTTGCTTGAATCAGGTATAACTGGTGATTGTACAATGGTGATTTTTCTGTTTTTATCCTTTGTTCTAAATTAGTTATTATTCTATAAAGAACTTTGCTCTCCTCCCTGCCTCATTTAAAAACAATTCTGGGGATCCTGGCTGGCTCAGTCTCTGTGACTCTTGATCTCAGGGTCATGAGTTGGAGCCACATGTTGGGTGCAGAAATTACTAAAAACCAAATAAATAAAATAAAAACAATTTTTTTTTTTAGTATTATCAGACTCATGGATTAAAACTAGGTTTTTATTTTTCTTTCTTATTTATTTTTAAAGATTTTATTTATTTATTTGACAAAGAGAGCGAGAGAGGGAACACAAGCTGGGGGAGTGGGAGAGGGAGAAGTAGGCTTCCCGCTGAGCAGGGAGCCCAATACAGGGCTCGATCCCGGGACTCCGGGATCATGACCTAAGCCAAAGGCAGGCGCTTAACGACTGAGCCACCCAGGAGCCCCTAAAAACTATGTTTTTAAAAATAAAAAGTTGTATTGTGTTTAGTGAACCACTCCTTTGGGTCTCTTGTTTGGAGAACAGTATATTTGAGGGATGCATGTCATACATATTTAAAATGCTGGAGGGGGCACCTGGTGGCTCAGTCGGTTAAGTGTCTGTCTTCAGCTTGGGTCACGATCTCAGGGTTCTGGGATCAAGCCCCATTCCTGCTCAGTGGGGAGCCTGCTTCTCCCCGCCCCCTGCCCTCCCCCAGCTCATGTTCCCTTTCTCTCTCTCAAATAAATAACTAAATAAAATCTTAAAAAAATAAAATGCTGGAGTTGTAAGAGGTTTTGGGGACCTAAACTTAAGCAGCTATCAGCTATGAGTTTTCTTTCTTCTTTTTTTTTTTAAGATTTTATTTATTTGAGAGAGAGTGAGAGCGAGCACAAGCAGTGGGGAAGGACAGAGGGAGAGGGAGAAGCAGACTCCCCGATGAGCAGGGAGCCCGATGCGGGACTTGCTCCCAGGACCCTGGGTTCATGACCTGAGCTGAAGGCAGAAGACGCTTAACTGACTGAGCCACCCAGCCACCCCATCTATGAGTTTTCTTTATGTCACTATGTGCATAACGACTCCAAGAACAGTAGGATAACTCTTAACATTTTATTGATTTAGATAAAATAGGAACTGGTCCTGGTTAAAAGAGGTAAATGGTAGTGTTTAATAGAAACTTGGATAGGTAATGGCATTTTGCTTTTTAAAAAATATATTTTTAAATACTTTTAAAAATGTATTTTCTTAATTATAAGTTGTATTAATGTGAAAAATAGTAAATATATATGTAAAATTTTTGTTTTTTTAAGAGACGGGTGTGGGAGGGGCAGATGGAGAGGGAGAGAATTTTTTTTTATTAACATAATGTATTATTTGTTTCAGGGGTACAGGTCTGTGATTCATCAGTCTTACACAATTCACAGTGCTCACCATAGCACATACCCTCCCCAGTGTCCATCACCCAGCCATCCCATCCCTCCCACCCCCGTCCACTCCAGCAACCTTCAGTTTGTTTCCTTATGTTTTGTCTTGTTTCATTTTTTCCTCTCTTCCCCTATGATGCTCTGCTTTGTTTCTCAAATTCCATATATCAGTGAGAACATATGATAATTGTCTTTGATTGACTTATTTTGCTTAACATAATACCCTCTAGTTCCATCCACATCGTTGCAAATGACAAGATTTCATTTTTTGATGGCTGCATAATATTCCATTTGTGTGTGTGTGTGTGTGTGTGTGTGTATACCACATCTTCCTTATCCATTCATCTGTTGACATCTCAGCTCTTTCCATAGTTTGGCTATTGTGGACATTGCTGCTGTAAACATTGGGGTGTATGTGCCCCTTCAGATCACTACATTTGTATCTTTGGGGTAAATACCCAATAGTGCAATTGCTGGGTCGTAGGGTAGCTCTATTTTGAACTTTTTGAGGAATCTCTCCATACTGTTTTCCAGAGTGGCTGCACCAGCTTGCATTCCCACCAACAGTGTAGGAGGGTTGAGAGGGAATCTTAAGCAGGTCCCACCTAGCGCAGAGCCCGATGAGGGGCTCAATCTCACACCCCTGAGATCATGACCTGAGCCGAAACCAAGAGTTGGATGCTTAACCAACTGGCACCCCAAATGTTTTGTTTTTATGATCTCTAGACTGTGGCTGGTTAACATGTAAATTCAAAGACTGAATAAGGGGTGAGTCTGTGGCTCCTTAGAGGGTTATGTCCCTATCAGTTGAAAAAACACTGTTTTACGCTGCATTTTCTTTTTTTTTTTAATTTTCTTTTTCTTTTTTTATTTATTTTTAAAAGATTTTATTTATTTATTAGAGAGAGAGATAGAGTGAGAAGGAACACAAGCAGGGGGAATGGGAGAGGGAGAAGCAGGCTTACCGTGGAGCAGGGAGCCCGACGCGGGGCTCGATCCCAGGATCCTGGGATCACGAGCCGAGCTGAAGGCAGACACTTAACCACTGAGCCACCCAGGCGCCTCAGGCTGTATTTTCTTCCTTAAGAAAATGCTTCTTGTAGAGGATTTTTTTTTTTTAATTGAAGTATAGTTGACATACTAAGTTAGTTTCAGTTGTACAACATAGTGATGCAACAATTATATACATTATGAGATGCTTAAAATAAGTATATTATAGTGTTATTAACTGTATTCCCTGAGCTGTACTTTCCATCCCCTTGAGTAGAGGATATTTAAAAACAATTTGCAGGGCCCCTGGGTGGCTCAGTTGGTTAAGTTTGCCTTTGGCTCGGGTCATGGTCCCAGGGTCCTGGGATTGAGCCCTGTGTTGGGCTCCCTGCTCATCAGGGGGTTCTGCTTCTCCCTCTCCCTCTCCTACTCCCCCTGCATGTGCTGTCTTGCTCACTCTCAAATAAATAAATCTTCAAAAAAAAATTGCATCTGTAATAAAAATGATTGGGTAGGAATTAAATAGGTGAGTTGCATGTAAATTATGTCTCAATAAATCTCTTAAAGAAAAAAGAGGCAAAAATCATGAAAAAAATTTAAGATTGTGAAAGAGTGTAAAAGGAAGCATAAGTCTTCTTCTCACCCACTGATAAGTCTCCTGGTTCTCCCCAGAGGTTACCACTTTCAGCAGGTAATTAGGTAACCTTACATTTTTTTGCACAGACAAGGTTGTGAATATGTATTATGACGAGACTGTTTAAAAGCTGGTTTTATTAAACTTCCTGCATTTTGGGGAGCAGAACAAGGCTTGTCAATGTAATGTTTCGCTTTGAATTTTTCTCCATTTCTAAGTTTGGTAACCCTTTATGAAATATTGACAGACAATTCTCTCCTTTATTACCTTTGATCTGTTTTTTACCTAATAGTTGCTGCTTCTTTCCCTTAGGAAAATGCACTAGTCCCAAAGAAAGCATTTCCAAAGTCTGAGCATCATTTTTTAATGTGAGTGTCCTTATCACCCTTTCAGACTTGACTTTCATGGTGCTAAAGAAAGTAAAATGCAGTAGCATAGTAGTGACAAGTGAAGACTGAGTTCAGTGTAGTTTCCTTTATTTTCTCCTTTCTTGATCATATCTTAGATTGTTTTACTGACTTTTGCTTGTTTCGTTCCATTTTTCCTCTCTACTGGTTTGGAATTTATATTCTTTGCCTCTATTCTTGTGATGGTTGCCCAGGAAATTTCAACATCTCTATTTAATTTAACAAAGACTAAAATTAATCAACCTTATCACACTTATCCCAGTTAATACAGTACCTTTAGAATTAGGATCTTCCCTTTATAACTTAAAAGCTACTAATGTGGTAAGTTAGTGTTCTCTTGTTTCCTTTTTAGCACCATGTTATAGATATTTCTTGTTTTATATACTCATTGTATTTATTTTATTTATTACATGTTTACCATTTTCTTTGCTCACCCATTCTTCCTTTTTTTCCCAGAACTTCCTTCTGGGATAAATTTCTTCCTAAGGTATATTCTTTGGAAATTCTATTGAAAGTGTCTGTTGATTGTAAATTTTCTATTTTTGTTTGTCTGAAATCTTATTTTTTCTTGTTACATGGTAGTTTCTCTGTCACACAGTTCAAGATTGCCAATTATTTTGTCTTAGTTCTTTGAAGATATTTTGGCTTCTGTTGTTGGCTATAGAGATGTCATCTGTTAGTGTTATTTCTCTATAGGTACTTTGTCTTTTCTCTCTGGCTCATTTTAAGATCTTTTTGTCTTTGAGTTCTGCAGTTTCCTGATGATTTCTCTGGCTTTAAATTTCTTTGGATTTGCTGGCTTTCCTGATTTGTAAATTTAGTATTTTTCATCTATATGGAAAATTGTCATCTGTTATTTCTTTGATTATTGCTTGTCTTCCTTTTTTTTTTTTAAGATTATTTATTTGAGAGAGAGAGAGAATGGGGGGGCTGGGAGGGACAGAGGGAGAGAGAGAGGACAGCTGATTCCCTGCTGAGCAGGGAGCCCAGCACAGGGCTCAATTCTAGGACCCTGAGATCATGACCTGAGCCGAAGGCAGACGCTTAACCGAGCCACCCAGGTGCCCTGTCTTCCATTCTTTGTAGTCTTTTTCTTTTCCTTTTTTTTTTTGTTTTAAGATTTTATTTATTTGAGAGAGTGCGAGTGGGCGCAAGTCAGCACGAGTGCAAGCAGGGGGTGGGGGAGAGTAGAGGGAGAGAGAGAATCTCAAGCAGACTCCCCACTGAGCACCGAGCCTGTTGCCGGGCTTGATCTCACAAACCTGAGATTAGGACCTGAGCCAAAATCAAGAGTCTAACGCTTAACCACTGAGCCACCCAGGCTCTCCTACATGTGTTAGATTTTGCTCTATCCTCTGTTTCTTATATTTTCCATTTCTTTGTCCTCTGGGGTACATTCTGGGTAATTTCTTAAATGTCTGCTTTCTAATCTATTCAGTATGTCCATTGAGGTTTTCACTTCAGTGATTAGTATAGTTTTCATTTATTTGAGTTGTATTTGATTTGTTTTTTTTCTTCAATTGTGCCTCATCATATTTTAAATCTTTTTTTTTAAGATTTATTTATTTCAGAGAGAGATTGTGAGAGAGAAAGAGAGAACACCAGTAGGGGGAGGGTAGGGGGAGAGGGAGAAGCAGACTCCCCGCTGAGCAGGGAACCAGATGTGGGGCTTGATCCCAGGACTCTGAGATCATGACCTGAGCCGAAGGCAGACGCTTTAACTGACTGAGCCACCCAGGCACCCCTTAAATAATCCTTTATAGGAGCGCCTGGGTGGCTCAGTTGGTTAAGTGTCCGACTATTGGTTTTGGCTCAGGTCATGATCTCATAGGTTGTGAGATTGAGCCCTGTATGGGCTCCATGCTCAGGAGGGAGTCTGCTTGAAGATTCTCTCGCTCTGCCCTTGCTCATGTGCTTGTGTGCACTCTCTCTCTCAAATAAATGTTTTTTTGTTTTGTTTTGTTTTGTTTTTAAGATTTTATCAGAGAGAGAGAGGGCACAAGCTGGGGGAGCGGCAGGCAGAGGGAGAAGCAGGCTCCCCGCTGAGCAAGGATCTTACAAAAGGCTTTTTTTTTTTTTTTTAAATCTGGGGTTGTCCTGTTCCAATTCCTTTTTAAACACATCTTTAAACATTTTAGATATACTTATTTTTCTGTAGTGTCTGAAAATATATCTAAAGTCTCTTTTGCTATTTGTTTCTGCTCACTGTCATGGTGGCTTGCTGCCTCCTGCGTGTGTGGGTTTTTTTTTGTTGTTTGTTTTGTTTATTTTTTTAAAATATTATTTGAGAGAGAGGGTGCATGTGAGCATGAGGGGGGAAGAGGAAGAGAAGCAGACTCCCTGCTGAGCAAGGAGCCTGATGCAAGGCTCGATTCTAGGACCATGACCTGAGCCGAAGGCACATGCTTAACTGACTGAGCCACTCAGGTGCCCCTGTTTTTAGTTTTTAAAAAATTTATTTTAGAGAATATGCAAGTGGGGGGAGGGGCTGAAAGGGGGGTAGAGAGAGAGACTGACTCCCAAGCAGATTCTGTGCTGAGCTGAGGGCCGAACTCAGGGCTTGATCCTATAACCCAGGAGGTCATGACCTGAGTCAAAACCAAGAGTCAGATACCCAACCTACTGAGCCACCCACGTGCCTGCTCTGTGTGTGTTTTAACATTAAACTTCCTAAAGTGTTCCTCAGAGTATTTTGTATATGCTTCTTTTAGGTGCCTAGGGATACTACTGACTGGGATAATTTTATTTTTATTTTTTTTATTTTTTAAAAGATTTATATAAGAGAGAGACGGGGGGGTGCTGTGGAAGAGGGGGCAGAGGGAGAAAGAATCTTAAGCAGACACTTGCTGGGTGCTGAGCTTGATGTGGGGCTCGATTTCACGACCCTGAGATCGTGCACGACCCTGAGACTGTGCATGACTTGAGCTGAAATCAAGAGTCGGACGCCCAACAGACTGCACCGTACCACCCAGGTGCCCCTGGGATAATTTTAAATTGAATTTTTGGTTGGCTTGGACTTTTAAAAATTATAAACATGAATCTATGTAAAAACAAATGTAGATTCTAGACTCAAACCCACGTAAAGGCCAAACTAATTACTCTTCCTTGGTAAAGACTTTTTTGTCCTACCCAGAGTGAGGACCTAGGTAGGCAGGTTTTCTTAACTCTTCTCGTTGTTCACCCTCCAGTTGTTCAGCAGTCTTACTGAGGCTGTTCTGTTTGGGGAATCCTGGTTTTAAAACTACTCTTACTTATTTGCTCTCGTAAATTACTTTTGTTGTGTATCGTTCTTGGTATTTTGTCCTGGAGAGTTTTTAAGGATATCTGTCTACCAGTCGTAAGTGAGCCTCAACTTCTTGATTGATAAAATGAGAGTAATGTAGGATCTCCTTTATAAGTCTTCTCTGAGGATAGAAATAATGCACAGAAGCTTTTAGATTAGTGCCTGGGGTTAGTACACATTTACATTCTTCCTTAGAGTAATGGGTAAGCTACTACTCTACTCTTGCTCAGGAAATGCTGACAAGTAAATCTCTTTTTCCATACTGGAAGTTTTTTCCTTAGGATTTGTCTCTTAGATGGCTCCTCTTGGAGGATTTACAGTCCCACAAATTGCTACATCTAAGAAAAGTCAAAGGAAGTCAGAGTTTTATATAAAACCTTACAAGGGGGATAAAGTTTGTTTTTGTTCATTGAGACTGACTGTATGGCCTGATACCTAGGTGCAGCTGACCGGACCATGTTGCCTTGTGAGTTTTGTGAGGAGCTCTACCCAGAGGAACTGCTGATAGACCATCAGGTGTGTTTTAATTACTTGAGGAATGTGTGCAGGCCATAGTTGGTGTTGTAGGCCACATGGGATCTTGAGTCAACTTTTTTTTCTTTTAAGATTTTATTTAATTGAGAGAGAGAGACAGCGAGAGAGGGAACACAAGCAGGGGGAGTGGGAGAGGGAGAAACAGGCTTCCCGCCAAGCAGGGACCCTGATGCGGGGCTTGATCCCAGGACCCTGAAATCGACCTGAGCCAAAGGCAGTCGCTTAACCAACTGAGCCACCCAGGTGCCCCTTGAGCTAACTATTTTAATATACCTGTGACAGTAGGTAGCCACTGTGTTTCTTTTTCTTTTTCTTTTTTTTAAGATTTTATTTATTTGACAGAGAGAACACAAGTAGGCAGAGTGGCAGGCAGAGAGAAAGGGAAAAGCAGGCTCCCCCCTGAGCAGGGAGCCCGATGCGGGGCTCGATCCCAGGACCCTGGGATCATGACCTGAGCCGAAGGCAGATGCTTAACGACTAAGCCACCCAGGCACCCCGCCACTGTTTCTTACCATGGTGTGACTGACCTAAGGGTATGAGAACTCAGCTTTGTTCCCTCTTGAAAAGTAATCGTTCATTCCAGCAGGCCCGGTTGCTCTCTCCATACTATGGTGACTAGTGTACATCTCCACTGACCATCTTAATCTCGTGTCATCTCATGCCCCATTTTGATTTATTGGAGGTGTACTGAAGTCCTTGCAATTTCCTGGAAGGGTTAAGGATCTTTTTTGCACTTTAGTTTTTGTTTTTTTTTTTTTTAAGATTTTATTTATTTGTAAGAGACAGAGAGAGGCAGAGGGAGAAGCAGGCTCCCCGCTGAGCAGGGAGCCTGATGGTGGACTCGATCCCAGGACTCTGGGATCATGACCTGAGCCGAGGGCAGATGCTTAACCATCTGAGCCACCCAGGCATCCTGCACTTTACTTTTTCTTCCTGCAAGATGTGTGGTCATCCACCCTGCTTCCTCAACACCCAACAACACAGATCCTTACTTGTAGACTTTGTTCTCACATGACTTTCAGGAAACCGTCCTGAGGGATCTTATGAAGACAAGGTCAGAGGTCCCACCTGTGTCCTCAATAGTCCTATGCCCACTTCTCTTTTAGCCTCTCACCCCATGGTGTGGTCTCCTGATCCCCCGTTGGTCTGCACCAGTAGGCTGAGTTCCTTCAGAAGATTCTGTGTTTTCCTAGCTACTGAATCTCTCAGTACCTGGTGTATGAAAGGTGTCCTGTGCTTTTTGAATGATTGAAAGTTCATGAGCTATTTAGAAATGATAAGAGAATAGCCTTTGTGTTTGAGGATTACATGGTGGAGGGAACCACTTTTTCCCCTCAACACTGTTGTTCTCTGATTTGGTTTGGCCTCATCTGGCGTTTCCATAACTATTAAGTAATCCCTGTGCTCTGGGCGGAACATATATTTCCCCCATAAGTGGAATAATATAGTATTTGAATACATCTACTTTTTGGTTTGGGAACAGCATAAGAAAACCTATTAATAGGGACAACAGCCTCTTTTACTTAGTGGGGCTGTGGGAAGAATCTTGAGTCTTCTCAATTTAAAAAGAATAATCACAGGGCCTCCTGTCTGGCTTAGTTGGTAGAGCATGTGACTCTTGATCTCAGGGTTATAAGTTCCATCCCCACGTTGGGTGAGATTACTTAAAAAATAACATCTTTAAAAAAGAAAAATAATAATAACCACATGAACACAGTAAAAACAACGTAGAATGGTACAGAAATGTTTGTGTTCCATTTGTGTTTGCCCTAACCCTTTTTAGTCTCTCTCCCCATTATTAAGAATTATTAACATTTGTGACTTTCAGACAATGTTTTAGGAATGTAGTGTTTTCCTTAACGCCTCCTTTTTTTTTTTTTTAACCTATGTTTTTTGAGACAGACAAGCTGTAATCCTTCCTGTGCCTTACCTTCACTCAGTATGGGCAATACTTCCCCCAAAGGGGTGGAGGATCCTGATGTCATCTTCCAAAAGTTTTTGCAGCAGGCTTCAAGTAATCAGTTAGACTCTTTGATGGGCCTGAGCAGTTCATCCCCCGTGGAGGATAGCATCATCATCCCATGTGAATTCTGTGGGGTACAGCTGGAGGAGGAGGTGCTGTTCCATCACCAGGTAAGAGTCCCCAGAGGACCTGTCTGCTTCACTCTGAATGAACCTAAGGCTTTCAGAACTGAGAATGCTTCTTTAGCTTTTAAGTTGCATGCATACCTGACCTGGCTACTGGCTATGCCCTGTTCTGTGAACTATCTGAGGTGTACACTGCCTCAGGCTTTTAGACTTTCTCTACCTCTGTCAACTAAAACCATAATGTCATTAGCTGGGCATCCAGGACCTGTCAAAAGGACTTTTTATTTTTATTTTTATCATTTTAGAGGGTGGGAGAACACATGTAGGAGGGGAGGGGAGGAGGAGCAGAAAGAGAATCTTAAGCAGGCTCCACCCTCAGCATGGAGCCCAAAATAGGGCTCTATCTCACAACCCTGAGATCATGACCTGAGCCGAAACCAAGAGTTAGACACTTAACTGACTGAACCATCCAGACACTTCCTTGCCAAAAGGATTTTGATGAGAGTTTCCCTGAGTTCACTGACAAACATTTTATTTTTGACCAGGCAGGTTCTTCCTGTTGTGGAGGCACTGAGTCTTGGATTCCTGGCTTTACCTTTATAGATAGGTTCTATTCCCTCACTGGGGATATCTATAAATGAAGGAGTTAGACTAGACAGTCTGAAGCTCTTTTTTAGGTTTGCAGTCTAGGATTCCAACCTCTTGGTAAAAAAATACATTTTCTGCCTAGTCTTGTTTGTTATGAGGAGCTAATGCTGAGGGTATGTTCAGGGTCTTTTCTGTAGTTGATCCCATATAGCTCTTGCTAGAGCATCACACATTCCATTTCTGTAAGAAAGACTTCTGCTTTTGGATCAAGCAGTAGACAAGTAACTGCTTGTTGTCTCAGGGGAGACTATGAAATAAGCAACCATGCAAATGTTCTGTGATCAAAGTACTGACACGCTTTTCTGGGTTCTTAAGACCAGCGCTTCCTTTATCCTGGCACAATCAGAGTGCTTCTTTCAGTGCTTTAGGTGCTAATGGGAATGATTGTGCCATTCCATATGCGTTTCCTCTTCGTCCCAGGCCCTTCTTGACAGTGGTTGTCAAAGTCATGTCTGTCTCCTCCCTCCCCCCATTAGGTCTCTTTACCCAGCCTGCTATTCCTTCCTTTCATAGTTATTCATAGGAATAACTCAATCCTGAGGAACTAATTCTGGTTTTTCTTGTTAGGACCAGTGTGACCAACGCCCAGCCACAGCAAACAACCATGTGACAGAGGGGATTCCTAGACAGGATTTCCAGCCTCCAGAGACCTCACCAGAGCTGCCCAAGAGGCGTGTCAGACACCAGGGTATTAGCCAGGGCTGAGCCAAGGCCACAGGTCTGCTGCTGGCTCAGGCCTGCTTACCACTTCTCATCTGCTACTCTAACATGGGGGTTACCTGAATTCTGAGTTACCAAGCACAGTAGGATCTCACTGGGGACTCTCATGTGGCTAGTTGTGGTCCCATGTTAGACTAAGCTGTCTGGAGTGTATTATAGGGTAATGGCTTTGGGGACAGCCGTGAGACCTGCTTGTCAGTGCTTATTCAGCTGCAGGTCTCCTATCTGTGCAGTTAGTGGATAATTTGGAGATAATTTTCAGGCCTTACTATGTCTGCCCTGAGTTCCTGCTTTTAGTTGAACTATGTTAAGGGTACTCCTATTTATTAGTAATATTATTTAGAAGCCTCATGAGTAGGCAGGTAAGCTATTTTTGAAACCCAACCACTACAAAGCCAGTTAGAAACTTTTTCGAGATTTGCTGGCACACCATTGTTGAATACTCAGGAGACTGTATTTGAGGACTCAGGTAATAAGTGTGGACAAGGTGTTCCCAACCAACCTTGTTCTAGAGATGTGGGTTTCAACAGTAAGGCAGTCTTTTACCCAGAATCCTATTATTCCTGCCCCAGATCCAGCACTCATAGCAAGAGCAGGCTTTTCCCTAAAGCTGGTGCTTTTTTCTCTTCTCAGGAGACTTGGCTTCTGGTTATATGGATGATATCAAGCAGGAAACGGCTAAAGGGCCCACCTACCCTCTTCCCCCCAGCAGACCCATTAACAATATGACAGCAACTTGTAACCGACTGTCAACATCCACATCAGGCCCCAGACCTGGGTGCCAGCCTAGCCCTCCTCGCATATTGAAGCTCAACAACTTAGACAGCCAGGATGGCCGGGCACGCAATCGAAACAGCCATAACGCAGCCATGGCCACTGGACACGTTCCAGTGATTCACCCAGTGCGAAATCTCTACCCAGAAAACCTTGTACCCACCTTCCCCCGTGGGCCTTCAGGGAGGTATGGAGTAAGGTAAGAATCAGTAGCCAGGAGTGGAGCTTGGGAGTAGCTCAGGAGAACATAGTGGGAGTATGGACTTTGCGTGTATTGCGACCTGATCCCAAAACGTTCTTTTGCTTTTTTGGGGTTTTTCATTGTTCATTTGTTTTGTCTGCTGGTGGAAAGTTGCTTTTGTCTGGTTACAGCAGTTTCAGTTCTGAGTTTCTGACTTTTGTTCAGAAATATCTCAGGAACTAGTTTCCAATCCTTCTCTTTCAGTGGTAGGAATGAAGGTGGCAGGAACTCGCGGGTCACCTCCACAGCTGCCAGCTACCGAAACAGAACTGCAAAGGTACCTGGGGATCCAGCCAGGAGTGCTCAGTGAGGACTCATAATTGGGTGGGACTGGTACGGTTCTTGGGAGTCTGAAGAGGTGGGCATCAGGCAGTGGATGAGGTTTCCCTCAAAGTTTGACATTTCTAGGGCTCTAGAGGAGGAGAACTGCTTTTTCACTTCCTCCTTTCTACTTCGTTTGTGTTCTCTTGTTCAACAGGCAAAACCCCCCAAGCAACAGGGAGCTGGGGATGCAGAGGAGGAAGAGGAGGAGGAGTAAGGTGTCGCAGAGACCTGCGCAGTGGGTCCATCTTTTCTGCACAGCAGCACTTGCCGCGGTTCAGGCCCCACCTCTTGGGCTCTGTGGGCAGGGGAGATTTTACAGATTTTAACTTTTTGTAGGTTATGGCCATTTTGTGTCTTTTGAGATTGTGCTGTGGGAGTTTGAGGGTTTGGGGGAGGGTTAGCAGGGAGGCTGTTGAGAAATGTTTCATCTTTAGCTACTGCCTTTTGGCTGCGCAAAAATACAAGTTATGGCCTCTCAGCCCACCAGGGCTCCATCTTTTGACATACTATTGCCACTGCTTCTTGGTGCTGTGTAGTCCTGGTGCAAAGAGGAGAGAGGGTTCTGGAAACCTGGTACTCACCAGTGAAGTGATTCTCTTCTCTGCTGGGGCCTCACTTTGGGAACTTTTAGGTACCCTCTCCTGTGTACCGTCCCTCCCCACTGTAGAATTTGGGCCTCTGGTGTGTATGGAGGCACTCTGGTAAAGTGTTCAGGCCAGTTGCAATATATGTTAGGAACAAGGCTTTGGAGATGAGTTGAGCTAGAAGTGAGCGCACCAGAGGCTTTGTTTAAATCTGCTTCTTTGGCATTTGGTGTAACTGTTTCTGGTGGGGAGCACGGCTCCTTTGTCTTTACTGTCTTATGATGGAGAAGGCTGGGGGCTCCCTGTTGCCACCAGAGCCATGCTGGGCTCTGCCTGGATCAGGACTGAGGCCTCTCCTAAGCTCCATGGCTTGCCCTGAAAACCAAGTATCAGAGCCCCCATCCCCTCTTTTTATTTTACTACTACCACTACTACTACTACTACTACTACTACTACTACTATTATTATTATTATTATTAACATACTTGTAATAGAAATAAACTTTGTACTTGGAGTTTGGCTGAGTCTTGTGGTTCCTTCTCCTTTGCACTCTGGAGACCTCAGGGAAGACAGATTGGGCTGGAGTTGGCCCTGAAGTATGGAGGAACGTGAGCAGGACTAGGCTTTTTTTTTTTTTCCCCCCTGTGCTTCCTGGAACCCTAGTAGTTGCAGCATGAGCTTCTTCTCAGTGCCAGACATTCAAGATAAAATTTTCTGTTGGATTTTGAGAAAATGGATGGTTGTTGCAGCTCTGGTGATGATTTGGGGTGGAGGTGGGACTGCCTCCAACTAAATAGAGAAAGGCAGGTATCTTAAAAGCCTCGGTCCTGAGAGAGGTTGAGCCTTAGCAGAATTATTCCTTACCCCTCAGCACCTCACAGTTTGCACAGGACCTTAGGTCATTTTGAGCTTATTTTTTCTCCTAACAACCTAGTGGGGCTGGGAAAAGAGGGAAGAATTGCCTCATTTCATCAGTGGAAAGGAGGGATCTGCAGAAGGCTATGCAGATAATTCATGGCAGAGCCAGGACTCATATCCAGGTCTGAGCTATACTGAGAAAAAGAAGCAAGACCGGAGAAAAGAATATATAACTATAGGGTTTTTTTGGTATAGTTTATGTCAGTTATACCTCAATAAAAATTATCAGTCAGCTCAGAAAGACCTTGTCTTTGGTGAAAGAAGCCCAAAAAGACTGAGAGAACTGGGTCACTTCTGGCATGATTGAAAATGCCCCTGGGACTTAAAGGAGGCATGAGGAAGAATCCTCGGGGGCAGAGAGGGCTTTGGGGCTTGTCACCCATAACTTTAGTTTTTGGGGATGGAGATAGATAAACTTGTTTTCCTTTCCTTTGGTTGGATTAGACATTCAGTAAAATACTAATTTTTTTGGTTTTTTTTACTTTACCTGAGCCGAAGCCAGACGCTTAACGACTGAGCCACCCAGGCACCCCATATGTCCAGTGGTTTTTGATTGGATGCCAGGCATTCTGAATTTTACCCACTTAATGTGCTGGCTATTTTTGTATTCCTATATTTTCGAGCTTTGTTTTTATACTTGATCACTGTCAAACAGCTTGATCCTTTTGTGTCAAACTTTTAAGCTTATTAGGTGGGACCTGAACAGGAATTAGTTTTTCCTAATTCCAAAATTGGGAATTTTGCTGCAGTAGTGAGGCAAAAATCAAAGTTCCATAAATGATAGTTTTCTATATTGGCTAGCGGGAACAGGAACTATTTCCTGTTCTTTGTCAGTTCTAATCCTTTCGGCTGGTTCTTTTCCCAGCCTCTGGCAGTTTCCTTATATGCAGGAGCTTATCATTACTCAGCTGAATACTTGAGAAGGACCATCAACAGATCTACAGAGTTCTCTCTATACAACTCTTCCTCTCTGGTACTCTGCCCCACAAACTAGGTGCCTTGGATGCTTTGTTTTCTTAACTCTGGGAGACTGTAGGTAGGGTTCCAGCTTGGGTTTCCCCTCCTTTTGCTGCTGTCTGAAAACTATCCATACCACACGCTGAGGCCATGATACCACCACCGTATTTCTCAGAGCCCTGTCCTTCATTGCCTGATGTTTTGAGAACCATACATGTCAGGTTTTTTTTTGTTTTTTAAAGATTTTATTTGAGATAGCGGGCACGAGAGGGATAAGCAGACTTCCACTGAGCAGGGAGCCTGATGCAGGGCTCGATCCCAGGACCCTGAGATCATGGCCTGAGCCAGAGGCAGATGCTTAACTGACTGAGCCATCCAGGTGCCCTACATGTCAGGTTTTTTATTTTAGTTGTTGAGATGGGGAGGGTAAGTCTGGTTTCTGTTCATCTATCGTGGTTAGAATTAGAAGTGTCCTGAAAGCATTATCTTTCTAGATTGTTTTACAGCCTGATACCATTCTGATTTGCATGTCATTTTCCCCCCTTGAAGCTTTTTAGGATGTCTATCCCTGGTATTTTTTTTTTTTAAGATTTTATTTATTTCACAGAGAGAGACAGCCAGCCAGAGAGGGAACACAAGCAGGGGGAGTGGGAGAGGGAGAAGCAGGCTTCCCGCTGAGCAGGGAGCCCAATGCAGGGCTCCATCCCAGGACCCTGGGACCATGACCTGAGCCGAAGGCAGACGCTTAACGACTGAGCCACCCGGGTGCCCCTATCCCTGGTATTTTTAAACTTCCCCATGTGTATGTTGGTGTGGATTCTTTTTCCATTCAAAGAGCTGGACACTTAATGAGCATTTTGGAAACTTGTGACCTCTTGTTTTTCAGAGTTTTCTTATTTTTTTTTGGTAATTTCTCTCCTGTTTTCTCTCTTTGCAGAATTCCAGTGATAGTTGGATATTGACACTCTTAGACTGATCCATTTTTTTCATATTCTTTTTGCCCAACTTTATGGGAAAGGTCAACCATATCCTTTCATTCTGATATTAAATGTATTTCCAAAACCTGTCTTTTATCCTTTCTGACAGCCTTTTTCCCCCGTACTCAATGGATGCAGTACTTTTTAAAGTTTCAAGTAATCTCTGCACTCAGTGTGGGGCTCAAACTCACAACCCCATGATCGGGAGGCATACCCTCCACCAACTGAGCCAGCCAGGCACCCCGATGCAATACTTGTTCTCATACTTTGTGCCACAGCTGTTTCTTTGATTTGTTCTACTCTGTAATTTTTGTTTTGATATTTTATGTTATAGACTTTTCCTCAAATCTGTGTCTTGGCTGTTATATTTAAGACTGGGGCACTGGGGCACTAAAAATGAGAAGCTTCTTTAACTGTTCATGTTTACTGTGGGGCAACCGGCTGGCATTTTTACTGGAGAGCTCCTGCTGTCAGAATCTGTAGGTCTTTGGTTTAGTCCAGAAAAGGGTCTTCCAGCCTGCTGTGTAAACTTAGGGTGGGGCTGGAGTCTCAGCTGTTCAGGTGGTTTCTCCTGAATAGGACTTCTAGCTTTCTCCAGGGTGGTGGGCTTGAACTTCTGGTTCTTACATGAATTTCCAATCCCTGTTTTCCTCCTGGCACATGGGGCCTCTAATTCCTTCTTCCCTTTACGATGTTTGTTTTTTAGAGGGAGGTACAAATAAGCTTGCTTCCCATGATGGGCTCATGTATTCTTCCAACAGTTATCCTTTCAGAAATTGTGGATTAAAAAGATTTGTTTCATGAAGATGGAATGTGTGTTTTTTTTTTTTTTAAGATGTTATTTATTTGACAGAGACAGCGAGAGAGGGAACACAAGCAGGTCCTCATTTTGGTGTACTTGTATTTGGTGGGGGGCACTGAAGCATTGCGATTTATTTTTATAAGTAGGCACCATGCCCAACATGGGGCTTAAACTTGACCCTGAAATGAAGAGCCAGCCAGACTCAGTACTTGTTATTTTTAAGAAACTATCCCTCCAGGAGAACATCCCTACAGAAAAGTGCCTGGTAGTAGTATACAGCCCACTGTGAACACGTTATCTATCACCACCACCCATATCAAAAACATCACCAAGACCCCAGAATGCCCCTACTCTCTCAGTCACTATCCTCTGGGTCCCAAAACCACCACTATCTTGACATTTTATGGTAAGATAGATCAGTTATTTTTCACTCTTTTCATTATTAAATGAACTTAAGTACTTTTTAATGCTTGATTTCTTTTGCTGATCACTGTGTGTGTGGCTCCTCCACATGGTTGCACGTAGTAGTGTGCTTTCTTTTCTGTCCGGCATTCCATCGTGTGCCACTGCGGCGAGCGCCGTGACAGCTGCTGTGAGCATCCTCTTACACGGCTTTCGGTGCACATGTGTATGTATTCTGTTGGCCTGGGATTGCTGGTCTTAGGGCATGTGTAGAGGAGAGTACCAGTTTTCCAGAGTAGTTGTAGGTCACATTCCCCACATCGGTATGTGCTTGGTTCCACATCTGCCCCCAACCATGGGGGTGTGGTGGTAGTTGTATAGATTTTGTCATGATTTTAATAGGCATTTCCCTGATGACTAGTGAGGATGAGTGTTGTCTATTATTGGATAGTGTAATTTTGAATACACTTGTTTTCTAAGAAGCAGCTCTTTAAAAAGATGACCTCAGCCATTCTGGAGAGCAGGAGGAGAATCCTTGCTGTGCTCAGTGAGGTATCTTCAGCTGAGGCACCTCACTCCCCAGCTTCTCCCGTCCAACAGAAGTCTTCTCTCAGCTGAGAGTGGTTGCTTTTTCTGTTTCTAGCGCCGTGAGGCAACAGACAGGAGGAGAAAAGTTGCTTATTCCTCATCCAAGAGGACCCTTGCTCTTCCTGTAATGAAGACATAGGTGGGATAACTTCCACTAAAAGTTAGCATTTATTAAGTATAAAGGTAGGGTCAAAAGAAGAATTAAGTGGGTCTGTGTGAGGCCTCCCATGGAGCAGGAGGACGTGATAAGGTCCAGGAAAGGAGACTGGTTGGATTCTTCTGAATGCAGACCCCAGGGTTCCCTTTCGGGGTGGCAAGGGAGAGCTGTGCAAGAAGAGGGCAGAACCATCGATCTTAGGAAAGCAGCACCAAGTCTTTATCTTCTGTGCACTTCCCTTTTGTACAGTTCTAAGTCCACTGCCGGCTCCTAAGGGAGGATATGTGGTCTAAGAATGGCCTGGACTCTTCCAGTGCAATGAGCTCCTGGAGGAAAATCCTCACACTGGCAGAAGAGTCTAGACAAGCTCCACTATGAGTAGGGGGCCAAACATGCAAGCGTTAGGTTTAGCTTTGACCTTGGATTTCCATCCCTTCGAAGACTCATACTTTCTATATGAAAACCAGCCTCAAGGAGTTGAATGGGAGGAAAGGATAGCTTATAAGCATGGTGGGGTAAGAAGCACATCAAGTGCAGAGACCTAATTCCTAACTACTGGACAAGCACTTCGGTATCAGAGCCATCCGAGCCTGTCAGCCTTTGAACCTTTCCAGTGAGTAGATGATCACACAACTCTTCAGGTAAATCAAAATTAGATGAAGGTTATTTATTGGTGCGACTTTTTTTCCTGTGGTGAGCTTCCTTTACACAGCAGTGGTGTAAATAGCATCAAATTGAATGAAAACTTTGTTAAATGCAACCATAAATAATTATAATAAATATACATCAAGTAACTTTACAGCACACGGTTTTTTTTTTTTAGGGCCAAGGTTTGAATCGGTCTGGAGCTCTCAGTGTGCTCTCTGGGAGACGCAGTCGTGTTAGCAGCAAACATCCTACTCACAACGGTCATCCGTTCAAGTGATGGGCCAAAAGAAGCTTCCCAAACCCCCCTGGGGGAGGTAGCTGACAATTCTGAGCCCATTCAAGGGATGGGAAGGATTGGAAGGGACCAAGAATGTAAAAATACAGAGAGGAAGAACCACTTCTAATAATCCAGAGGCTCTTTCGTTATGCAGAAATAAGAGGATCCTTTTGTCAGGACTACATCCTGGTGTGACCCCCAGTCAACGGGGCTCTCACTGCTAGGAGGCAGCAGGCAACCCTCTTCCTTTCAAGCAGGGAAACTGCTTGCAGGTGCTCACCTCCAGACAGGACTGCTCCTGCATCAAATGTAACCGATGCAGCCGGAACGATCCGGTTTTAGCTTTTCCTTAGGTTGGGGAATCATTTCTATAATGGTTCTTAATGCATTTCCTAAGAATAAGAGGGAGGAGATGGATGCTAATGGCTCTAACTCTAAATCCATACAACTTTCCAACAGGCCAGGGCCACAGCAGAGAAAGGAAAAGCACAGCTTTCTCTCCCCAGCATTCACACTCCAGAGCCTTCTAGTCAGCACACACTCACTCAGAACTTTCAGTATTCACAATATTATACAATAAATACAGTGATGCAATTCCATGAGAACTAGCAAGGCCCAAAATGACAGTGTCCAATAAGATGGCATATGCTACTCTGGAACAAAGTACCATCGGACAAAGACCTGTTTGGGGCACCAATGCACTGGGGCAGCGGGTGAGCCTGGAGCAGCTCAGCCCTGGCACACACGCTCACATGGGGTAGGAAGGGAGTAGGGGGTGGGCCTGGCCAGACGGGGCAGAAGGACCCCACGGTGGTCCTTGGAAGGTCTTAGTCACTGAAGTAGACCCTGAATTGAGCAGAGCACCTCAGTCAGCTCTTTTTAAAATAGGTGTGTGGCCCATTCACCAACACTGTGGTGAAGAAGGGCTGTTTCTGAGTACAAAAGGCGGGGGGGTTAGGCTTGAATCCTGTGCTTTCCTGTTCAATCAGGGTCTCAGAAAAACGCCCCCACTTGAGCGTTGTCCCTCCTCCCCTGGGTGTCCTCTTCAACTCCTGGAGCTACAACACGCCTGGCTGTGAACGAAGGTCAGGGATGAACCCTTTGGTCTTCCGAGGAACACTCAGTGGAAAACTGTCAGACCAGGGGCCCAGAGGAGACAGAGGGCAGAGGGTTGTCTGGGTGGGAAGGGATGGGGGGAACCACGGGGGGAGGGAGGGAGTTTCCTCAGAAAAACCCAGACCATAAACAAGGCTCTAAAGCCGGAAGATTAACACAGAAAGCTCCCTGTGTGTGTCTCCCACGTTTGGATAACTGGCCCAACCATTTCAAGATGGAAAGAGGCCTGCGGGAGCTGCGTCCAGGATCAACTCCAGCTCAAGGCAGAAGGGGCAGGGCCACAGACTTGTTTGTGAAGATGCTCTGCGGAGAGAACAGGATGCTCTGTGTGGCCATTGGGATCTCACCACCAGCTTCCTGCTGGGTGATTCCATGATGTGGAACTAACTGGGGCCTTATAGCATCAGAATCCGGTGGCCGTGAAAGACAATGTCCAGGAAGATCAAATGAGACACAGGCTGCCTGGGAACTAAACTATCCTACAAACATACCACAAACAGGTAGTAAAAGAACCAACCCATCACGAAACATACAAATACAAAAGGTTAAGTCTTCCAGGAAGCCCTGGAATGTGGACAAAAGTTCAGAAAAGCAAAATGTCGCCAACTCCTCACGCAGGGCCTGGAGGGATGTGCCCTCAGTGGCAGGCTTCCCAAGCCGGTGGAGCGGTGCCTCAGTGACGGACTCACTCTGGGGCTCCCTCCCCTCAGCCACTCAGGGGGTCTTCTCGGTAGTGAATGGCACAACGAAGTTTCTCCAGCATGATTTCCAGAGAGGAGTACTGGGGAAGTTTGATCATGAACATGCAGGTCTCCACTCGGATGTAGCGAGAGTCTGGGGAACCTGCAAAAAAAAACCGCACCAGGCCAGCGTCAGGAGGCTGGGCCACGCTTCCAGGGAGGCCTATGGGCCTCTCTGCTTCCAGGGTTGCTGCTCTGGGGCAGCTCTAAGCCAACCCCAAGGCTCATCAGGAGGAGGGGCAGGGCAGGGGCAAAAGAAGAGAAGATTCCGGAGGAGAAAATGGCGGACGCGACTACTGTACAGCAACGGGCATCACGGTGCTGACCTGTGAGGGAATCTGGTTATAGAGAAGTTTGCCCAGCAGAGGGTTTTATTTTTCTACATTTAAAAGTTGGAAAATTAAAAAAAAAAAAAAGTTGGAAAATTAAAACATTTCTGGATTTTTAGCTTTTTAAAACATCAGAGAAAGGGCACCTGGGTGGCTCAGTTAAGAGACTGCCTTCAGCTCAGGTCATGATCCTGGAGTCCCAGGATCGAGTCCCACATCGGGCGCCCTGCTCAGCGGGGAGTCTGCTTCTCCCTCTGACCCTCCCCCATCTCATGTGCTCTCTCATTCTTTCTCTCTCAAATAAATAAAATCTTAAAAAAAAAAAATAAAACATCAGAAAATATGTCAACCTTGGGCCGCTATGGAGGACTCTTGGCTGAGGTCAGGTTTGGGAGTCAAATGACAGCGTGCCCCCCCCCCCCCACCGCATTTACATCTGGGTCTATCTGTCCATTGATCTCCCTCCCTCCCGCAGGGCCCAGCAACCCCAGCTCCCAACTGAGAGAAGGGCCTGTGTGTCCCGACCTGGGACGCGACAAGGGGAGGGCAGTACCTGCTGTGCCATCTGGGGGGGCAATCTTCATGGGGTATGGGGGCACATGGGCTGTGTCAGGGCCCCCATCTTTGCAGGGGCAGGTGAACGGGATGCGTTCCTGGTTGCAGGCAAACTTGATGAACTTGCACAGCTCCTCCTGGGCGAACATCTCCAGCGCCCCCCAGAAGAACTCGATGTGCTGGTCCGTCTCCATCAGCCCCACCTGGTACATGGTGTGGGCCTGGGGAAGAAAGCCCCCCCGCCCCCGAGCTGTGAGCAGACCCAGGCCTTTGCTAGCCCAGTACCTCCCTAGGCCAGGTGGGAGCAGCAGGGACACGGGGATCGTGACGACGACGAAGGCCTGGGAGGTACTGTGCCAGCGCCCGTGTGTGCGACCGCAGCCTGCACGTCAGGCCCAGCAGCAGACGCTCGACCCAGGTTAGCCCGTGGACACACTGCGCGGGGCCTGTCACCGGTCCCACTGGATGTCAAGTCACTTGGGCAAGGTCGCGCAGCTCGCAAGAAGCCACCCTGGGATGCCAGGGCCCAGCCCGAGGGGAGTTGGCCGAGCTGGGGAGCGGAGGGGGCTCAGCAAGAGCGGTCTTCTCTCGGGATGCGGCTTAGGGCAGGGGCCTGGAGGCCAGTGGTCTGGGAAGGAAGCTGACCCTGCCACGTGCTGCCACGAGGCGGCTTCGGCCAACTCAGCTGTGAGATGGGGTGAGCACAGCGTCCCCCCTCCCCGCCCCAGCACAGGCCCCTGCTGACACCGCCTTCCGGCCCGGCCCCAGGCCACCGACCTTGAGGAACTCGAGGTTGATGTAAGGGAGGCCGCACGTGCGCAGCTCCATCTCCAGCGGGCTGAGCGTGGTGAGCAGCTGCAGGGGGATGATGGCGCCCAGGCCCGCCCTCACGGCCGTCACGCACTCGGCGTTCTGCAGCTCCCGCAGCCGCAGGCTCCGGATGGCGGCCGCGTAGATGTCTTTGTTCTCCCACCTGCCGGCGCGAGGGGCGCCCAGGTGAGGGAGAGCACCGAGGCGGCCCCCGGGGCTGCGCCTCGTCTCGGGGCCACACGCCCCCCGGCAGAGGGCCCGGGCAGCAGGGGCCTCAGGCCCAGTTACCGAGACGTCCCGGTCCCGGCGAGGCCCCGCGGATTCCTCTCCTGCCTCGGGCGTCACCCGCCTCACAGCTGGGGTTTTTGTGATTAAAAAGTCACGCCGAACACCTTCCCTCCTTGCCGTCCCCCAACGTCCTGCCTCACATTCCTCCCACTGGTGAAACCCGCCTGTCACCCACGAGCCCAGGCTGCCCAAGTCCTGGCGCCGCCGCGACACCCCGTCAGGCCGACTGGCCGGTCCCCTCCGCAGGCGCAACACTCACGCCACAGGGATGTGCCGGCCGCGGCTGCACAGCTCCACCTCCTCGCCCGTCATGGTCAGGTAGGTGAACCTGCAGCACGGCTTGTTGGGACCCTCCGGGCTCTCGGTGGCCAGGTGCTGGGAGGCGATCTCGGCGCACAGCGCCTCTAGCTCGGTCTCGTCGTTGATCTGGAAGGCAGAGGCGGACCGAGGCTAACTGCCTGACCCGGGAGACGGAACCCCAATCTCCAGTTGGGCAAACGGCAGGCACCGTTTGCATGGGGGCTGCCCTCGACCGTCATGAAGGTGCACACGGCACCAGCCTGCCCAGAGGTGCCGTGAGTTCAGGGCTGGGCGTGTGGCCGAGGCCCGGCTAACGAGACCCAAATTGCAGGGCTTTTGCTGTTACCGTTTGGAAGCAGCAGTCCTCTGTCCCTGGCACGGCCCCGACTGTGAGATGGTACCTCTCGTACTACAGGGGACCCTCTCGAAACCAATTATTGATGACATTTGGACACCTGGATTCAGCCGTGCCCGAAGCTGAATCTGTATCCATATTTACTTTTAAAAGCAAATCATTTGAAAAACCAAAAGTAGGGTCCAAAAGACCCTGATGTGCACGCTACAGAGGAGCTGACCCGATCTGGCCCGGAGGAGAATAAACCTGTAACTCTGCGTGGTGAAGGCTGCAGGTACAACTGCCACAAGTTCAGAGTATTTCCTCCCGGTTCGTGTGCCCCAACCCTGGGGTAGTCTGTATCCTGGCACCCTCTAAGGCTTTGCCCAAACCCTGCAGAAAGAAGCCTTGCCCGGACGGTCCTTCTGGACGCTGTCTTATGTCCCCTGCCTGCCCCAGGCCCTTGCTGCTACCACAGCCCTGGGAGGACTTCTCAGAGCAGTGCCTGGCAGCGACCCCTAAACCCCTAGCCCGTGGGGGCCCATCCTGCTTTGACCCTTTAGGCAGTTCACTGTCCTCCCCATTTCTGCTGGGAAGCCGACCACTAACCCAAGATCCCGACTTTGGTGCGCCCTTGTGCTGCCCCAAGTGGTAGCCCAGGGGAGGACGACGCCCGAGCTGTGAGCCTCCTCCAGTTGACGCTCCCCGGGGAGCACAGGCAGCTGGCCTCAAGGGGGACGGCTGGGGCAGAGGCGCCTCCGCACTCGGTCTCTAACTTGAGGACGTGTTGCAGCTGGATAGGCCTAGGTTCCACTGGTGACTCTGCTTCCCCGCCAGCTCTCCTCTCTGAGCCTCCCTCCCTCCTGGCCTTGTCGCAAGGACGAGTGCACACAGCCCTCCAGAACAGGGCCTCCCATACCCGGAGAGCGACCCAGGAGCTCCCCGCGGCTGGGGTGAGAGCCCAGGGCCTGGCCCGCGGCCGGCCCCCACGGCTGTGAACCAGTGGCCGGCAGCCTGAGCACTGGGCGCACGGCCCGGCGCCGGCTGTGCGGTCAGACGGATGGTCGGACGCCGCTGTGCTCTCCCTAGCTCTGTGTGGCTCGAGGCGCCAGGACGACAGCTACGTTCCCCACCCCTTGCCCTTCCCTGGCCAAGCTCAGGTGATCCCCAGGAGCCAATCTCCTGCACTCTGAGGCCCCAAAACCAAGCTCTTAAAAGCAAAAGTGGGTCGGCTTGTAGGAGTTCCCCTCCCGGCACCTCTGCTCGCTCAGCTGCCGGGCACCCTGCAACCCTGTGTCTTTGGGGGTGCCCGTCAGGGCACATCCGTCACCCCCACTCTGCTGCTATCAAACAGGAAGAGAAGCCAGAGGGGCTTCTGTCCCCATGGAGTAAGCCTGCCAGAGATGGCTCACATTCCCTCATGTTCTTTGGGAGGTCCCAATCGGTCTTCAGGTAGATGCTCGGACTCCCATGGCACGGAGGACCAGGCCACAGCAGGCCACGGAGGCAGCA
Organism: Callorhinus ursinus; assembly: GCF_003265705.2. Classification (NCBI taxonomy): domain Eukaryota; kingdom Metazoa; phylum Chordata; class Mammalia; order Carnivora; family Otariidae; genus Callorhinus; species Callorhinus ursinus. The sequence continues at coordinate 8,931,935 of NW_027397103.1, read as the reverse complement.
AGGAGCCACGGGGACACAGCCCCGGAGCTCTGCTGTCCCCAGCACGTACTATTCACTTACGCTCTCGAACTTCTTGACATAATTGTAGGTGAGTATGTCTGCTTCCTGTAGGTCTTGGTCAGGGTCCAGGGGCTCCCCCACCAGGGTCTTCCAGAAGGAAGGCAGGAGGTCCAGGGGAAGAGGGACATCTGCCCGAATCGCAATTCCCAGCAGCTGGCCCAGGAAGTGGAGCAGCTGCTCCTCCCCGCAGGTGATGGGGCTCGGGGTCAGGATGTACTTGCCCTGGAAACGGAGGCAGGGATGGGGGGCTGGCGGGTGCAGGGAGCCGCCGCAGGGTCAGGGCGGCAGGCCAGGAGGGGGCGGACGAGGAGGACAGAGCCCCCCACCCCGGCCCGCACGTCCTACCTTGTTCTTGTTGACGGCCGAGCTGGGGCACAGCAGCAGGAGGGACAGCGAGGAGCTCTGCAGCTCCTTACACACCTGCCACAGGAAGTGCCGGAAAGAGCCGCCTGTGGGACACACAGAGACCGATCAGCACAGAGACCCCAGCAGCCCGCCTGCCCGCGGGCCCTGTGCCCACCTGGACGTCAGCTCGTCCGCCAGCCCGCATGCAGCTACGGTGCAGGGGAGAGAGGACCCGTCCGAGGGCGGGGAGACCTGGGGTCAAGTCCTGCTGTGCCACTTACTAGCTGGGTGACCCCCTGGGAATCACTTCCCGGTGACCCAATCCATCAAGTGGGGACAGTCATCGAACCGACGTTGGGGGCTGTCTCCGAGGACTCCAGGAGACCCGGTGCGGAGCCCCACGCGGGCCACCTCCACGCTGCAAGCTCACACTGATCTGCAGGCTCGTTCGATCCACGTCTGTCGCTCCAGGTTGTACTGAGAGCGGGGCCACCTGTCCTACTCAGCACCGCCCCCCGCTGAGGCCCAGGTCCTCAGGGTCGGTCCAGCGAGTGTCTAACTGCACGGACCGACGCACGACTGCTGGCAGAGGGCAACGGGCCACTAAGGGTCCCCTGCTGCTGTCTTTCCAAACACGCCTTTGGCTTTCTGGCCAACACCTCCCTGTGGCTGGGTCTCGTCTCCCCCGTGCACCCCGTCAGGGCCCTAAGGTCGGAAGCTCTGAGGGCAGCTACGCGGTACACACTGCTCGGTCGGAGCCATGCTTGGGGGACAGATGTGCTCGCTCAGCTTCCCCGCGGAAGCAGGAGATTTCTGCCTGCGGAAGCCACCGAGGGCTGGGCCGTGGAGCCGGATGGACCTGGGTTTGAGCCACAGCCAGATGCCTGAGCTGGGGGAGGCTTCTGTCAGGCCCGTGGGGGCAACGCCGGTCTCTCATGCACTCACCCTGCTATGCGGAGGGCCCGCCGTGGAGGGTGGGCCTGCCACTCCCGGGGCACTCTGAGAGGCCCCGCTCCTGCGGGGCGCCCGCCCGCCCTTCCCGCTGTGTCTGGCTGAAGAACGGGGTCTCTTCTCTCATCCAGAGTGGGAAACGCTTCCTGAATGTCTGCGGCTCACTAAGCATGGCTTAAAGGGTCACGAGGGAGCATTTTCCGAGCTGCTGTCCCCCATCGCTGTCCCCTAGCACCCTGCCTCTATGGGACACACGCGCGCTCTGAGCTGAGCCCAGCCTTCAGCCGGGGGCCCTTCCTGGGGGACCAGGCCAATCCGCACGGATGGCGGCTCCACGGTGTCCACTGATCCCAAGCACTGATCCCAGACTTGGTTCCCGAGCCCGGGGGCGGGCTCAAGTCCCTGGCAAGCGCTGTTCCTGCCCAGCCCGGGGGCGAGTCCCTGGGGGCGGGGGCAGTCCTGGCTTCTGCAGGACAGCTGTGAGCTGTGAGCTAAGGAGGACGCCGCCGTTTTAGTCTCGCTGATGGGGGGGATCCGGGGCAGATGAGGCTAAAAATAACGCAAGGACCGTTCTCATCGTCAGCACAGCCCCCTCGCTGAACGGGCGCCCCAGAGCCCCCGGGGGCACACTCACTGGTGCCGTGGACCTCCTCCCCTGTGAAGCGGATGTTGAAGGCGTAGGTGGGGTCACCGCCACTGGCCAGCTTGACGCAGAGCTGTGAGGACGAGACGGAGGCCAGCTGCCGGGCAGCCTGGCAGAAGTAGGAGTTTTCGGAGGCTCTGATCTCCCCTGGAAAGAGACAGAAAGCAGTAAAAGCCTCCAGGCCCCACCTTCTGCTCTCCCACCCCGGGACACAAGCCTTGCCAGGCCTCTGCCTGCTGCTCGGCCCTCTCCCCACCCCCGGTTCAGCCACCCTGCCTTCTCTCTGCTCTTGGTACGTCTTCCATGCCACAGGCACGTGGCCTCCAGCCTCCCCTCTGTCCCCAGGGGAGGCACCCCCCCATCCACGCTCTTCCCTCGTTTCCTCCACACAGGTGTGTGTTCACAGGCCGTGGCCGCCTCCCCAGGGGCCATTCCCCGCTTCCTCAATGCCAGAACCCCAACTCTAGCAAGTCCATGGCCAACCAGAACGTCTCCCCTCCCCACCCTCCCCTGCAGTTAGGTGTGGCCCCCGTGACAGCTCTCCAGTGAGAGGGGGAGCAGCGAGGCTCCTGGAAGCGGAGAGCTCCTTCCGCCTCTCCCCTTCCTCTTGCTGCCCAGCATGCAGGCTCACTAGGGGACCCTGAAGGTGGAGGCCACCTGCTGGGACACTTGAGAGGAGGAGAGAAGCAGCCAGATGAACGTCTGTACTACCTTCTAGAGGCTTCCTGCACGTGCTCGAAATCAACTGCATCGTTTGTTTGATCATGGCTATTTTGCATTTTCTGCTCTGTGTAGCTAATCTTACCTCCCACGATTTCCAGTGGGTCCAAAGTGATCTCGGGAGCTGCGTGGTCAGCTGTCCTCTGCACAGTGGCGTTCAGCACCCGATTCATGACGGTCACCTTTGTGTCATAAAAGATCAGCCCTGAAGGGAGGAATGTGGGAAGAGAGGCTTAGATGGGGCTGCTTTCCTGCCTTCCCTGTCAGCCCTGAGGCCTGGCGGAGGACATGTTGCCCCCTCTGGGTCCACTCTCTCCTGGCATGCCCTCCAGGCCCCTGAATGGGGCGCACGCACACCATGGCCCCGACTTTCCGGGTGTGCAGTTTGTGAGTATCTGCCCCAATGGTAACACATGAACCCCGGCCTTTGTCATGCCCAGGAACCACCTCATTGGCAGAAATACATGAAGTATGAGGAGGTTTGCTGCAGCATTTTCTGAAATGGCAAAAAACAAAAACCCAGAAGGTGAAGGTGCAGAACAGAACATACGCTAGGATACCCATTTTTTATTTTTAAAAAAAGTCATGTGTGTCTATTTGTATGTGAACAGAAAAGTCTGGAAGGACAGGTACTCAGCTGTTAATGATGATCATCTCTGGAATGTAAGGGACAGTGAACCAGAGCCGCCTTTTTTTTTTTTTTTTTTTAAACAATGGAGCCCAACGTGGGGCTCGAACTCATGACCCCGAGATTAAGAGTCACATGCTCTTCTGACCGAGCCAGCCAGGTGCCCCTGAAAACATTCCTAAGTTTAATTTTTCAGGGCATAACTGAAGTAACCGCTCTTGGCTGGAAGTGCTGTTCGTCCAGGGACCTGAGCGCGTCCCATGGAAGGCGTGCGCGCTGACCTTTGGCCTCCTTCAGCAGGGCGGCGATGCTGTGCGCGTACATGGGTGTCTGGCGCAGCTCCACCAGAGGCAGGAAGAAGGTCTCCAGTGTGGTGTTCAGGGACTGGAGCAGGGCAAAGCGCAGGCGCAGGCTCTCGATGGGCACGTCTGCAGGGCATGAGGGGAGGTCAGGCCGGGACTCCTGGGTTGTGAACAAACTCAAGTGGTCCCTGTCACCGGGGGGGAGCGGGAAGCACCAGGAGCAGGGCATTTCAGGAAGGACCAAGAGGGCCCCCGTAGGGGATTTTATCCCTGGGGCCCACAGATGCTGTGCGTGCGTGGCCCCCGGGCTGCCTGAGCCTGTGCCAAGCAGAAGCAAAGGGTAAGGCCCCAGCTCTTAGGGGATCCAAGGGCCCCCTCAGCCTATCTCTAAGGGCCACGTCAGGGCTGCGGCCTGGGCTATTTTTAACTTTCAGTTTTGAAATAATTAGAATTCTAGGAAGTTGCAAAAATAGTACACAGTCCCGTGTACCTTTCATCAGCTTCCCCCAAAGTGACATCTTATGTCAAGCCCAGAACACTGAGACGCTGCCACGCTGTCTCGTGTGTCCTCACATCTGTCTCCCCTCTAGCTGGAGAGACAGACAGCAGGACGATCTCTGGCCTATGTTTACCTTCAAAGTACCCAGAAGAGCAAAGAGCAAAAGCCCAGGACACGTGGCCGAGCAAGGGTGGGCAGACTCCCAAGCCGCCCGTGGCACACACGTGCACAGGCACAGAAGCCAGCCTGGGGGTCATGTGCCAGCGTGCTGTGACAAGGGTCGCCTCCCAGGGATGGATTTACGCAGAACGTCGGCTCTCGCATGTGCACTTGCGTGTGCAGGCACATTCCCAGCTTTTAATAAAGACGCTCTGCTCTCTCATGATGAGGGATAACTCCTCTGATCCCCGCTCCCTCCCGACTCCCGCCTGGCATCTGGGGTGGCCTCCGGGCAGGACCTGGGTGTGCCGGTGGTGGCCGGGGCCTCCCAGCCGCTGCACGCACTCCTGCGCCTGCCGCCACCTGCAATCACAGCTCCGTGTCCCCCCCACCCCACTCCCCGTACTATCTAGAGTATGCCCCCAGGCCGCACAGGGAGATCATCCCCCACGGCCAATCCCCCAGGGTCCACATACTCAAGAGACAGGCCACTCTGGGGTCGGCGGCATCTGCGGGGTCCAGATAGACCTCGTGGGGGTGGAGCCGCGCGGGCGTGATGGCGAGGTGGCGGCACAGCCGGTTGATGTACTGCACGAGCGCCACGTCCATCTCCAGGGTCCACTTCCTTGAGGCCTTGTGCGCGTGTCGGACGTCGATGCAGGCACACCTGGGGCCAGGCCAGAAGGGCAAGGTGGGCCAGGGGCCACGTCCCAGCTCCCGGAGGACGTCTGGAACAGAGCCTCGCCCCGCAGCTGGCGTCCTGGTGCCCAACCCAGGTGGAGAGGCGCCCCCAGGAGAAGCGAGCATACAGGCGGCAGGGCGGGAACGGCACCACCGACCCGAAGCCCCGCCGCTCGCAACCACGCGGGCCCCCCTCCTGCGGGTGGGCAGAGGGTGGCGGGCTAAGGACGGGGCTCTGGAGTCCCTGGGCCGAAAGCTAGGCCATCCGGCGTGGGCCACAGAGACGGCTGCTTCCTGAGGCCGGGTGGTCCCAGACAAAATGCAGCTAGCGGCAGCAGGCTGACGGCGCCTGGGAGGCGCACGGCCAAGGGCGCGAGGAGCACCAGCCGCCGGCCTCACTGAAGCCATGGCCCTCGAGCAGCAGGCAGGGCTGGCGCGCGGAGCTCCGGGCGCGGGCAGAGGGGTGGCGGGGGCATCGCTCTAAGCCGACGGGACACCGCTTGCCACCCGAGTGCCCGGCAAGGCGGGACCGCTGCATCATCCGCTGCAGTGATCCCAAGTGAGGTGGAAACGAAAAAAAAAAAAGATGTCTCATGTGCACCCACTTCTAAGTACTGAAAAAACCTACACCCTGAAAATGTCGGGAGACCCATTTACTGAAGCTTTACAAAGTGATGACCCTGGGTGCAGACCCACGGGCAACCTCCTGTGTGTCTGCACACGCTGCCAGGGTGTTCATTGTGTGCCTGGCCTTGCCCAGGCCCATAAGCTGGGGGCGCCAGAAGGGCGGGCAGGCTGGCAGGGGGATGGGCGTCTCTAGCTCCGGAGCCCTGGGCACCTCCCTGGGCCACATGCCACACAGGGTGCCTCCTGCCAGGAGGGCCTATCTGGGGGCAGAGGCCGAGCCTCTCCACACAGGCCGTGTGGGTCCTACCGGAGGAGTGCTGAGAGACAGCTTCCTCCAAAAGGGGATCCCCTCTGCCGGAGGGTCCCCCCACAGCCCCCTCCAGGCTGGCTGATGTCACTGGCTGCTGTTAGGCCAGGTGGGGGAAGGAGGGAACGAGCCGTCAAGCTATAACAAATGTGTCACGTGGGAATTCATCTGCAGGCCAATCTGCAACCTTCCCACTTCAAATGCACTTTCTAGTCCAAAACGGGTGATTCTACTTTTCTGATAAGAACAGATACTACACTTGATCCTAGCCAAAAGGCCGAGAAGCGATACGGGTGATTCTACTTTTCAAAAAGCCCCAAAGTCCTCTCTCTTACTGGCTTCTAAAATAAATCAGAACTGGTCCGGGGACGGACTCTGAGCCTTCTGTACAAAATGATGGTGCCAAGCAGCAAACCACTTCTGAACCCTGAACACGGATTTCAAAAGAGCGTGCTCCAGGCAGCCGTTCCTTCCCCAATGCCCGCCCACCTTGCTGCGTGTCTGGGGTGAGCGCCAGAGTGAAGGCAGGGAGGTTTCTTCCCGTTTGTAAGCACCAGGCCGGCCTGGGACTCCTTTACAGCTAGATCTTGTTTGGCCCTGGGGACCTGGTGAGCTCCTGCCTGGCAGGGAAGGAGAGCAGGCAACGGAGACTCGGAGACAAAGCGGGACTCCAAGGAACAGAGTCTTTGGAAGGAAAAATTGTCCCCGTTAGGGACTGAAGTGTGTCTGGCCTCCCACCCCCATTTCTGTGTTGAAGCCCTAAATCCCAATGTGTGACTGTTAGGAGACGGCCTAATTGAGTTAAAGGAGGTCCTCAGAGTGGGGCCCAGACCAGCAGACAGGTGTCCCCCTCAGAAGCGGGGCGGCAGCAGGGACACGCCCGCACACAGGCAGGGCCGCGTGAGCAGTGAGGAGGTGACCATCTGCAAGCCAACCAGAGGCCTCAGGAGAAACCAACCCTGTTGACACCTTGACTTCCAGAACTGCGAGATGATGAATTTGTTTAGAACAGAGTTTGTTTCCAAATGGGTTCTAAAACCCACTTTGAAAATTATGAAAAATTAGAAACTCAGTAGGCATTTAGAATGGCAGACGGAATGGCTCCCAGGAAGGATTTTCTTGGGGATGCTTCTGGTGGCCAAAAACAATTTTTATACAAGGTTGGGGGACAACTTCTTACCTCTCAAAGTGAAGGTCATAACCACAGGATAAAATTGCCCTCCAGACACTACGGATGTCTTGCTTGGCTCGGTCAATAACAAACTTGTGAAATCCTTCCAAGGTTAGATACTTCTCCTCAGGGACTGATGAGGAAGCATGGAGACAGGAGTTTGGAAGACCCTCCTACAGCAGGGGCCTCACGACATGCCCTGGTGGCATTCCGGCAGGGCCCAATCCACCTGCACCCCACCTCCCGGCCCGCCAGGGTCTGTCACTGGCCACCTCCATCTGCTGCCCGAGACCAAGCATAACCCCTGACCTCCCGGGGTCAGCAAGCCACAGCCTTACTTCTCCAGCTCTGCTTGGGCCTTTATGAGGCTCAAGTTCTAATGCCCAGGTAAGTGCCTTCTGGAAGCGAATTTCTAAGCAGATTTCCAGATCTTTATTTTCCATCGCCATCACCCACTCTTTGCCCTGGATGCATGGTATTTTGGGAGCTGCTATTTTGACCTCCATAAATTCATGGTCAAAGATGGCATCGAGGCCCTGCCTGTTCCAAACCCCCAAGGGAGCCCCGTCACTCAGGCAAAAGCTTGGAAGCTGGTCCTGGGGGCCCACCAGTCTCAGGCCCAAACTGCTCATTCACCTTCTTGTTTTTTGGTGGGTGACTTCTCTGGGTCCTTCTCATCTGGCTTGCTCTTTTCTGGGGACTTGGGCTTCACAGTTGGCTTCTTCTCACTTAAGGCAGTCCTGCTGCAGACCAGAGCATTGCAATCAGAATTCCTATGTTCACACCTCATCCTGACAGAGGATGCGCAGAGCCTCACGCACGTACTAGGTCAGACTTCCCCAACCATAACCACTCGTTCCCACGGGGAACAAGGTCAGCTCTGTTCTCACCAAGAAGTTCACTGAGCAAATCAGGAGGACAAACTGATGCTTTAACTGCGAAAAACCTCAAAGAGCTGCTTTTCATCCCTTCTACGTCCTTCAGAGCTGCACTATGAAGCAGTCACTAGCCAGATGTAGCTACTAAAGTTTAAATTAAAATAAAATTACAAATTCAATTCTGTACTGAGTCACATTTCAGGGGCTCAGTAGCCACATGTGGCTGGTGGCGACTGCATCCGACAGCCAGACAGGGAAACAGCACTGATTTCCATCACAGGAAATTCTATTGCACTATTTACATATGATTAATTAATAGAAAGACACTTTATTTTTCTGATCCTTCAAACAATTCCTCTAGAGGCTCCTGCCAGGTCCAACACTTTTCTTTCTTTTTTTTTTTCTTTCAGGTAACACTTTTCTACCAAAGTTTCAATTTTGAGTTCCCAAGTCATTTGCCTATGTCTACAGAAAATTCTATTAAATACGTATACATATCCACACATGAAATATTATGGAGCTATTAAAAAAAAAAAAAAGGTGGATCGCCTGAGTGGCTCAGTTGGTTAAGCGTCTGACTACAGCTTGGGTCATGGTCTCGGGGTCCTGGAATCAAGCCCCGCGTCTGGCTCCCTGCTCAGTGGGGAGTCTGCTTGTCCTTCTCCCTCTGCCTGCCTCACCCCTACTCATGCTCTCTCTCTAATAAATAAATAAAATCTTTAAAAAAAAAAAGGAACGAGGAAGTTCTTTTTGTGCAGATATGGAATCACCTGCCAGATTAGCAGTAAATGGAAACAGCAAGGTACAGGCGCTGTGTGAGGTATGGGGACACTTGGGCTCGGGCCCATCTGCTTGTGTATACAGATAGTTCTAGAAGGCTAGCGAAGTAACACTGACAGCCTCACCGAGCGGGGGCAGGGAGGCTTGAGGATGAAGGAGAAGAGGAGTGGCTTTTTGCTGCACATGCTTTTGAATTTTGTACTATTTTAACCATTTAAAATTTATTTCTTTTTTAGAGAGAGACAGTGAGTGAGCGAATTGGGGGGAGGGTGGGGCGGGACAGAATCTCAAGGCGTGGAGCCCGACTCAGGGCTTGATCTCACGACCCTGAGATCAAGACCTGAGTTGACATCAAGAGTCGGATGCTTAACTGACTAAGCCACCCAGGTGCCCCTTAGCCATTTAAAATTTAAGAAAATAATACACATGCATCAATAGAAGGTTATGCACTTAACTGTTATAAGTGGTGTGTGGGGTAATCACTTTTTTTCAATATGCATTTTATAGTTTTTCTATAATAATTAGCAATTATTTGTGTAGTTAAAGGAAGTCAGAGTTTTTTTTTTTAAACAATTCTGTACATTTTGGATGGTTTATGACTTTAGACCGGTCTGCTTTTGCCTGCCTGTCTGGTCCAGATCTTACTATACTTGTGGATAAAATGAAACGCTCTCTTTCAGTGGATGAAGCCAGGGACCCACATGACAGAGCGGCAAAGCAGAGCCAGGGGGTCTGCTCCCAGAGGCAGAGAGAGCCTCGCAGGAAGCCTCAGAGGCGGCGGCCCCGGGTGCCCTGCCCGACCCATGTGCTGAGCCCCTCGGAGGCCCACCTGACACTGTTGAGCACAGCCTTGTCCTTGGCAGGCGGCTTGGTGATGGGCCGCTTGGTGCTCACCACCTTCACAGGGTGCTGCTCCTTCCCGCCTTTGTTGTACTTGCTCTTGTCAAACTTGGGTTTTGGCACGCCGTATTTCCTCAGGATCTGCGGGGTACCAGAGGGAGAGAGGGGTCCTCAGGATCGCCCCGAGGCTCACCCGAGGCCCAGCACCAGCACGGCGGGGATGGGCAGCTACCTGGGTGAGCTGGTCCTCCAGCACCTTTTTTGGAGGCCGGACGTTGGTGAAGAAGAGGTGGAGGAGGTTGCCTGGCGTTTGGGAGTTGATCTGCTCTTTGCTAAGATAAATGTCCGATACTTTGATGGGCTTTGCTGGTGTCAGGCTCAGCATCTGCTCGGAATGGGCACAGCTCTTAAATATCTCCGTGAGCACCTCCCTGGCACCGGGCACCAGCTTCTCACCTGTTGCCAAGCCGGCAGAGGACAAAACAATTCTGCCGTGAACGGGCCATGTCCGGATGTGCCTCACAGCTGCCTGGGTCTCATAAACAACTCGTTTTGGCAGGTAGATAACAGACGTTTAGTGGGATGACGAGCTATGCAACCAAACCTGGTTTCCCCCTTCTGGGCGCACCCCCCCAGCCGCACACCCAGCCTTCTCTCTGCGGATGGGCACGGTCCTGTGATGTGGGCCTTCTGCTCTCTTCACACTCACCCCCCTCCACTGGCTGCAAGGAAATGACAAGCTTCTGGGATGGCGGACCCCACCCTCGCCCTGACTCGTCCATGCGCAAGAAACATGCTTCCACTGGGCCTGACCCCCTGTACTCTCAGGGCTACTGATCACGGCAGTTTAATCTACCTTAACACATTTGTGACGGGCAGGTCCAAATGAACAAAAGGATCCGGAGCCTGCAAGTACTGTTGCTACAAAGCCCAAGTTGTCAAGCAAGTTTCACATTATTACAGAGGATGGTTCAAAACTGGCACAATGAGCAGGTGGGAAAAGTTAGTTCTCTCAGATGTAACAAAATTGTCCCCGAGCACAAGAAAAACAATTTCTTTTTGTGCCCCAACAAGTGCTCCAGAACATGGGCCACAGCGGCCCATCAGGACCCCATTTGCATGCTTCTTGTGGCCAGGGGCCCAGGCGAGGGGTACTTGCTCATCATTCCCTTCTCCTTCCTGCCCTCCCCCCCAACCTCTCCCTCTGACACACCACAGCTGCCCCCAGGGCAGGCCTGCTGTGGGAACCAGAGCCCAGAGGCCTCACGGGCCTAAAGGGCCTCCAGGCTGGGGTGGGGGGGGGTGGGGGGGCAGGTGTGTAGAAGACGTGGCCAAGCCCTAAGAGCTGACTCAGCAGAACCACAACTTAGTCTCTAGCAAAATGCATGTGCCACTAATGTTACCGAAAGACCGAGTACCTTATGTGGAAGGTTTGACTATAACAGGATCAGGAGCTCGGTCTAAATTCAGATTCAAAGTATGAAAAGGCTGCCAGACCATGAGTTATGGCAGAAAAAGGCCTCCGATCTTACACCAGTCCTCCCCACGTGGGCCGCAGAGCGCTGAGGGGCCAAATGCACACTAATAAGGGGTTCGGGCCAAGACCGGGGTGAGGAGCACCAGGCGGCTCCCTCAGGGGCAAGATCCCCCAAAAACTCAGTGATCAAGATACATATTTCAATGTAGTGTTAAAAAAGAGAAATCAAAATTAATACAAAAAAAAAAAACCCCACACACAATAAGCAAAACATCAACAGTACTGTGCCAAGCCACATTAAAGCCTGACACAAAAGAATCAGTAATACTGTGTTTATTTAAAATTTTACTATTCTATTCATTGTGAATATTTTGAATTTTGACTTCTATAAATATTCAATTAAAGTGGTATTTATCTAGGGACGCCTGGGTGGCTCAGTCAGTTAAGGGTCTGCTTTTGGCCCAGGTCCTGATCCCAGGGTCCTAGGTTCGAGTCCCATATCGGGCTCCCTGCTCAGTTGGGAGTCTGCTTCTCCCTCTCCCTCTGCCGCCCGCTTGTGTTCTCTAATAAATTTTAAAAATGCTAAATACATAAATATATATATATGGACACGGATTAAAAATTTTGAGCAACACTAGTACAAAATAAAAATGACCACACAAAGTACTGCAATCATAAAAAAAGAAGAAAAACTGCTGTTTCTGGAGCGGAGCTTGGGGCAAGCTGCTGGCTTCAGGCGGGAGTCTGCTGCTTGATTCTGCTCAGCAGGGCCTCGGGGCTGTGACCTGGGTGAATGCTCCTCATCGTACAAAAGAAGTGGGGACACCAGACAAGGGCCGTCAGAATGACAGAGTGGGGCTTGGTGAAAAGGAGATGGAACGGTTTCTTCCCCAAGAATCAGTGTAAAGGTGGAGGCATTTACTGTCCACAGGCACGTGACCAAATGATTTCCAGCAATGTACTTGGTACGTTCTAGCTCCACGGGACAGTATAAATACACCTGAACTTGAACAAAGGGAAGTCTGGCTAGACAAAAAGCAAAATGGGACTTGAATACAAGTCCACTTTTTAAAAAAAATTTTTTTATTTAAATTCAATTTGGTTAACATACAGTGTAGTGTTAGTTGCAGGGGAAGAATTTAGCGATTCGTCAGTTGCATAGGAACAGCCCTTCCCAGTGGTCTCGGCAGGCTAGAGCACGGCCGGCCAGAGGCAGGGGCGCCCTCACAGCTCTGACAGCTTCCATGAGCCAAGCAAAGAACATCTGTCCCATCTCCCCAAGGCCCACCTGTATCATTTCCCAAATCTCTAACCCCCAAGAGGGCCCCCCAAAGTTCTTTTCTCAGGTAAGATGTTAAAAATAGGGCATATTGGATACAGAAAGAGCAGAAGACTTTTGCTCTTTTCTGTAAATTTAAAACTGCTCCCCCAAAAGTCTATTAGTTAAAAAAAAATCCATAACCCACCTTTAATCGACTTATCGTTGAAGTAATCTTCTAACCCTGGGCTCCCCTGAGTATCAAACAGACTCTGATTTACTACAGATACAGTGAGAATCTCTTCCGTTGACATCTCCATCAGTTCATCTTCACCATCCAAACTTGACAAACCAATCAAGTCGTTATTGTTAAATAAACTTGCTCGAATTTTCTCAATTTTGGCTCGGGATCTTATCTGTGTGAACAAAGACAAGGGTCAGGATTGGAGTAGAGGAATGACCTTGTTTTCCTTCCCGTCCTGCCCTGAAGTCCTCTCCTTGTCCTAAGTGTTGTGCGTGCTGCCTGACTCCCATGAGCTGGCCTCCCTGGGAACATCTCCGCCACCAGCCAACAGCAGTAACTTAGAAGGGAACATCTCAGCCGGAAATGTCTGTTGCTAAACCCTGACCTGGTCTGTGGTTTTACCTCGATGCCCAGGGAGCTACAAGTCCATGCTCAGCTCCGAGAAAGCCCCCAGGAAGAAGGCGCATAGAGTAATGGAAGTGATTCCGGGGAAGAAACCAATTATCGGGTTCTGGAGCTCTCTTGTCAGAGCTCCCTGGGAGAGCGAAGCAATGCACACACGTTCCCCTCTAGTGCCTTTCTCTCCATATCCAATAATGGGAGGGCAGTTTTACTCTGAGCCTGACTCCCCTTACACAAGGGTGAAGACACAGGATGCAGGATTTCTAAACAAGGAGGCCCAAGAAGCAGAGGGGATCATGAAGTGGAAATGTGACCTGGAAACTCAGAATCACCTGGAACAGAATGGCAAGTCTATTCTCATAAGGATCAGTGAAGACCCCTCCTGCCGATGGCAACATCTAAAGCAACCCAAGGCCACTCAAATGTATACCGGTGGACCTGAGCTGGAATAAACTTGATAAAGCCCATCCACCAGCAAAGGTCAGGCCCCTCGAACCCCTCTACCTCCTTCCCACACTTAGCAACAAACTGCATTTACTTCACGACATCAGACTTGACATCACTCTTCAAGATGTGACCTCAGACACAGAAAATCAACATAATAAATCATCGCGGTTTCCAAGAGCTGCCTCACAGGGAGCTCCCTACGTGCCCAACGTCACCTATCAGTTAAACCCCGGGAAATAATACTGGAAGGTTTGGAGAGGCTTCTCTTAGGGCCCCCCTTAGGGGGGATTCAAGCCGCTCATGATTTTAGTGATTGCCAAGGCGTGAGCACTGTTACCTCCACGACCGCAAAGCCTTTGATGGGGCGCGCTGCGAGGGGCTGGTTGTCCAGGGACGTGACAGTGTACATGGAGCCCACGTCTGACACGGAGGCCGTCTCAGCATTGTCCAGCGGCTCCCCCAGGCTCCCCAGGCTGCCCAGGCTGCCCGTGCTGCATAGGGAGATGTCTAGACTCTCCTGGCTGGATACCACGTGGGACTCCAATACCCCGGGAGGGACGGGCGGCTCGAGGCCTGAGGGCAGTGGATCCACAGAGAGGTCACTGGCTGTCTGTGAGATACCCTGGGAGCTGCAGATGGAGGCCTGACTGGTGGAAGCGGACGCGCTGATGCTCATGGCAGGGGTCAGGCTGCTAGATGTGCTGACCTCCAAGCTGTCTGCGCTGGGGAAGCCGAGGGTCTTCTCTGGCTCGGCTTTGCCGTCACCACCCTCGGCCTTGTCCTTCGGTTTCTTGGGGTCTTCGTCCTGCAGGGGGATGTAGATCTCATCTTTGAAGACCCCACCATGGGCATTGCAGGCCTTGCGGATAGCCCCTCTGACGATGCCCTCATCCAGGTGGGTGGGGATTCCAGAGATCACCAGCAGGCGGCTGTGGGCGGTGGGGCCCACCAGGGCCTGGCAAGCATCAGCGATGGCGTCGCTAGTCACACCCAGCCCCTGCGGGTCCTTCCTGGTGAGGTGTCGGAGAATGATGAGCAGGGTGAGGGCTCGATGAAACCACAGCATGTCCTCCGGCTTGCTGCCCCCAATGCTGAGCATGGTGGGGTCTGACTCCACTGAGCGGGACGACTGGCGCTTCCCGGAGGAGGAGGCCTTTTCCCGCTTCATCTTGACCTTTTTCCTCTTCGACAGGAGGCTGGGGCTCTGAGGTGTCTGTCCTGGGGAAGACGAGGAGGAGGATGACGAGTCGCTGAGATTCGGGGCGGTCGTTGAGGTCACCCCGCTGGCTGTGACACTCATGTTGGTGGGCAGGGTCACTTCGGCCACCGCCAGGCAGCCTTCCATGAGCGCATGAAAGTACGTAGAGAACCTGCCCTGGTCCGTGGCGGCCGCCGCCCCCGAGCCCCCGCACGTGCTGCCCGAGACCCAGCTCTGGGTCTCCTCGTCATACAGCTTATGGAGCTCCGACTGCAGAGCCATCAGCATGGCCAGACAGGGGTTCAGCTGGAGGGCAATGGAGGAAGACAGACCGGCAGGGTGCTTCCTCTGCTCCAGGGAGTGCACAGTGCGCAGCAGCTCCGCCAGGAGATGGAAAACAAGCTCCTTCACGCAGGCCGCCATGTCTGTGGTCCACAGGAAGTTTCCTGAGGCAAATATAAAACAGCAAGAGCGGCGGTCACTCGTACTTGCTCTGTACCAGGGACTGTTCCTGGAGCTATGCTATTCATCCCCAGCCCACAGCTGAAAAAACAGAGGCTCAAAGAGCTCACGCCTGGCTGGTTGCCCCCAGAGCCTACGGCCTTTACCCCTGGGCCACATGATCGCATGGAGCCGGGTTCTATGGCTCACCCCAAAAAATCATTTTCTTTCTTTCTTATAAGGTTATCGAGTGGGTGACAAGTCACAAGAACAGTATTTCCCAAACCATGAGATGCTTACTATTGGGGGCACATAATCCAATTTTATCAGAAAGCCCAGAAATACACACTGACAAGGTATTCTTTTTTTTTTTTTTTTTTAAGATTTTATTTATTTGACAGAGAGACACAGTGAGAGAGGGAACACAAGCAGGGGGAGTGGGAGAGGGAGAAGCAGACTTCCCACGGAGCAGGGAGCCCCATGCGGGGCTTGATCCCAGGACCCTGGGACCATGACCTGAGCTGAAGGCAGATGCTTAACGACTGAGCCACCCAGGCACCCCTTTTTCAGATTTTTATTTATTTGAGAGAGAGAGAGCGCTCACAGGCACAAGCAGGGGGAGAGGCAGAGGGAGAGGGAGAAGCAGACTCTGCTGAGCAGGGAGCCCGATGTGGGGGGCTTGATCCCAGGACCCTGAGATCACGACCTGAACCAAAAGCAGATGCTTAACCAACTGAGCCACCCAGGTGCCCTAAAATCAAAGCTTAAAAAAAGGAGAAAAGAGCTGATCGCCAAAAAACCCAATGAATAAATGCTGACAGGCATGACTCATAGACAGGGTGGAAATCACATTAAGATGGCCTGAGAAGGACTGAAGTTCAGGAAGTAGGGTCTAGAACAAAATGGGTCACAGGTTTGTACCAAGATCCCCTTTGTGCCAGACACACATCTTAAATTCACACTAAGAGGCCTGATCTCCTAGGGGTGTCGTTGCTTCACGACTTTACCTGGAAATGAACTGCTCATGCCACGCGGGTGCTCAGGAAGCCATTCACAGAGAACAAGTGCCTACAGGGTCTGCAGCCCCGCCCTCCAATGCTCATGCGACCTCCCCGCCGCTGTCCTTCCTCTGCCATTTGCCATTTATGTAAGAGGACAGCCTTAGACAGAATTCTCCTCCACCCAGACTGCAAATGGCGGCCCGTGAGTGACGACTGCCCACGGAACTCTCCCTCCCACGGTGGTCCCCCACTCACCTGCCCTGATCCCTTGCCCAATGTATTTTAAAGAATTTCATTTAGTTGCCAACATTTAAAACCTGGGAAATTCACATCAATATCTACATTACTAGCTTTTCTTTCTTTTTTTTTTTTTTAAAGATTTTATTTATTTATTTGACACAGAAAGAGAGACAGAGACGGAACACAAGCAGGGGGAGTGGGAGAGGGAGAAGCAGACTTCCCGCGGAGCAGGGAGCCAGATATGGGGCTCGATCCCAGGACCCAGGGATCATGACCTGAGCCAAAGGCAGATGCTTAAAGACTGAGCCACCCAGGTGCCCACCCCCATTACTAGCTTTTCTTGAAATAAAAAGTAATAGCTGGCAGGACTGGGGCCACCTTCTCATGTAGCAAGGAGGGACAGTGCTCAGGGACTGACAGAGCATGAGGTGGCCTGGACCACTCTATTTCCCCCATTTACATCATCTGTCTGACCCCTGAGGGCATTTAAGCTTGCAACATTTTGTCCCCTCCAACATCATAAAAAAATCTCAAAAATATAGGGAAGTTGGGCGCCTGGGTGGCTCAGTTGGTTGTGTCTGCCTTTGGCTCAGGTCATGATCCCAGGGTCCTGGGATCGAGTTCCGTGTCGGGCTCCCCGCTCAGCAGGGAGTCTGCTTTTCCCTCTCCTGCTGCCTGCCGCTCTGCCTACTTGTGCTCTGTCAAATAAATAAATAAAATCTTTTAAAACAAATATAGGGAAGTTGAACTACTTAGACAGTAAATACTTGTATGTTCACCACCTACATTCTCCCATTAAGACTCTGCCATATTTGCTCTTATGTACCTATCTACCTCTCTATTCACCCAATAACTCAGCTTAGTATTTGATTATTTCAAAGTAGATGTATCATTAATGATGTTCAATATTTATTTAGAATGTGAGGTGAATTTACATATGGCAAAATGTACAACTCTTAAGTTTGCCTTTCTATGAGTTTTACCAAAATGCAACCCCTTTTTAACCTTTCAGGAACTATGAAGTCATGTCTGATTTTGCAACATTATTTACTTACTCCCACACTACCTTTTACCTCCAAAGTTATAAAAATGACATATATTTGTGTTTTAAAGTGTGATAAAATTAATCTTATTTCCATGGTTAGTTGCCACCTTCAAAATAAAGAGAACACCCTGTACGTCATGCTGTTAGAAGGCTAGGCTTTAGGGGCGTCTGGGTGGCTCAGTCAGGTAAGCATCTGACTTTTGGTTTTGGCTCGGTCGTTATCTCAGGGTTGGGAGATCGAGTCCTGCATCGGGCTCCGTGTGGAGTTGGCTTGAGATTCTCTATCCCACTCCCCCCTGCTCCTCCTGCCCATGCTCTCTCTCAAAATAAATAAATCTTAAACACAACATACCGCCACCACCACCACCACCACCAAGAAGTCTAGGCTCTACACTACGATCAGCTCTGCAAGCCGTTTTCAAAGGACAGCAACCCAACAAGAGGCCACCAGCGGGTGAGCGCCTTCATCAGGCACTGAGCTAGCTCCCCTAGCTCTCGCGGGCCCAATCCTGAGGGAAGGTAAGCCTTACCCAGCAGCTCCACAACTTGTAGGAGGACAGATGTCGGGATGGCGTCGGGCTCATCCTCGGATCTCCCGTCACCATCCTCTGATCTCCAGGACAGCAGCTGCTCGGCGAAGGCCATAGCCAGAGGGAACTCCAGGGGCAGAGAGTGCAACACCAGCACGGCTCCGGGAGGGGGAGACACCCCTACAAGAGCGGCAGAGGAGGAAGGCTCATAACTGGCAGCATGTGACCTAAATAAGCCTCAGAAGAGGACCCACCAGGTGTGTGTGGAAGAACAGGGCTGGAAAGCCCACCTGCTCATCTGCTGGAGGCAAAAGGAAACGTAACTCCTCCCACACTCCAGACCGAGTCAGCTGCAGATGCAGGAGGGGCCTGAGGACATCCTCCAAAGAGTCCGTTTGTCAGTGTGACAAGGGGACAAAGGGCAGCAATGAGAATGGGGAAGGATAAATACTCCCCAGCTGGTTAGATACCAACCAGCCTGATGAGCCAGCATGGAAATACTAAGTCAGACCTTAAAAGATGCTTCACTGGAATATCCCCAGCTTGGGAAAGAAATAATTAGCCATTTGGTGTGGCTGCAATCCTATGAGACCATTAAGCTTGTATTGGTTACACAGTAGACCAGCAAGGGGCACCGCAGACTAGCACTACCAGGACCTTGGGCTTTGATTTTCTCTTATTGCCTTGTGTCACTGTCAGCCCTGAATCTGGCCAGAGATGCTGCAGCAAGAGGAAAAAGGCCCCAAGGCCTGACCCCCCCTTCCTAGCCTGCACCGTACCCCAAGGTCTGCTGCAGGCCCTGACCAGACATAAGTCAGGCCAGCAGGGACCTGCGGGTCTTTGGATAAGTCAGGAGGCACCATGCTGATTGGCCTGCCTTTGGGGGTGAATGTTTATATGGTGATAACTGAGGAATGAAAAGATAGAGATCTTCTGCTTATTTAATTATAAAGTTTAAAGAACAATTAGTACAGGCAAAGCACTGTGAAAACAATCGGCCCTAACGAAGAGAGGTCGTCTAGTTGTTTAGAAGTCTCCCTTCGTTTCATTCCCCGAAGTTGCAAGGTCTCTAGGACGGGGTGCGGGAAGCCAAAGCCCAACTTTTGCCTGGAAGGTCAAATACATTTCAGAATTGTCTCTAGCAAACACAGGTCCGTCCTTTCTTGTCAGACGTGACAGGAAGTGCAGTGGAAGTCTGTGACCAGGTTTTCCTCGCTTCTGTGCGTTTTCTTGGAAAGAGTCACCCGGCCCCGGTGTGTGGAGCGTACAAGCAGGGGGCAGCTTCAGGATCTGCAGATCTCTCCCCTAAACCTAAACCCATGCAGGCTTAGCAAAGAATGCCAAGGAGACGAGACTCACGGGCCCTCTCAGCCCGGCCGCCGGGCTATTTACCACAGAGATGGGGGACAGATGCTCACTGTGGCCTGCGCCCCAGGGAGCCACTCGCACCCGAGAGAATTCGGTTTTGATGAGCGCTGGAGGAAGGCAGTGGGTATTATTGCCGCTAAAGGACCACTCTGTTCAGTTCACTCTAAAGAGCGCACACTTGCAAAAGGAAAGGAAAGGAAATCCCCACTGACGTCTGGGCAGCATCTGCCAGGTCTGCCCCAGGCAGGAAAAGCACTCATTTCATCTCCTGCCCCAAAAATATACTGTCCCAAGCACTTCTGTTCTTTACTGACAACACACAGCAAGGTACAAAATCCTTTCTATCTTCAAAAAGAAGGAAAGCCAAAAACGACTTCACACTGTTCTTACCAAGCGCTAATTCAGAGACATACCCAGTTTGATGTGGACCTTGTCTGTGGAGAGGATCACCGAGGGGTACTGGTTGGCTGTAGGTGGTGGCGTGAGGCCAGTGTTGGCCGGAGACGCATCCCGTGGGTAACAGACGGCCTCGATCAGGTTTAGCTGGCCATTCCGCTTGACTTTGTGGCCAAGCCCATACACAAGCACCCGTGCCCACGGCGCCTTGTACAGGGAGGAGCTGTGGAGGAGGGAGGGAGGGTCAGCAGAGTCTAGCTGCTCATGCCAGGGAGGAGATGGAGGGTAAGAAGTGGGCTTTTGTAAGTCATTCCCACCACATCTTAGAAGGTCATCCTTTATTAGGACGAATTTCCCAAACACGGAAATATGGGAGGAACTATAGACTATTTTCAAGTACTACCAGTATGTGTTAAAGACTAAATTTGAGTTTTTCTTCTGTCAGTTTCACTAGTCTCCAGTTTTCTTTTTCTTTTTTTTTTAAGATTTTATTTATTTGACAGAGAGAGACATAGCGAGACAGGGAACACAAGCAGGGGGAGTGGAAGAGGGAGAAACAGGCCTCCTGCTGAGCAGGGAGCCCGATGCGGGGCTCGATCCCAGGACCCTGAGACCATGACCTGAGCCGAAGGCAGACGCTTAATGACTGAGCCACCCAGGCGCCCTTCCAGTTTTCTTTTCTCTCCCGTTAGCTCTCCTGGCAACAGGCAACTTACTCTTTGCGGAATCCAGACTGACTTTCTTTGCAAGACACGACGACAAAAGCCGCCCCAGGGAAATTGACATCCATGTTGACTTTGGACTCTGAAATCGGGAACTCCTCAGAGGGGAACTGCTCGGGTGCTGTCTGCAAAGAGAGATTTAACAAGGGAAGCCACAGGCCACACACACGAGAGCATTTCATCTCCCAACTACCAGGCAAAGGACAGAGCCAACACATACATGGCCACAGGCTCCAGAGACAAGAAAGCCCTCCAGGAGGAAGGCCACTATGGATGGGACAAGGTGGGAAAGCCATGAGGTAAAGGAGACTGGTTCAGCGGGGCTTAGGGGGGTTGGGGAAGAGAGTGTCATTTTCAGCAAGCCAGTAAGACTTCTAATTAAAAGTCATAACCCTGGTTCAGGGACATTAGAGCTTCAGCCGTCTACCTGCAGGAAGGAGCAGATCTGTTTCGTCAGCTCCAGCAGGCTCTCCTCGCCCTGGTGCAGGGTCCGGGTGATGGCCACGTTGAGCCACTCTCGCACTGTCTGGGAGCTGCCCTGGTAGAAGAGGTCAGTGGCCGAGCAGTTCTGGGAGTGGACGCAATGCTGCAGAGACTGCGCCAGGAGGATGGAGCTGGAGCTGATGGTGCCATCTGCGGCCAGGAAAGAAAATCTAAGTTCACCAGAACCCCAGACACCAACGGCGGGCAGAGCCTGGGTAACAGCGAGCAGCCTGCCCGGGGGGAGCTTGGACACAGCGTCTCAGGTAAGACATTACCGATCAGATCCTGCAGGCTGGCAGGCTGGGAGAGGGGGGGTTCACATCAGTGGTCTGAATTTTTCCTTTCTTTAAAGCAACAAAAGTTTTTCCTAAAATAAAACCTAAAGTGGTGGGCCAAGTCTACTTTAAACAGAAATGGAGCTGCTTGGATGCAGGGGTTCCCGCAGCCTGACCTACTTGTGTGCCCTGGCCCCTCCCGAGCTGCCCCAAGGAACCGCTAGGGAGTGTGGAAAGCCAGTGTTAGGTCATTATGGCAAAGTTTCTTCACAAACACTTTAAAGCTTTCCAGATGTTTTGGAGCCTCTAAGTTCTTGGGGGTGGGCCAGGGGACCCCGCACACTGACTGGGACCCCAAAGCTGGGAGATGCCTGCTAGGCCCTGAGTGCCGTCTACCCTCTCACCTCTTGCTCCCGTTTTAGTTGCTGGGAGCCCAAGGGGAGCAGGCGGAGGCTGAGGTGCTGGGGCTGGGGACAGAGAGGGGCTCCTCAGTCTTGGGCTGGGCTAAGCAGGTTCATCGCTTAGCATTCGCCAGGGGAGCAAACACACAGCATCGGGCCTCACCAAGGGCCCCAATGTTAGCAGGTGCACACAACCTGGCCCACTTAAACAGCTGCACCGGAAATCAATGAACCAGTGAGGTCTGCTGTGGAGGAGCTTGGCAAAAGGAGCATTTTCCTTTCTGAACAATGCCTGCGAGAATGTCTGTAGCAACAGTACAGTGACAGGATTTCCTAAGTGATGCTTAATTTTCTTCAATCCACAATTCGGTCGGGAAGCTCAGTGAGTGCTTAATAGGTCAAGGACTAAATAGGTCATGTAGTATACTTCCATTTTTCAAAGTGAGCAAGCACTGCCCAGATCATCGCGACTGCTCAGGGCCGTTTATCTACACTAGCCTGAAGGCCTGTGCCACCCGGACAGCGAGTCCGTCACCCCCAGTCTCCTCCCTGGGGGCTGGGCTCACTCTCAGGGCCGTCTCACCCTGAGCTGATGTCACCAGGGACGGCCAGAAGCCAGGCTCACCTGGGAGGGGGGGAGCCAGGAGCTGACTGGACAGCAGCTGCAGGTGCTCCAGGGTGATGTCCCGGATGGCGGGGATGTGGAAGAGGCGGGTGAACAAGTGCGGCAGCTTCGGGGCGAAGATGTTGAGCAGGGCCACGCGACAGTACAGCCTGGCCAGCGCCGCCTCACACCGCAGCAGCTCTCTGCGGGGGAAAGCGGGAGGCGTGCTCAGCGCCGGGGCTCGGGCCGGGCCACAGGCCTCTCTTCCGGCCTCGGGTTCCGCACGCCAGGCTAGTCACTTGGGTCTTAAATAAAAAGTCAGGTTTAAGTATGTTTGGATTTTCTCTACTCAAAAATCACTGTGGAAAAAGAAGTGAAAATCGAGGTCCGCACAAAACTTCTACATGGATGTTCACAAGAGCATTACTCAGAGTGGCCCCAAACTGGAAACAAGGCAAACGTCCATCCAGCGAGGATGGTAAATCCAGTCAGTAGAACGCTATTCAGCAGTAAGGGATGAAGCGCCGACACCTGCTATGTGGATCAACCTTGGAGACATCGTGCCAAGAAAAAAAGGCCAGACACAAAGGGCCCCACAGTGCGTGATTCCATTCACACAGACTGTCCAGAACCAAGCAAATCCATAGAAACGGAAGAAAGTTGAGCGAGAGGAGAGAATGGGTACGGCTTTCTCCTTTGGGTGATGAAAAGGTTTTAAAAGCGATTGTGGTGAGGCTTGTACACCTCCGTAAATATACTGACCACCACCGACTTGTATGCGTTAAACGGGTGAGCTACACCGTACGTGAACTACAGCTCACTAAAGCTCTTATAAGAAATTCACTGCAAACCCTTTGTGTGTGAAGAATTTCTGAAGTAACTGGCATTTGCCTTGAATAACAGCTCATTAGTGTCTAAGCAGGTCTCATTTAGAATTGCATCTCCTGGCAAATAATCTAATACTAAGCACTGGGGAGGCTCCCTGTATTTCTTTAGCTAATCACCATTATTAAAAATTCTCCTGGTATTAAGCATTTAACTAAAAAGGCAAGTTAGAAGCAGCCGTGTTGTCTCTAAAAAGTCTAGGTTTCAAACCCACTTGGAGTCATCAGGGCTCATTCTGTATCGCCTACTGATCTGAATTGAATTTAATGCTGGTCTATCATAACTCACATTTAGGCATAACGGTAATTAAAGAAGCCACGTAAGACCTGATGAATTTGTACAAATATGAAGATAAACACAGCTAAGATGCTGCATTTAGGTGGTTTCTTTCTCATCTCCACCAGTCTGTAATATTCTCACGCTGGACTTTAAAACAAACCACCTTTACTTACCTGTTTCCTCCCTCCACGGAAGTCCATTTGCTGACTGCACGGGCACAGCTCAGAATGGCCGGGGCAGCAACACAGAGGAGGTCTGAATACAAGCCCTTTCTGACTCCCCACAGCTTCCTCCTCAGATTTCAGGGACTGCAGCTGGAGTGAGATTATTTTGGGCCTGCCCAGCAGTCCCTGCTCTGTCCCTGCAGACTTAGTGCCTCTGAAGCTACTGCTGAGCCATCTACCGCTCTAAGTCCTCTCCCAAAGCCACGTGAGCGTGTTAGGCGGAGCATACCTCTGAGGAAAATCTGTGCTGGGACGAGAAATCCAGTCACTTTATTGATCAAACAAACCCATGTGGCATATTTCTTAGCTCTCCTGATACTGAAATCACCGCCGTAATTCTGAGAATAAATGTCCTACATCTACAGCCTGATTGTAACCTTACAAAGCACTTTCTGGCCTTCTCGCTCGGTTGCTAGCAAAAGGGCATTAAGTCACATCCATCAGAAACATTTGCTAAAAATACAACTGACTTATGAAATAAAGCTTTAAAAGCTTTTAAGACTATTATATTGATATTCAAGCATATATGTATCTTTTCAACAGATATTTTGAGTTTGCAACATGAGCCAGGGTCCTGATTAGAAACGGGGGGCTCTAGCAAAGAATTAAAGTCTCTGCTTTTAGAAACCTTACAGTCTAGGAGGAGGAGGCACAACACAATTAATAAATTAAACCAAACTCACAGGCAAGAACATCAGGTCCTGGAAAGGAAGTAAGATGCAGTGCTATGACAACATGTGGCTTCGTGCTTACTTTAGATGGTGAGGCAAAGCCTCTTTGGAAAGGTGACATGAGATTCAAATGACAAGAATGAAACAGCCATGCAAAGTTCTGAGCAAAGTGCTCCAGGCCGGGGGAAGAGCATGTGCAGAGACACCTTGGATGACACGACCATCAGGCCTGAGAGATGCGGAAAAGCCGGCTCTGCTGACAGAGAGTTCATGGAGAAGCAGAGACTTTGGGGCTCAGGAAGGGGTTTCGTGAGGTAGGTTACTAGTTTGAATTCTACTCCAAGGGAAATGGAAAGCCATGACAACTGAATTAGAGGAGAAAGACAATCCACCAAAGGTAGAACATGCTTCCTTAGAGACCTCCGCCCAGTGCTAGGCACAAAACACGCATTCAGGAACGAACACCTTGTTAACTTAATGGAGAAATGAGCTGGCTGCCCACACTGGGCCTGGACATCTCTTCTGGACTGGCTTACTTATCTCTTCTGGACGTGCTTTACTCTTTACAACTTTCCACACTCTTCCAGATCTCCAGCCATCCCTCAATCCCCCTTCTCCCCTGCAGCTCACAGCAGAGTGCCTGTGGCACAGGCTGGGTGACACCAGATCCCACGACATTTCTTCCCAACTCCTGCAATTTTGCTGTTACTTTACTAGCTTCCTTCTAACTCTTAGCTTTGAAGGAAAAGCTTGTCAATGACAAATGGTACATGTGATAAAGATATAAGTGAATTTCTGTGATCCACTAGAAAGAAGGGCTCAATCTTACCTGTGAATTTGAAGGTTGGTATTGTCGAGCGTGACCAGCCCATTGGTGGCCGTCCTCCGGTAGCCTGCTGGGGGCCTTTCCAGCATATCAATAGGATACCAGTATCGGACCAGCACGCCTTCACTTCGGAGGTACGTTTCTACCTGCACTAATTCATTCACCTACAACAGTTAAAGGAAAGGTCTATTTGACTTTTTGGGCACTGACTTTTCCCCCTCAAGTTTTAAAATACATATGTATGTATATATAAAAGTTCTATGGTAATAAATGTTAGTTTCATGTCACTGAGTCTCTAAAAGGTCAAAGACAACTGGTTAGTATTGACAGTGTGTTTAGTTTTTTCATACCACTTTTCAAATCTTAACTGGTATGTAATCATGAATCAGAAATTTAAAGACAGGGGCACCTGGGTGGCTCAGTCAGTTAAGCACCCGACTCTAGTTTTGGCTCAGGTCCTGATCTCAGGGTTGTGGGACTGAGCCATGTGTTGGGCTCTGCGATGGGCGTGAAGCCTGCTTAGGATTCTCTCTTTCCCTCTGGCCCTCCCCACAACTCTAATTAAAAAAAAAAAAAAAAAATTGAACAGTGCTATATTTCAGCAATAATTCAGTGCATTTTGTTTAATGTTCATTGTTTTTATGTTGATAATTTTGTAAAAGCATGGGGCGCCTGGGTGGCTTGGTCAGTTTGGGCATACAACTCTTGGTTTTGGCTTGGGTCGTGATCTCAGGGTCAAGGGATTGAGCTCCACGTCGGGCTCTGTGCTTAGTGGGGAGACTCTCTCTCTCTCTCCCCCTTTGCTCCCACCCCAACCCCCGCTCATGCTCTCTCAAATAAATAAATCTTTAAAAAAAATAATTTTGGAAAAGCAGGAAATCTAATTGCTCCATTTTATTGCAGGAAAATAAAAAGTAAACTCATGCATATACGCTTTGGATTCAAATACAAATGTAATTTTTGTTTAGGGATTATTACTAAAACATAAAAGAATCAAACAGAATTATTATTTTTAAAGACTTTATTTATTTGCCAGAGAGAGAGCACAAGCAGGGGGAGAACAGCAGGCAGAGGGAGAAGCAGGCTCTCCGCTGAGCAAGGAGCCTGATGTGGGGCTCGATCCCAGGACCCTGGGACCATGACCTGAGCCAAAGGCAGACGCTTAATCGATTGAGCCCCCCAGGCGTCCCAATAATAACAGAATTATTTTAAACAAATTTCTGTTTTTCTAATTTATACTTGCACACATTTCCTTCCACTGCTGAAAAACACTGTTCTATACTTTCTGATAACCAAGTGAGAAGTTTGTATCAGAAGGCAACGGGAGATTAATAGTATTACTAATCGAATTTTCTACTTGGACGTTCACCTTAGTAAACCATCAGTCAATAGCCTCTCTTAAAAATTTAATGCTTCAGGGAGTACCTGGGTGGCTCAGTTGGTTGAATGTCCAACTCTTAGTTTCAGCTCAGGTCACGATCTCAGGGTCATTAGATCGAGCTCCGCATCAGGCTCCGTGCTCAGCAAGTAGTTTCCTTGAGATTCTCTCCCTCCTCCGCCTCTCCCCACTGCTCGTATGTGTGCACTCTCTTTCTCAAATATTTAAAAAATTTAATGATTCATAATTAAGTATGGGTGAAATGGAGTCAGTAAAAATGTAAAGCTTTCCGTTTCAAAGCGTTAATGGTACCTAACATTACCGGTTTCTGTATCCGTATCCAGGTAGATTCTAGCTTATCTACATGGCCATAGATCCTTTCTCATCAGAGACTCTCAGGCATGACCTAGATATTAGTTCATCAGTTTTTCTTGCACAGGAAACTCCTCAAACGCCAGTACATGCATGCGACCAAAGAAAGCTTTGGCTTTGCCCGCATGCATGTTCTGTTCCTTCTTCCCCACCCATACCCCCCACCCCTGCTGAGAACCCCGTGGGTTTAACACACTCGTGTTACATACTGGAAAACAGGCTGAGAGAACCAGCAAGATGATGTGATCAAAATCATAAAACTATTTCTTCGACTTGTGTCTGTGTCTGTAACAGTCATGACAAAGACAGATCATCCATTTACCAAGGACCACAGGAGAATGTTCCCGGGACTTGGGTAGGAAGAATATAGGGATGGTCTGAACATGGCTGACAAAATGCTGGCAGAGGCATCATGGTCTGAAGGGCTGACAGCCCTGAGGATTGAGAGCTTATCATCATCTATCATCAGCCCTGATCTGAGCCCACGAAAAAACCTCAGGCAAGCCATTTGGTGTGAGCACTTAGCTCACTTTCTCCATCCCTAGTTTGAAGAGTAATCCATCTGCATGATTGCACATTTTTTTTTTAAAGATTTATTTATTTTAACTTGAGAGAGAGCAAGCATGAGTGGTGGGGGGAGGTGGAGAGGGGAAGAGACAGAGGGAGAAGCAGACTTCACACTGAGCAGGGAGCCCGACATGGGGCTTGATCCCATGACCCTGAGATCATGACCTGAGCCGAAAGCAGACACTTAACCAACTGAGTCACCCAGGCACCCTTGGATGATCACTTTTTTTTTTTTAATTTTATTTATTTATTTGAGAGAGAGAGAGAATGAGAGAGAAAGCACATGAGATGGGGGGAGGGTCAGAGGGAGAAGCAGACTCCCCGCCGAGCAGGGAGCCCGACGCGGGACTCGATCCAGGGACCCCAGGATCATGACCTGAGCCGAAGGCAGTCGCCTAACCAACTGAGCCACCCAGGCGCCCTGGATGATCACTTTTTAAGACACTTGGAGTCTGGGCATGAAAGTCCCCGTGTATATAAAAGGCTGTTTACTCACTGAATCAACATCTAAGACAACTCCATGAAGCCCAAAGGTTTTCAGCATTCCCCG
This sequence comes from Callorhinus ursinus, assembly GCF_003265705.2. Classification (NCBI taxonomy): domain Eukaryota; kingdom Metazoa; phylum Chordata; class Mammalia; order Carnivora; family Otariidae; genus Callorhinus; species Callorhinus ursinus. Next base: position 8,904,060 of record NW_027397103.1, on the reverse strand, counting down.
GATGGCGAATTTTGGCAGGGCAGTTCCCACAGTACTGCTGGCCACATTGTTGCTGTCTGGAGAGCGGGTTACTACTGTGAGACCTGAGAAGGGCAAAGGGAGAAGTTTTTTCAGAAGCAAGTACCATTATCATCTTGGGATCCTATATTTTTAGGGCCTAAAATAGCTCTACAGCATCTAACAATACCTCAGTATAGTTGTAACCAAAAAGGTACAAAGCAAAGTCTTGAAGATCATACAAAATGTTCTAAGAACTCTCATAATAAAAAAACAAATAAGCCAACTAAAAAATTAACAAAGGATTTGAATAAACATTTCTCCAAAGAAAAATGAAGCTACACCTGAAAAGACATTCCCTGTCATCAGTCATTAGGTAGACAAGCCCAAGCCACAATGAGACCCCGCTTCACACCTACTAGGATGGCGATAATCTAACCAACAGACAGTAATAAGTGTTGGCAGGGATGTGGAGAAATGGGAAGCGTTATACGTTTCTGGTGGGAATGTAAAATGCTGCAATCACTTTGGAAAATCATCTGGCCAGTCCTCAAAAAGTTCAACTTATCATAGGACCCAGCACTCCCACATCTACATATCTACCCAAGAGAAAGGACGACACACATCTACACAAGAAACCTGAACACAAACCGTCACAGCAGCATTACTCATAATAGCCAAAAGTGAGAAACAACCCAAGTGTCCGTTATTTGATGAATGGATGAAAAATGGGGTATTATCCATACAATGGAATATTATTTTGCCATAAAAAGGAACAAAGTACTACCACATGCTACAACATGGATGGAATTTGAAAGAGTGTGTCATATGAAAGAGGCCAGACTCAAAGACCCCAGGTTGTAGGATTCCATTTACAGGAAATGTCCAGAAGAGGAAGTCTATAGGGACAAAAAGGTGAATTAATGGGGCTCAAGGGAAGGAGAAATGGGGAATGGTGGGGGTACAGGAGTTCTTTTTGGACAATGAAAATGTTCTGGAATTAGAGGAAATGGTTTGGTGGTTGTACAACTTTGTGAATCTACTAAATACTGAATTGTATCCTTTAAAAGGGTGGATTTTATGGTATGCAAATTATATCTAAAAAAGGAAAAAGAATAAGAAAAAATATATTTTTTTAAGATTTTATTTATTTATTTGACAGAGAGAGGGAGAGCACAAGCAGGGGGAGCAGCAGGCAGAGGGAGAGGGAGAAGCAGGCTCCCCAGCCCGATGCGGGGCTCGATCCAGGCACCCTGGGATCATGACCTGAGCCGAAGGCAGATGCTTAATGACTGAGCCACCCAGGCACCCCAAAAATATATGTATTTCTGCCTCTGTCCCTGATGTTCTCGTATTTTTGTGAAGGTCTGATAATGAGTGGTTTCCATTTTTCTTTTTTGTGCTTTTCTGTATTTTCATTTCCTTAAAAAAATGCAATAGATTTTTAATCAAAAGAATAAACACATTCTATTAAAATTTTAAAAAGCAGAGTGCAACCATACATTCATAGTTCTAGCTCAGCAGCCCTGACCTAAGCTGGGAGGCCTCTCTGGAACCCTCCACCCATGGCCCACTTCTCCCTCTGCACAAGTGCCCAGTCTCACTGCATGTGCCAGTGAGCTCAGGAAGCCACTGGAGGCCAGACGAGCAGGAAGCTTTAGGGCATCACAGAAGAGAGGCTGCGAGAGGTCCTGTCACTCTGCGAAAGGAGTCACCTCAGGAAAGCTCACAGTTCCTCTGCTCACACTCAAGTGAACACCCAACCTCTCATTCCACAGCAAGCTTCACAGATGAAGTAAGAGGGAAAACAGAACCTTTTCGAACTTTATCGATTGTGAACTTGTTCGCTTCGTCTTTAATGTCTTCAATGGTGGGAAGATACAGGTCTCTTGGGATGCCGCCGTTCTCCTCATAGAGGAATTCAACCGTCTGTCGGGCAATGTCCACCATGCCTAAAAAAACATAACTGCACTGGTAACTCTCCGAAGAGTACACAGTCTTCGGATCTGACTCACATGGAGAATGAAGGTAAGAGAATCTTTCAAACACTGCCCATGGGAGTATACAGCCTTTTGGGGAAGGTAATTATGGGGATCTAGCAAGTTTAAAACACTCAATACCCTACTTGTAGGAACCTCTCAAATTTCTCCCACAGAAACACAAGCACACATGTATAAAGATCCAAGAGCACATCCTGCAGCACCGCTGGGAAATCCCAAAATGGAAATAAGGAAAGTACTCATCAACAGAGTGGTTAAAAATCATGGGGTGTTACTATGCAGTTATTTCAGTTGAGTCAAAAGAACCAAGTAGAGTACAAACAGAGGGTAAGAAGTGAGGAAAAGCTTTTTACTTTGTACATTTTTGCCCTACATGATTTTTACAGGAAACCCATGTTGCTTAAAAGAGACAGAGCTCCACCAGCTTCTCCTTCTCAGCACTGGAATTGGCTGTGTTCTTCCTTCCCAGAGGGAGAACACACCATTAAGTTCACCACCAACAACCACTATTAATTAATGAACGCAGTCAACAAAGGTCCCTGAAGGGAGGGCCCCATGGGGCACGCAGGGTGGCAGGGTGCAACGTCTCCACCTGCTGGCGCTGCCGAAGCTCTCACACATGGGGGTGGCACAGGTGCACAGGCCAATCGCCCGCACACTCAGCTCCTACTCTTATTTGCTGGCCTTGCTGGAGGGAAAAGGCACAGCAATTTTCGGAGCGCACTTGAGGAGGAGGAGACTGCAATTAGAGAAGAATGCCTAGAGAAAGAACTGTCAGAACAGACCAAGAATGTGGCCTGATATTGGAAGATTATGGAAAAATAATCTTTGCAACATTTTCCAAAGGAATAAGGAAGAGGAGAACAAATCCTCTGCTGTCTACGCAGCAGGAATCCAGGAACACGGGGAGGATGCCAAGTTCAACCATGCTCAGCACAGGGGTGGGTTCAGTAACCTTCCTCGGGGACTGGACAGCAGGAGGCTGGTCCACCTCACAGGGATGGCCCTTTGGGGACCACGAGCCATCCCCCAGCCTCCTTTTCACCTCTGCCACTGCTACACTGAGGAGATTATATTCAAAAGGTAAATGTTTTAGGTTTAAATTAATATGGTTCATATGACTGGTCACAGCACACGGACGGATCCTGAGAGAATGCCTTGGCAAGAGGCCACATCAGGGGCCGGAGGCACTTCTGGCTGAGTCATCGATCTGCCTCTGGTCCAGGGCCACTTCTGGATGATCAGATTTTCTGCGTGCTGTCTCTTCCTTCCCCTAACCAAACTGGGAGCAGAGGAGGAGGCACCCTTGGCCACAGACGCTCAGGATGGCTCAGGCACCAAAGGGTAAAAGAAAAGAAATCCTAATTTAAGCAGAACCTAAGTCAACACAGCAACCAATGATCATATACAAGGGCTTTTCATCTGCACACTGTAAATTCTTCCCCCCTTTCTTACTCTCTCCAAAGCGGTAAGAGGCATCAGCCCCTCTGAAAACAGCGCTTTATGTTTCACAGTGTAAGCCAGCTGTCACCAAGTCAGCTCCCGATCTGCATTTAAATAGAAGGCTGTCAGAAAAGCCCCGCGAGACTGGCCCGGCCTAGCTACACACGTGCTGGCCTCCCGATCTACCGCACAGCCCCGCCCCCGACCACGTCCCCTGCTGTGGCCCACTGGATGTTTCCCTGGCTGGGGGCCTGACGCCTGGGCGGCGTTGGCTGCCTGCAGGGACGGGTTAGTGGATGAATGGATGGCTCAACAGGTGCCACCAAATCGAAGGCCTCCCAACGCTGAAACCAACGCTACATGGGCGCCTCGAGGCGGGCCGCAGTGCGTCTGGCATTATGCTAAGTGAGAGTCATTCGAACCCAAGAAAAGGTCTGCTCTGCCCTTCGACAAAGCACACAAGGCCATTTCCTCTCAGATCCTGAAAACAGATGGGGAAGAGCAAATTCTCTTTATCTCTGGGATCTACTACATTGATTTATGTGGCTCCTTCGCGTACCACCTCCCAATGGCTTCCTGTCTCACAGAGAATAAAATCCAAAGTCCTCACACACCCAGTGGTTGTCCCTACCCCTCGTCCCGTGTCCTGCTGCCCTTCCCTCGAGCTCTCATCTTCAGCTATACCTGCTTGGCCCTTTTGGCTGGTCGCACAACCACCTGAGTGCATTCCCACCAGGGGCCTTCCTAATGTTGCTCCTTCTGCCCCAAACTCGAGTAGAGAAGAATTACTAATTATCTGCCCCAAATTGGGTCGGCAGCCAACCCCAGGCTCTGATAAAAGCAGGAAGCAATCCCACTATGTCACAGGAGGAGGCTATGCCCACAGGTTAAGTTTAAACAAGATCATTCCACTGTCGTAGGCCTTACCTTTGGGGATAGACAGCTTGAAAGAAAATAAGTAAAAATCAAACCATAGATTTACACACACTCATTCAGTCCTGGTGCCAACATGGGAGAAAAGTAATCACTGGAGATCTGGGACTCAGCATATTAATTGGCCAAAAAACAAAGGACTGGTGGGGGCTTTTTATTTTTATCTAGGTCCTGAGAGCCTACTCTCAGAACAAGGCTCAAAGAGGAGCAAGGCTGCTGATATAGGACAAAAATGAAACTTCTTACACCATCCCTGAGGCCACCATGTTTGGGGGGAAAAAGCAGGTGTTTCACAAGATAAGGAAAATCCTCAAAACTGAAATTAGCTACCTGCACTCAAGACTCACTAACAGTCCACTGTCTGGGGTCAAACTTTGCATTATTCTTTGCTAGAGAACCCGTGTTCATGGAAGAAAAACCCCACCCTCATTGTTACCATGGTGACATCCGGAACTATATTAACTGAACACTTACTCTGTGCTGGGCACTATTCCTAGGAGCTTTACCTGTATTAAAGCACTTAAAAGGTGGTCACCATCACTGATTCCATTTTAAAGGGGAGGAAAGCCCAGAAAGGTTAAGTAACTGTCCCAAGGTCAGACAAACAAATAGCACAGCTGTGACTTGAGCGCCCAAATTATTTAATCCCCAGGCCATCCAGCTTCCCAATTCAACCATTTCAGCAGCCCATCAACCCAAACATGGAGTTAAGTTGATAAGCAAAGAGAAGGCTGACAGTGGAAGCTGGAGAGCACAGAGCTCAGGAAAGGACGGGCGGAGGACACGGTTAGGTCTGTCCGGGTGTTAGATGAGCCCCTCTTTCCTGATTTACATCTGAGTTTCATCTAAGCACAGCTCAAGTCATGAAGTAGCTCCCAAGGACAGCGTAAAGCACCAGACCTAGTTGTAAAGCACCCTTGATCTGGTCCAGGCCCGACTTTCGCTCTGCCTCATTGCGGAAGCGTCTTCGGATAGTAGGAAACACCTTGGTCTCCCAGGCTTTCACCAGCAGGGCGTAGTGGTCCTCCTGGAAGGAGAAGGCAAAGGCATGAACAGAGAAGGAGCGCCTCCTGCGGGCATCAGCCCTTCCCTGACCTACAGCTCTCACCCGCTCCAAGGCCAGTAGCAGAATCACATCCTCAGATGCCAGGGCAGGCAACAGTCAGATGTGGCAAGCCCTTCCTTTCCCTCTGAAGCCAAGTAGGCACTCCACATGGTCCCTGACTTACTGCTGAATCACTAGCAGGGTACTCCATTTCTCCCACACTCAGATCGGTACTGGGCCAAAGAACCCAGCATGTATTGCCACTGACATGTGATTTCAAAGATGAATGTTCCAGAGCTACTGCTCAAACACAGTGACATAACTCGAAGTGTCACCATTCCGGCCTTGCACCACCAAAGCAAAATCATTCCTGGTGGCTCGTCCTGGTCACCAGGGAGCCGCGCGAGTGCTGTGGGCCTTGTACCTGGGGGACGTCGTCATCATCCTCATCATCACTTTCGTCGTCTGCGATAGGAGGTGGGTGGGGGTCTGGGCCCGAGGTGATGAAATTCTCATAGCTGAGTTCTACTTTATAATGACAGGAGGTGTCACTGTCATATTCTGTAACAGAGCACAGTGACAGTGAATTCTAGGCAAGAGCAGGCCAGAAAAATCACGAACTTCTCCCTCTTAGATAAACCAGAATCTCTTTTTTCATGTGAAAGACTCCTAGCACTTGGAGGGATTTTGAAGGAGCCATGGAGTAACTAATCATGTATCATTATCCTGAATCCTAAAATCGTGTTTATGGATAGAATTCATTCAATTCAGAGAAGAATTTGGAAAGTTCTTCATCAGGAGAAAGAAGCAAGCAGAGTCTTAAAACAGTTTGCAAACCAGGCCAGTTACAGTCTGTGCACACCTCTAGATCGGAAAGCTTGGTTTTATTCAATTAATGAAGTTTTTCAAATAACCAGGAAAGTTTTTTCAGTGCACACCTAATACCCACCACCTAGATTCCACAATTAGTGTTTTATTATTCTTTGATGACCTCAGTTGTTTATGACCTGTTTTAAAACTTAAATAATTAACATTTTTAAAATAGAGAATTTCACATAAAATTGTGGGGTTTCTAGCAGTCTTATAAAAAGTGGATAGTCTTTCAGGCTTGCATTTCCATGTGGCGATAGTCTGCCGGCACTGAGTAATGGCAGGCTCCCTGGATATGGGGGATGTACTTTCTAATCAGTGAGTCACCATCTCCTGCTCCCCATTTTCTTTCACTGGGGCCCATGCCCCCATAACCAGTGGGCACTAGAGCGTGCCCAGGTTGGATGGGTTTACAAACAGCAGCATGTGCATCCCCAGGAAGCAGTGGGGCCCCGGGAGGCGGCGGCTTACGTTGCTGAGCAGTGGCCACAGCAGCAATGCGGCATGGTGGCCCATGAGTGCCTGGGTCTGACGCAATGCTGGTGCCAGCGTCGTTGTCGCTATCAGATGCCATGGCGAAGGGCAGGGCCTCAAAGTTAGCGCTGATCTCCTCTGCCAGATCAGTGCACAGGTCGGCGGCGTTGCGGTGTGCCTGCCCTTCAGCATAGGCAAATGGGCGGGAGCCGAAGTTAGCTCGAGTCTTGGTGTTCTGGGAAGGAAATCAAATAAAGGATTTGAAAGGGGTTAGGTTTGTTTATTTATTTAATACTCCAAGGTGAATGTCACTCAACGTCAAACCAGAAGGAGGGCCCCAGCTCTGAAAGAGCATGCGGAATGAGGCAGAGGGGCCTGTGTAACTGCGTGCCCTGGCACTGAGAAGGACATCTGCACAGGCCAGCCCCCCACTCCCCCATACCCCCTCACCTCACTCTCCCAACCCTATGCTACTCAGACAGTGACCTTTCCTGTTTCCAACACTGTTCCTTTCTGCCTGATGCCACTGAACAAACTGCTCCCTTCACTGGGGATGTTTTTCTCCTCCGATTTTGCCAAGTTAAGACGAGTTAATAGTCCAGACCCGCCTCAGGCATTGCTTCTTCAAGGTAATGGGGACATGGTCAGATTTGCTTCCATGCAATTGTACCGTGATGGCTAATTTTACTGTCACTTTGACTGGCCACAGGATGCCAGACTAAACATTACTATGGGGTGTGTCTGGGAGGGGGCCTCTGGATGAGATCAGCATTTGAATGGTGGATTCAGTCGAGTAGATTGCCCTCCCCAGCATGGCTGGGCATCATCCAAATTACTAAGGAGAATTTGTTTTCCTTCCCAGTAAGATAACCTGCCTTCTTCTGAATGTGAACCACAGGCCACATCCCACCAGAGACGTCTTCGAGATATGGGGACAGGCGCTGCCCGCAGTATGTGAAGTATACCCGGCCCTTGGCTGGCTGCCCCGGAGGAGGGGGGGTCCCCTCAGTTCTCTCCCAGCCAATTCCTGCCACGTCACCTACAGCAGAGAATAGGAAGGAGACATCTTGTTTTCCCTTTCACTGATTATTAAATAAACTTCCCAACTGCAACGGTGTAATGAGGCCACGTACCATTGACTATCTTTATGCCACTAGTTATATCTGAAAAAGCTCTGAAGTTACGTACTGTACTTGAGTAAATATAAAGTAACACAACAGAAATAATTTTTTAAAAAGTCAAGCTGTTCAGAAGAAAATGCTGAGTTAATTACAATTACACATTAAATTTAGCCTTTATTTTCCTGGCAGCCAAGACAAAGGGAAAACATTGGGTACTTTTTTTTTTTAATAGATATAAGTTTTTCTCTTTTGACACATGGAAAATTATTTATGGCACAAAGGTAAAAAGGCAGTATTTTCTCAGTAAGTTTGTGGAAGATTTAGAAATGGTCTTATTTATATAAAACCCAACCCACAATGTAAGCTAGAGGTACACTGTTAAATCACGTTATGTCCCGCCTGCTACTTATATGTATTTAAGGCATTTTTGCGGGAAGCTAAGACAAGCCAAGCTGCTTTCCAATGAAGAACAGAATAGGATAGAGCTCAGACACCACCTCATCGGTGCTCACATGCTGCCTGCTTCAGGCACACTGCTCACATACAGAGCCATGTGATTAGTCTCTCACTGTGAACTCTTCAGGAAGTGCATGAAGTTCTGCGATTCTGCTTTTGATTACAGAGTCTCCAATGCTTCAGATACCACTAGGATGGGCTTCCCAAAGGCTGGGGACTTATCACTGTTTACCGTGGCATCTCCAGGGCCCAGAAAAGTACCTGGCACATAGGAAATGGCCAGCCAGTATTTCCTGATGAGTAGACACTAGAAGTGTTGGTACAGAGGTTGAGATTCTGCTGTAAAAAGTGAGTTCTTGATTCCTCCCCAGACACATAGCCTGTGTGCTTGAGGTCTAGTACAAAACTTTCTCAAACAGCAAAATGTGACCAAACAAAACAAATGAGAGCAACAAATAAAAACCCTGCCTATGGTTCCCATGTGCTCCCCAAACCCTCCTCTGTGCTGAAAACACTTAAGTACTCAGCTGAAATGTCCAAGTTCTGCTCCAGAAAATGAGAGAGAAGTAACTGCCAGGAAATTATCTCTAAATCATAATTTGACCATAACTGAAAACACTACACTCCCTGAAAGGTGCAGTTTAACAAGTAGCTCCCTGGGGCGCCTGGGTGGCTCAGTCAGTTAAGCATATGCCTTCAGCTCAGGTCATGATCCCAGGGTCCTGGGATCAAGCCATACATCGGGCTCCCTGCTCAGCAGGGAATCTGTTTCTCCCTTTCTCTCTCCCTCTGCCTCTCCCCTGCTCATGCTCTCTCTCAAATAAATAAAAATAAAAATCTTTAAAAGAAAAAACAAAACAAAAACAAGCAGCTCCCTAAGTTAAATGATGGCAAAATTACTCCCAGCCAGCTGTGCGAGGTTGGATGGTTGGATGGATGGAGTGACTTATTCTTCCCCATCTGAGCAGCCCAGACCATCTACCACGTCGGACAATTTCAGCTTCCTCAGAAATGATGCTAAGATGTACTGTCTGAAACTAAGTAGCCAACATGTCTGGGGGCTTCTAATGGCAAGAGGACCATGCCTACATTTTGCTCCTCTGCTGGAGCAGGTAGGACTGATCCCAATTCATCTATACAGAGCAAGACACTTATATGGAGGCTAAAAAGAAGAGGGAAAAGGGTGTTTATTGTCATTGTTTTGACTGAAACTTCTGGGCAGATGTGCTGAAGCAGGACCAGACGTTTAGGCTCCTGAGAACAAAGTCTACAGCACGTTAGCTATTCAACGCATTCTGTGAGTGCCTCAGGGCTAGTGGTAGACCTTTTTTTTTTTTTGAACCTATTTATCTGCTAGATCAATGAACAGCGGACAAAAGACTAAAATCTCAGGTTTTTCTAATGATGCAGGAACAAAAGTGAATGTGATTCCTACCTTACCAAATGGACGGTCTCAGTGATAATGGCCTCACGAAAGCAACGGTTTGGTGTAAACTAGCAGACAGCAATGATAAGTACTTGGCTTTCACTGAAAGACAAACTGCCCATTTCTAGTTGCTAAGTTTCTTTACTTTCAACCTATTTAGACAATATCTGGGAACAAGAGAAATACACAGGGTAAAAAAGAAGCTCCCGCCACACTCACCAGGAGAGAGAGTCACATCCAAGCGCACACTCTTCCACTGTAATAAACTGGAGCCATTGTAGTGCACGGCTCGGCCGTTGCTAGGAAAGAAAGCAAAGTCAAAGCCAAGGCTGCTTGGCCAACACAGAGGCAGTTACATAGTGAACAGGCCCAGGGGCTTCAGTAGCACCAGAGGACTTAAAAGGGAAACCCTAAGAGCTATTCCCTTTGCCTAAACTTGAATATATTTCCAACTGGTATTTTATACATTTTTGGAGGTTGAGATTATAGTAATATTATTTTAGTATTAAAACACCCACAAACATCCACACCCACTTTTGTTTTTTTTTTTAGTGATAGCAATAGTAGCTACTTACTTATGGAAAAGACAAGTGCCCACTGGATTAGTCCAAGCCCCATCTCGTTTCTCTGCTTCTGTAGCAAAGCCAAAGGAAACGATTGGTCCAGTGTCGTCATCAGTATCTCCATAGGAAACAATTTCAATTTCCCAGTAAAAAGATGGGGCCTGAGGAAACACCAGAAATGGGCAGGCAATCAGAGGGCTCTACTTGGGCCCTTGGAACTTGCTTTTTCTCTCAAAGATGAAGGAAAGAGACAAGAGGCCATGTGATTTCTCACCTGAACAGGCAGTGGTGAGGTGGCATAGATAAATGTGCCCCGGGGCAGACCGCCCCCAGCGCTGGGGTCAGCCAGGAAGGTGACAGAAGTAAGATGCGATGAGAACATGCAGGCTCGGACGGGCGGGAACACTCGCGAGGGGCTCCAAGTGATCTCTTTGGGCTATGGGGAAAAGTGCCTCATTCAACATGACTTCAAATACAAATCCCTTTACCCTCTCAAAGAAGAAACATTTTTATCTAGTGGTATTATAATACAGGTACATCTTTTATTTAAGAATACATCTTGTTTTTACAAAGGAAACTGTATTTAAAAAAGGCAGTCTAGGGCGCCTGGGTGGCTCAGTTGGTTAAGCGACTGCCTTCGGCTCAGGTCATGATCCTGGAGTCCTAGGATCGAGTCCCGCATCGGGCTCCCTGCTCAGCAGGGAGTCTGCTTCTCCCTCTGACCCTCCGTCTCATGCTCTCTCTCTCTCTCTCTCAAAAAAAAAAAAAAAAGGTAGTCTAGGGGGCACCTGGGTGGCTCAGTTAGCTAAGCATCTGCCTTTGGCTCAGGTCATGGTCCCAGGCTCCTGGGATCAAGGTCCGCACTGGGCTCCCTGCTCAGCGGAGAGTCTGCTTCTCCCTCTGCCTTTGCCCCTGCCCTCTGTTCATGCTCTGTCTCTTGCTTTCCCTCAAATAGATAAAATCTAAAAAAAAAAAAAGTCTCTATGTCCAGTGTTGCTCTCTAGAACCAATCACTCTTTTAGCTCTTAGAACGGTTCATTCTGGGGATGCCTGGGTGGCTCAGTCTGTTGAGCATCTGCCTTTGGCTCAGATCATGATCCTGGGGTCCTAGGATCGAGTCCCGCATCAGGCTCCTTGCTCAGTAGGGAGCCTGCTTCTCCTTCTCCCTCTGCTGCTTCCCCTGCTTGTGCTCTCTGACAAATGAATAAAAAAAATCTTAAAAAAAAAAAAAAAAAGAACAGCTCATTCTGATACTTACCTCTATTCCTCTATGCTTATAATGACATTTTTAATATCCCTTTAGGACATCACTTAACTTCTGTGAGGACAAATGAGGCTTTAATTCCTTCAGCTCTTCTTCTCCTTACACACATGTGGCACAGGCCCTCACCCCCTCATCCTGGCTGTGTAATTATAGACCAAGTTTCAGACCCATCAGTGGTCAGAATTTAAATTCCTGCGATGTACTTACTATTCAGCTCAAAGAAGGAGTAATATTACACTTCCTTTTTTTAATTACTTGCTTCATTTTTTCACCTTCATAATTTTTAATAAATCTAATCACAAAGCTCATGCTTCTCTGTCAATAAAAGCATATTTTTTTTAACCCATCAATTTCATTTTTATCTAAAGGACTAAAAGATGCATGTAACAATTAGCTCCAAGGATGTTCATCAGATCACTGCTATGGTACAAACTGGAGATGGTACAGATGGGCAACAAGAAAAGCCTGAGTGGGGAAACTGAGGCACAAGTGTACGCTGGACTATTAAGTTTCTACTGATTGACATGGAAAGGCATTCATCATCTATAGAGGCAGAAAAGCTAGATGCAAAACAGTATGAACAGCAGAGATCCATTGTCATGGAAAAAGTACAGGGATCCATCATGCTGTTATGCTGACAATGCTAAATGGAGACGTTGAGATTTCAGGTGACATTTTGTCTTTTATATATTTTTAATTTTGAATTTTGAAATAGTTTCAAATCTATAGAAAAAGTGTAAGAAAATGGCAATTTTTGTACACTCTTACCTAGATGCACCAGTTTTTTGAGATACAAATTACATAACATACAATTTACCCATTTGAAGTGTATAATTCAACGGTTTTTAGTATATGCAGCATTGTGTGACCATCACCATCAAATTTTAGAGTGTTTTTGTCCCCCTTAAGCCTCTCTCCTGTAGCAGTCACTCCTCACTCCCCGCACCCCTGCAGCCTCTGGTAACCACCCATCTGCTTTCTGTCTCTAGATCTGTCTGTTCTGGATACTTCATATAGATGACATCCCATAATACCTAATACAGTCTTTTGTGACTGGCTTCTTTCACTTAGCGTATTTTCAGGGTTTATCCATATTGTGGGCACGGATCACTACATCACTTTTTTTTTTCTACTTCATTTTTTAAGGCTGAATAACATTCCATTTTACGGGGATATGCATTCATTTTATGCACCCATTCATCAGGTGATAAACATTTAGGTTGTTTCCACTTCTTGGCCATTACAAATAAGTTGCTAAGAACATTCACAGAGGTACCAATTCTGAACACTTTGCCACTTTTGCTTTTTAATCACCTCTCAGTCTCTATGTATACTCTTATCATTATAAGATGGACTATAGATCTAAAATTTTCAAAGTTTTTTTCTGTTATTGATAACATAAGAAATTCACAAATTAATGAGTCTGCTCCTCCGCTGTGATCTTTCATTATTCAGACTGTCAAATCAATGGGCTCTGACATTGAGACGAGAGCACATCAGCACAGAGCGTGCACCTCCAGATGGCTTTGCAAATGCTCACTCTAAAGGTCACTCAGGTGCCACCTGACATTCTTTAATGCAGTGCGCTGCTGACGGGCTCACCTGTCTCCGGTCAGCCTGCAGTGGTGGCGGTGGCGGCCGAGCACAGTCCCGATAGAGCATCCGCAGCCGTTCACACTGCACCTCCACAACCGCCAGTCGCTCTCCTGGAGGGGAACACATCGGACACGAGAACATTAGTCCCACACCCCCAAGAGCGCTCCAACTCTTCTGGAGTAGGGTCAAAGCAATAAACTGTTTCAGAGATTATTCAAATTCTTACAAAAAAGCAAATAGCCTGAGATATCTTTGTCTACTACACATAGCAGCATAGCAATGTGGTCAAGTGCATGAGCTCTGAAGTTGGGCTTCCCGGATCCAGAATCTGGCTTCCTTACTTGATATTTACCATCTCACTTCCAAGATGGGAGTAACAATAGCACCTGTGCCTCACAAGGTCGTGAAGAGGAGATGAAGTGACACAAGTGGGGCTTTTAGCTAAGTCCCTGGCACAGGGCAAACAATAAATGGAAGCTATTATTATTCTCACCATTGAAATTGATTTTTTAAAAAAGATTTTATTTATTTGACAGAGAGAGAGAGCACAAGTAAGCAGAGAGGCAGGTAGAGGGAGAGGGAGAAGCAGGCTCTCTGCTGAGCAGGGAGCCTGACGTGGGGCTCGATCCCAGGACCCTGGGATCATGACCTGAGCTGAAGGCAGTTGCTTAACTGACTGAGCCACCCAGGCACCCCTTGAAATTTTTTTAAAATTTTTTTTCAAGATTTTATTTATTTATTTGAGAGAATGAGATCGAGCATGAGAGGGGGGAGGGTCAGAGGGAGAAGCAGACTCTCTGCCAAGCAGGGAGCCCGATGCGGGACTCGATCCTGGGACTCCAGGATCACGACCTGAGCCGAAGGCAGTCACCCAACCAACTGAGCCACCCAGGCACCCGAAATTGTTTTTTAAAACATCTACTATCTACTTAACAACTCCTACGAGCAAGGCACAATGCAAGATGCTAGAGAATACAAAGATATATGAGCTGAAGCTCCCATCCTGGGAGGACAGATGAGATCTGTACGTGCATTTACACGTCCAAGAATGAACGTGGCACAAGGCTGCGGTATGCAATATGATCTAAGCACAAACACTGGCGCAGAGGAGGGAGTGAGGACTTCACTCTAGGACCCAGAAAGGCTTCAGAAAGACAGACTTGAGTTAGATCTTAGAAAAGACCGGGTTTCAATAAGCAGAGAATGAAGGGAATTCCAGGTGGTTTGGCAATATGAGAAATGGTCTAGGAGTTGAGAGTCAGAGGTCTTAGGAGTGCCTCAATCAACACACAAAAATTAACTCAAGATGGATCAAAGACCTGAAAAAACCATACAGCTAAAACTATAAAACTCCTAGAAGAAAATAATGGTATAAATTTTCATGACTTTGAATTAGGCCTTGGTTTCTTAGATATGACACCAAAAGTTTAAGCAACAAAAGAAAAAAAAACTGGACTTCACCAAAATGAAAAATATTTGTGTTTCAAAGGATATACTACTGAGGAAGTGAAAACACAACCCACACAATGGGAGAAAAGATTTATGTGCTACCTGATCAGGGACTAGTACAGCTAAAATTATAAAGAACTCTTATAATTGGGGTGTCTAAATGGCTCAGTTAAGCGTCTGACTCTTGGTTTTGGCTCAGGTCATGATTTCAGGGTCACGGGGTTGGGCCCCATGTCGGGCTCCACACTGAGCACGGAGTCTGCTTGAGATTCTCTCTCCCTCTCCCCCTGCTCACAAGTGCACACTCTCTAAATAAATAAAATCCTAAAAAAAAAAAAACCTATAATTTTTTTTAAAGTCTTTATTTATTTATTTGAGAGCAAGCACGAGAAGGGGGAGGGTCAGAGGGAGAAGCAGACTCCCCACTAAGCAGGGAGACAGATGTGGGACTTGATCCTGGGACTCCGGGATCATGACCTGAGCCACCCAGGTGCCCCAAGTCTTGTAATTTTTTTAAAAAGATTTTATTTATTTGAGTTAGCATGTGCATGCAGAAGGGGGGGCAGGGGCAGAAGAAGAGGGAGAAACTGACTTCCTGCTGAGCAGGGAGCCCCACACAGAGCTCAATTCCAGAACCACGAGATCACAACCTGAGCTGAAGGCAGATGCTTGACTGAGCCACACAGGCACCCAGAACCCTTATAACTTAACAAAATGACCACCAAACTGAAATGGGCAAGGGATTCAAATAGACATTTCTCTAAAGAAGATAAATGGCCATTAAGTACATGAAAAGATGCTCAACACCATTAGTCATTAGGAAAATGCAAATCAAAACCACGAGGAGATACTACTTCACACCTACTAGGATGACTGTAATCAAAAAGACACCACCAGCTCCCCGCTCCGTGGGAGGCCTGCTTCTCCCTCTCCCACTCCCCCTGCTTGTGTTCCCTCTCTTGCTGTGTCTCTGTCAAATAAATAAATAAATCTTTAAAAAAAAAAAAGACACCACCAGTGCTGGTGAGGACCCCCGTCCACTGCTGGTGCCACTGCTGTGGAAAACAATTCCTCAAAAAAGCATGCAGTTTCTCAAAAGTTAAACAAGGATTACTATATGACCCGGCCATGACACTCCTACATATGCCCATGAAAACAGACGTCCACATAAGCGCTTGTATATGCGTATTTACAGCAGCATTATTGGTCACTGCCAAAAAGCACAAACAAGTATTCATAAATTCATCAACAAAATGCGGTCTATGCACACAATGGAAGAGTACTCAGCCATAACCTGTTATGAAGTACTGAGCCATGCTATAACATGGCTGAACCTTGAAAACATTATGCTAAGTGGAAGCAGCCAGACTAAAAAAGGACAACTATCGTAGGATTCCACGGACAGGAAATCCCCAGGATATGTAAATCCAGAGAGAAAGTAGATTCGAGATTCCCAGGAGCTGGGGAGGTAAAATGGGGAGTTATTGTTTAATTAGTACTGGGGGGTTTCTATTTGAGATGATGAAAAAATTCTGGAACTATATAGTAGTGATGACTGCATAATTCTGTGAATATACTAAAACCCAAAGAAGAATACGCTTTAAAATGGTGAATTTTATGGTATTTGAATTATACCTGAATTTAAAAAAAAAGGTCTTAGGAGAAATAAAATGTAGTCCAATAAAAGTAAAGTACAGAGCTTGTTTAGGATAGTGAGAAATTTATTGACTTATACCACATCTAGAGACACCTTGACACCTAATACAATCCAATGACACGGACCAGAAGGCAACAGGCAAGAGGCGGCAAAGATAAAACAGACTCAGTGAAGGCAGGAGCCAGGCCAGGCCATGAGGTGTATGCCCCATCCTTTCTTTACACGTGGGGTCGGGCCCAAGCCCAGTGGACAAATCAAAGAGGAAACTATTCAGTTATAGGATTCATGGAATCCAGTATATAAATGTAAACTAGTCATAAAGAGCCTAGCTAGCTTGGAGAAACACTTTCCAATTATTATTTTTAAATCAAAACCTTATTCCAGAGGGGGAGATGAACCATAAGAGACAATGGACTCTGAGAAACAAACTGAGGGTTCTAGAGGGGAGGGGGGTGGGGGGACGGGTTAGCCTGGTGATGGGTATTAAAGAGGGCACGTACTGCATGGAGCACTGGGTGTTATACGCAAACAATGAATCATGGAACACTACATCAAAAACTAATGATGTGGCGGCGTTGCGGCTAAGCTCGTGTGCAGCGGCGGTGTCGGCAGCGGCTGCAGCGACAGAGTTTGGCATGATGTCTCACACCATTTTGCTGGTACAGCCTACCAAGAGGCCAGAAGGCAGAACTTATGCTGACTATGAATCTGTGAATGCATGCATGGAAGGTGTTTGTAAAACGTATGAAGAACATCTGAAGAGAATGAATCCCAACAGCCCCTCTATCACATGATATCAGTCAGTTGTTTGATTTTATTGACAATCTGGCAGACCTCAGCTGCCTTGTTTACCGAGCTGATACCCAGACATACCAGCCCTATAACAAAGACTGGATTAAAGAGAAGATCTACGTGCTCCTTCATCGGCAGGCCCAACAGGCCAGGAAATAGCTGAGTTAGAAGCAGTGGGGGCTGGGGGTGGGCTTGGAACACAGGTGTGTACAGCGTGCTGCAGTGGCAGCTCTGTATTATAGTAATCCTGTCTCCATCTTGGTGTACTCTAGCCAGGATGGAAGATATTAGATGAAATGTGAGGATTTTGTTCAATCTGAAACCCCTATTGCCCCCTTCCCCTCCCCCCCTTTTTTTTTACTTAAACATTTTTATGATAATTTAGATGGAAGTTGTTTGTCAGTTAATCTTGTTTCCCGTCCTTCAAACTGTTCATATCTACTTTATAACATTCGCTGTACTAACCCTTCAGGTTGGGGTGGGGGGGTAGTGACAGTTTAGTTACATGCTCAAGATAAAGTCTTAGCGGAAAATGAATAAATGTTCTTTAGTTATATTTAAAAAAAACAAAAAACTAATGATGTAATGTATGGTGATTAACATAACAATAAAAATTTAAAGAAAAAAACAAAAAAAACTAATGATGTAATGTATGGTGATTAACGTAACAATAAAAAATTTAAAAAAAAAACTTATTCCAAGAGAACTTATACACGGAATACTGGATGATTCAGTGAGTAACGTGTGCAACAGTGTCCTTACAATCAAGCAGTAACCAGGGTCAGGAGATATTTCAATGGGATTGGCTGGAATCATACTGAATTAGGGAACAGAAATTCTTAGGGGTTGGAACGGGGGCTACCTGGCAGAGATGAAGCATATCTGCTGTGAGGTAGGCTTAATACAAGAGGAGATTTTACAGTACCTAGTACTGTAAAAAAGCCTAGTGTGAGAGTAAAACATTCCTACACTTCCAATTCAGAAAAGCCAAAACTGACCGTCCTCTGGCCAGAGCACCAAGTAGTGGCTGGGACTGGCTATGAACTCATTCCAGTCTGTAACTGACAACCCCACAGTAGTAACTATGCTCAGGGAAGCGAGCATCTCGGGGACAGCACCACACTCTTGATAACCACTCAAAGCAGGGCTTCAGGAAGCTAACTACTATGACAATGTGGAAAGACAAGGTGCACAAAGGAAAGGTTTGGAGAATAATGCAGATGTCTGAACACGAGAGAAAAAGCACCTGACATATGAAGCTGGTAGTAGAAAAGGGCAGAAAAGGGATAAATTTCAGGAGCATTTCAAAGGAAGAATAGAACATGGCAAATGATTGGATGTGGAAGAATATGAAGGAGGTGTTTGTCATATTTAACTCAGGATCTGAGAGTCAAAAATAGTCTGACCTAAAACAAGGAAGTCAGAAAGGAGAGCCGACTTGAGAGGAAATAACGACTTTAGTTTTAAGTGTGGGGTATTCATGAGGCTGGGGGTCCTTAGAGAAAGGGCTGAGAGGCCTGGCTAGCCAGGAAGGGACTACCCATAGAAGCAGCCATGGAAAGCACAGGGGAGGGCAGATAAGCAAAGAAGGTGGGCTGGCAAAGCTTAGAGCAGTTTCTCCAAGTGAGGTCTGGGCCCCTCCTAGCACAATGGCCCAGGCTCACCTTCAAGTGATGATTCTGACTTTTGGGTGGAGTTTGGAAAGCACTTTATTATTTTTTATTTAAGATTTTATTTATTCATTTGACACAGAAAGAGAGAGCACAAGCAGGGGGAGCAGTGGAGGGAGAGGGAGAAGCAGACTCCCTGCCGAGCAGGGAGCCCAATGCGGGACTTGATCCCAGGACCCTGAGATCAGGACCCGAGCCGAAGGCAGTCGCTTAACCAACTGAGCCACCCAGGCGTCCCTGGAAAGCATTTTAAACATGCTTCTGAGGGAGTCTTATGAACTTTCGAAGTTTGAGAAGAACCTTCTGGCTCAGGGAACGTGTATATTTAGAAAGTAGGGAGTCGAAGAAACATTTGGACCGGAGAGGTTCTGACTTCTGTAAGAACATCAAGTTGGGAATTTTTTTTGGTTTTTCTGTGCCTTTTCTTCAGTATTAAAATCTGTTTCCTATGCTATTTCAACAAGGGATCCAGTGAACTTTGCAGAAATATTTCTTCATGGGAAAAAGCTCTTTGGTGCAGTGCTATCTTTTTTCTTAGACCAAACGGAATTAGGTATTCTTTTCCCTGGATTAGAGAAGCTATAAAATTGAGCTAGGAGTAAGTCAACGATATAATGGTCCAGTCTTTTGCTTAATTCATCACAGAAGTAAAATAATGGAAGAAATTCATTGAATTTTTTTTCATTTTAGAGACAAATGTATTTTTGTGTGTGAATTTCACATTTTCATACATGAAATAAAAAGTTTAATACATTCAAAAATAAAAATCAAAGAACTCTTTCTCTTCTGCCCATCACCTTGAATCATTTATTAAACAGCATTTCTTCTATGCCCAGTCTAGGACTCTCTTGTGGGCTCTAAGAATGCATCGCTGTGTTACAAAGTAACCCAGATGCAGGGCTGCTTGGTTGTTGGTTGATTGTTCTCAGCAAAGGACGGAGAAGCCAGCAAGCGTTGATAAGTACTTTAAACTTCAAAGCTCTTTCTGGTAACCTAATAAGTGAGTTATTAAGGACTGTGAAACTTGACATAAGACACTATTTTAGGATATAAATTGATGTGTATAAGCTCATAGTCTTCTATTTTGTGGCAATTAATAAACACTTCGCACACATTTCTATCCAACTCTCCGCGACCACAGAGTTCCTTTCCGTTAGGGAAAATGGGTTAGGTGGGTTATTATTAAAACCTGTTGAGGTCACTGCTCCAAATCACTACGATTCCTAGCTTGTACATTAAGTACGAAAGTTAATTTCACAGTTTTAAGACTCCCTTATTCAATAAAATGTATAAAAGCATATTCAGAGTCCTATAAAAGGGCAAGCGATCAGGGCGCCTGGGTGGCTCAGTCAGTTAAATGTCTGCCTTCGGCTCAGGTCATGATCCCAGGGTCCTGGGATCAAGCCCCACATGTGGCTCCCTGCTTGGGGGGGGGGCTGCTTCTCCCTCTCCCTCTGCCCTCAGCTTGTGCCCTCTCTCATAAATAAATTCTTAAAAAAAAAAAAAGCAAGAGATCAATTCAGCAAGTACATGCTTGCTAAAAATCAGTCACGTAGGTCTTATAATGCAACACAGGCCAAGAACATGAAAAAGCAGGGCAAGGAATGAAGACCCAACCACAAGTACAAAGCTGAATTATGGGCAAACATTTAGTCACAAGTAATTTCCCCTCAGAAGCCTAGCAAATTCCTTTTCTTCTGTTCTTATTCTCTATGCTCAGGATCTCTCTGAGATTTATTAATGGTCACTGGTTCCACAGTGCTACTACCCCTAAAAGAGGGAGATTTGAAGAGTAGGACACATATAGAGTGAAGACCAAAAGTGAAGACCAATCAAAAGAAATTGGTACCATGTGAAAAAGAAGAAAAATTTAAGGAAAGAAGAGAGATTAGGGAATGACTGAAAAAGCAAATGGCGTGAGAAATAGTAAATAATATGATAATAAAAATGACCCCCCCACAGACAAAGGATACCACTAAAACCATTAAGGAAGTTAAAGATATTCATCTATTCCTTACAGTTCATGAAATGCTAGCAACTAGAGCACTGGAGGATGCTAATCTAACTGTGAACAATTTCCTTTTGAGTCCAGTTATATCCTTGGAGAAAAAGCATAAATTTTCATTTAAAAACACCCAGGCCAACTACCAATTTACAGGAAATCTAAAGACTGAGGGACACAATAAATGACACCACAGAGATATAATCAGCAAAATCCAGACTATGGGAAACCTTTCCAAAAATAAATTGCAAGGCAAAAAGAAAATAATGAGGGGATGAAATTACAATGTAAGAATTTTATTTGGATCCCGATTCAAATAAACAAATACAAAAACAAGTATGACTGTATAAGAAAATCAGAAAGTTGCACACGGACTAGTTAATATTAAAGAACTACTGTTAATTTTTCAGATGCGAGGGGCGCCTGGGTGGCTCAGTCGTTAAGCGTCTGCCTTTGGCTCAGGTCATGATCCCAGGGTCCTGGGATCGAGCCCCGCATCGGGCTCCCTGCCCCGCGGGAAGCCTGCTTCTCTCTCTCCCACTCCCCCTGCTTGTGTTCCCTCTCTCACGGCCTCTCTCTTTCTAATAAATAAATAAAATCTTAAAAAAAAATTTTTTTTTCAGATGCGATAATGGTATTGCATTTTTTTTAAGAGTCCTTTTTTTTTTTTTTAGAGACACATACTAAAATATTTATGGGTAAAGTAATATCTAAGAATCTGCTTAAAAACAATCCAAGAGGGGGGTACAGCACAGATGAAACAGGACTGACCATGAGTTGATAACTGAATTATCTGAACCTGAGGGTTCCCTTTACTAGTCTCCCTATTTTTGTGTTTAAACTTTTCCATGAACACAGACACACACAGACACACAGAAGTTAGTGCAAACTCCTATGAATTCAAATGTAGCCAATGACCATAGTCAGAAAGTATCAGTAGCCCTAAGGGTTCATAAAATTCTAACAGGGAAACAAATGCAATGAATTAATGTGAATGGAAGAAAGAAAACATGATGGCATGGTCCTCAAGTTAAACTGAAAAACGATTTCCTACTTTGTTCGTACTGAAAGCTATTTACATTTCTAGATCTGGGATAAAAGTTGTGCTAAGTGCTGTCTATAGAGCTTAGCTACTTGACGTGTGTGTTGGGGGTGTGTGCAAGCACGTGCGCGTGTGCATGTTAGCATTCCATCATCAAACTAGAAATGTGCTGATAACACTTAATAAAACAGGAAAGCCACAGGTACTTACCAGCACTGCATTCTTGGGCTACTAGGTTGAGCACTTCAACAGCTGCTGGACACTGTTGTATGAATTCTTCACAGAATAAGCTGTCTTCTAAAAGCTGGGCCATGACCAGGCATGCTCTTAATGTTAAAAGATTTATAATATTTCAAAGTCATCAATATTCATTCTCTAAAGAGTTAACTATGAAAAGCATTTCAATGAACTTTGTCCCCTAATTTACAAAAAGGTTCAAACTCCCCTTTCCTCTTGCTTTTTTTCTGAACTGGATTGATCTGGAAACATAAGTAACTTCTCTTCCCACTTGAGGGCATTCCCTAGTTCTTCTCCTTATCAGTTTGGAAAGTGATGGACCAGATGTATATTAACATAGCACGAGCCATTTAAACAAGGTAAAGTCGCAGAGAGATTCACTGGAATAGACCAAAGTGCTTTTCCCAAAGCAAAGCAGTGGAGCCTTGTGTATACTGAAACAGATCACCTTTTGACTGCTTACTTATTTTCTTAGGGGAACAGCTACAATGTTTTAAATTTCAGAAGTTGCACAATGCAACAAAACTTGCAGAAATTGGGGAATGTAACAAAAATGTAGTAAACATAGCACAAGAGAGCTGTCTCTGTTCTCAGTTTGACATGAACTTCACACTGCGGACCCACTAAGCCAGGAGTGGAGGGGCCCAGCAAGGCCCCCCGCCTCTGTGGCCTGCACCACCTCAGCACATTAGGGGATCTCTGGAGGGTGCTCACCTTGTTCTTATTTCAGCCAGGAGCCGAACGACTGCCATCACAGGAGCTGACCCATCTCCTGTTGCAGGAAGTGAGGTATGAATAGAGAGACTTCCCTCCTGAGGAAGCAACATGGACTGGACTGCCTGTACTACCTTCTCAGTAATGGACAGTTTATGAAGAGGCAGTGCCTGATGGTGGTGGGGGGGCATGGCAAAAAGTTAAATTCAAGTAGTTAGTTTATAAGAAATGAGGGTGTTATTATCTGGAGTTAATTCTCAAAATTTCAGTTAAAAAAATAAAATCACCATACATAAAATTGCAAACTAGACCAAAGCAATTAAACATACAATACCCTGTGGAATATTCCTAACCAAAGAAATGAGTTTTGTCATCTAGGTGAAAATCTTCACACAAATGTTACTATTAAATAATTATGCCCTATATATATATATATATAAAAATATACATCCCAAGTAACACTTAAGATAAACAAGTATTTGTGCCCCTGTACTGTGTGCACGTTCATTTTTCATGACAGTATGGTTACCATTTGTAGTGACATTTAATAATGCATTTAAAAATCACCTTACCTCTGACCTTGGAACACAAAGTCTAGACAATGGAATAGTCAATGTGTCTGATGCTTGCGAAGTCTTTCTACAGTCTATGGGTGGGAATCTGACTGTAGCTATACCTTCCTGTTCATTGATAGAAGCCACTACTCCGATGCTTCCTGATATTCCTCTACCTAAAACCTAGAGACAAAGATGGATTAGCACCACTGACCAGCTCCGACGGTTTATGCAACTCTCTCATGGGAGAGGTGCGGAGAAGTAAATTCACAGCTGTTGTTAGTGGTACTACCGGAATAGTTCATCACAGGGCAGATACCAAGCACTGAATGGGAGTTAAAATAATATGTCAAGGTGATCACAATAGGGCAGAATCTCAAACTTCCAACATTAAAATATTAGTGACACCATGGGACACACGTATTATAATTAACATTATACAGTACTGTACTAGTATTTGAATAACGTGTAGCACAGTGTGGATTAGAATTCATGAGTTTCTCAGATTCCTTATTTAGCTTGAAGGAACTAGGATTTCTGTCCAACTGGGTGGATGATACCACCTTTACAGATGATCAGTTAATCAATAAATGCAGTAGCTTGGGAAGAGCAGGGACTTGGGAAATGCTGGCTGGTTACCTGAACCTCAGACCCTATCTTGATGGTCTCTTTGAAGCCTCCGAGGGCACACAGTGCGGCGACGGCCTGGCGGGCGATTCTCTGAAGTTTGGCGAGTTTCCTGCCGCTACTGCTGCCGTTTTCCAGAATGCTCTCTGCATATTTCCCCAACTGTGGAATGTACATCAGCGCACGAGACAGAACCTAAATGTAAGAAGCAGCCGTGTAGTAGGAATTAAAGCTTTGGTCATTATCGATATTAAGAGTGATGGAAGTGTCCATAACAGTGGCTGGCTCCCATGTACTGAAGGAACTCTGGCTAGGGGAGGGACGAAATAACTATCAACTGACCATTGACATCTTACCATATTTGCCTCATGTGATTTGACAAGGCTGGAAACACACAACCTCAGAATGTGGGAGAATCAAACACTGTTAACAAAACCCCTAAAGTA
The DNA here is from genome assembly GCF_003265705.2 of Callorhinus ursinus. Classification (NCBI taxonomy): domain Eukaryota; kingdom Metazoa; phylum Chordata; class Mammalia; order Carnivora; family Otariidae; genus Callorhinus; species Callorhinus ursinus. The sequence goes on along the minus strand of NW_027397103.1, from coordinate 8,879,682 downwards.
GAACAAAAACTTATCTGAAGGAAAACCATCACAGCTTACTGCCTACAACTCAACACCCAATTTCCTTAAGGCAATCACTTGAAAAATGACTGTGGGCAAACGGGAATTGATTACAGCTCCCTAGTTTTCAGGAAACTAGACTACCACCTATAATGATGAATTACTGATAGAGCATTCAGGGAGTATGTATCACAGAGGCCTCCCTAGGACTTACTACAAATCCTCACTAAGGACTTACTACAAATCCAATAAACCAAGGCTGCGTGATTCCCTAAATGTCGGTACCAGCTGAACATAAGCAAGAAGGAGAAACAAGGAGTGCCATTCTTTCCCTGAGAATATGGTCCCGTCTTCTGTAAAATCAGAAATGACAGTGACAGGAGACACAGGTTAACAGGTGAAACGACTAAATCAAAGCAAATTTGAGGGGGGAAAACCACTAACAAGCCTATCTGGCCAATTTGGGAACTCTCTTTACTAGATAATGACCCTCGCTAGGCAGGATTCAAATGCTAAAACAGAACACAAACTTCCTTCTCGCTTCTTCAGCTAAGCAGTGACACTGTGCTAACCTTTTCTGCCGTTGTGGTCCATATTTGAGCAGCATTTGACTCGGGTGCCATTAGCAAGCTATGAAGCAAGGCGATCACTTCTGCAGCCATGCTGTTCGCCACATGCCCACTGATGAAGGGTCGGACGGGGTCAGTCCTGCGAGCGTCAAGAGGGAAAGTGTCAATGCCCAGCGATGGTTAAGAATGCAGAGAAGTGGCTTTTAGGGTTATCAACAGATGGAAAATTTTTCTAATGATACAAGAAAAAGTGGATTTCATTGACTGAGAAAAAGAGAAGCTAAATTAAATCACTTCTCTCATATTCTTTCTGTTAACTAAAGAATCCTCTGAAACAACAGACCTCAAACTTGAACTGCATAAACCATCAGGATTGAGGGAAGACACTATGCTGCACCTATTCCTGGCTTGCAAACAGAGAAGAGCTCACAAACTTCCCGGAGGCAACACTCATTCCTCCTGTCTATTCCTAGAAAGGAGTTCATGTGTACAGCTGGGCTGGTCTGGAAGAAGTAAAGGCAGCAAGACGTGAGTTTACTAATACTCCAAAAAACTGTAGCTGGTGATCCTGGTAGTGACCTTCCTCAGAAAAAAACAGCCCTCTGGCTACAGATGCCCACTCAGCCAGGAGCGCCACCCTATTTGCCCACCACAACCTCAGATGGGTATTTTGAGCCCTCAGTCCTCATTTTCAGCAGGTCAAGGGGATGATATACAATTAAAGCCCTAAGAACAAGTCCATCACAAAGTAGATCTGAGAAAAGTGTGGACAGGGAAAGACTACCTGGCGAGCTCAGAGTTCCTCTCTCGGCAAATGGAGGTCTGGGCGGTTTTCTTTTTGTCGCCTGTGGACAGTCCACTCACAGTCTCTGGGTTGACAGACTCTACAGGTGGCCCGACGCTGACAATGAGGCCTGACTGGGCCCACTTGGTTGCCTTCCGAAGAGCGGCTGCAGCCTCTTCTGTGATCACCTCACAGCAGCCGCCCTGGAGGGAGGTTTGAGACTGTCACCTTCCTGCGCTTCCTTAATTTTTAAAGCCTGCTTCCCCATTACCAAAGCAATCCAGGCTCGTTTCTCAAAAACTCACATGTTAAAATACTATATGTAGAAAGTTAACTTCCCATAAACATCCCATGGCTCTACCCAGTCATATAATTGTTAGTCCTCTGGATTTGTCTCCATACAAATTCTGGCATACATAATCATGGATCAGTTTTTCTATTTAATTTTTATCAGTTATCAAACTCTGATGTGTTTTGATATTGGCATATACAGATCACCCTGGCTCTTTTTATGGTTGTATGGTACTTCATGGTATGTGTATAATTTAAATTTTTAAATTTAAAAATTTAAGGTATAATTGACATATAATAATTTCTTTAATCAATTTCCTATTTATGGGTATACAGATTCTATTTTGTTTTTTACAAATAAAACCATGAAAAGTATGGTTGTCTCTGGACACTTGAGAATGCCAGTTTACCCTCACCTTGACAATAATGGGTATTATCCGTTTTCTTTGTCTGACAGGTGAAAAATGATATATTACTATTTTTATTCCCTCATTTATTGTGTAATTTGTAAACATGGGCATATTTTTATATTTTTTATGGGCTATGTGTCTATTTCTTATCTTTTTTTTTTTTTAAGATTTTATTTATTTACTCGACAGAGAAAGAGAGAGTGAGAGAGGGAACACAAGCGGGGGAGTGGGAGAGGGAGAGAGAGGCTCCCTGCAGAACAGGGAGCCTGATGTGGGGCTCAATCCCAGGACCCTGGGATCATGACCTGAGCCGAAGGCAGATGCTTAACAACTGAGCCACACAGGGGCCCCTTTATCTATTATTCTTTCAATCTTCACATCTTATCACTTTTAAAGTACTTTTTTTTTTTTTAAGAGAGCGTACGTGCGTGGGGTGGGGAGGGGCAGAGAGAGAAGGAGAGACAGAATCTTAAGCATGTTCCGTGTCCAGCGCGGAGCCCAACTCAGGGCTTGATCTCACAACCCTGAAACAGGACCTGAGCCGAAATCAAGAGTGCGATGCTAAACCGACTGAGCCACTCAGGTGCCCCTCACTTTTAAAGTATTATTAGGCTGCAAAACTTTAAGAGAGCTAAGGGAAAACTTCTAGGTCAAAACCAAGAATTCTTTTTCATTTTTTTTTTTTAACGTTAATGACAAATTGATTCTGACCAGTTCTCTTGAAAATGGTTTCAGTTAAACTACTGACTTCAATTTCTCACCCTGCCTCCTCTGGGAACCTTTTCTTTCCTTCTTAAATGTCTCTGCAAACCTAAAGTATGGTAAATGTCCCTCAATCATGGGTCTTGTCAGATCAGGTGTCTCCATACTAGGGTTACCTTGGTCATGTCTCGATCCATTTTCACGACTTTCTCCATGTTGGCACCAGTACCAAGTCTGAAGGGCCGTCCTTCTGAGCTACTAAAAGGGAAAGCAGAGAGAGGTGACGATCTTACAGGCAAGGTCAAGGTGGGGCGGCAGGCTGTGAGACAACCTAGTACTGGCCAGGCCAGCATTATATGCTACGACAGGATTTTAAAATCCACAGTAGACGCAATTTTTCAAAAAGGAAATGATTTATTATTGTTTAATTATAGCACTTCTAGGGATTAAAACACCAGCTGTTTTTACAGTTGTAATGATAGTTAAAACCTACATGAAAATGACGTACAAACTAAAAAGCTGAACAAAATCGAGAATCTGAGCCTATAATGCAGGGAAGGCCTGGCACCTGGGAGGCACTCAGTAAGTGATCTAAATCCCAAAGTGAAGGGACTTTATCAACAGCATGGGTTGGATGCCTTGGTGTGAATGACTGGATCTAATAATTCAGCTTCCTCTTCCTCTTAAACCTGGCTCTCCAAAAACTCCTTCAGCAAATTTGTACTGTGAAGTTTCGCAATGCCCAAGAATCCTTCTTGGCGACTTCTGCATCTAGCACTGACCTGCCTGACCCCGCTTAGTTTATGCTAGTGGCCCATTAGTGCTTTCAGTTGCCATGATGGCAGACAAGAGACCAATTAGGAGGATGACACCATCATCACATCATTTATTTGAAGAAAGAAGTCATCCCCTGAGACATACACACATGTCCTAAATTCCCTCATGTTCTGTGGCAGGACTTCCCGTTGTCCTCGCTCCCACTAACAGGGCCCCGTGCGTTTGTAATCTTTGGACGGTAAGTATTTTTTTTTACTTCCTTATTGAGCAATCATACCATTCATACTTCAATGAATTATAGCGTTAAAGAAGTTTCTCTCATCTCTCCATCTCACAGTCAATGGTATCCCTTAAATTTACCAATGGCTGAAGGATGCCAATGACTAAAACCAGACTGCATTATTCCTTCTCGAAGCCCAAATCACACTGTAGACTCTCCATTGAGCACAAACAATACATTCTCAACAGGGCTTTTGCTCTCTGTTGGGTCTGAAGAAACAGTACCGAGTTGTGGATAAGAGCTTGGGCTCTGTGGTCAGAGGCCTGCGTCTGTGGTTCAGCTCTGCCTCAGTTTCTCCACTGTAACAACAGGGATGACAGTGATTACCTCTTAGGGTTGTCAAGAGGGCTGGGACAGTTGATGTATGTAAGGGGCTTACTGAGCACAGTGCCTGGGACACGGTCAGTGCCTGATGGCATGTGGCTATTACAATCATCAGTCACCTTAGTAGCGGCTGGAGAACCTCATGAGATGACTGGTCTTCCCGCTTGTGGATAAAGATAGACAGCTTGCCATCCACTGCTTCACTCTCTTCTCCAGGATCTTTATCTCCTTTTAAGGAATTCTTGGGACTGGTTTTTGTCAATGTAGTGTCAGGTTCAGAAGCAGTTGGAGAAAGAACTGTCTGACATCCTTTAAAAGCGAACAGAACGACGGCAGTGTTATCTGTGCATCCCCTGCACAGGGAGGACTCTAGTTTTGGAGTCTCTCTTCCTCCCGCTCCCATCTCCCTCTCTTCCGTTGCAGGAGGTGTGGCAGCAGCAGCTAACCAACAATGGAAAGCTCAGGCTGGCCGCCCCCAGCAAGTGGGCACCTCAGTGCCATTCTCCAACCAGCTGCTCACCTGGGACTACATAATCTGCCAGCTTTGCTAAGAGCAATGAGGCAATCTTGGATGCTGGGTCGCTGGGATCCTCCTGCTCACTGTTTAGGGAGGGAACGGAGTAGCTCCATGGTGGGAGCTCCACGTTTCCACAGTCTTCTACGCTCATCAGTGGGAGTGCCGCCCGGCACAGCTGAAGAATGATAAGGACTAGCTTTGGAGACGGGCGTTGGTCAAGCAGCAGAGAGAGGAGTTTGGACACACAAGCTGGCTGGCTCAGGATGGCTTTACCTATGTGACTCCTGAAAAAGAAGGAAGAAAAGGTACACAAGGCTGGGCATATTGGTCTATAGAAATTCAGAAGCAAGAGCTCCCTAAATGAAGATGAACTGATTCGTGAGGAAGACACGGATTTGGCACTATGTTTTTATGAAGGAGAACTAAGGTTTTTGGTAAATATCTAATGAAAGCTCTCAACTGACCAGTCAATAGAACCTTTTTTTTTTTTTAAGATTTTTGTTTACATATTTCAGAGAGAGAGAACACAAGCAGGGGGAGCAGGAGAGGAAGAAGCAGACTCCCTGCTGAGCAGGGAGCCCGATGTGGGGCCCAATCCCAGGACGCTGGGATCATGACCCGAGCTGATGGCAGACGCTTAAACGCACTGAGCCACCCAGGCGCCCCCAATCAATAGTACTTAAAAAGAAAGATCTTTGAGTATTATCTGATCCCTGATGAAATTTACTGAACTGCGATGCTATAGTTCAGCATGGTTCACAGAGCACTACAACTTCACGACCCAAACTAGGAAGACTTTCCCTTCAGTCTTTTATTCCTTTTTAAGCTTCAAGACCAAAGGGCTCACACAGCATTGTACAGGCCCTGTGGCATCTTGCTGAGAAGAAAAAGTCCAGTAGAAGCCAAAGAACAAGTAGCCTTATGTGGACAAGCGGGTGTGGGCCTCACGGCTCACACGGGATGGTATCAAACCTCCACAGATTGTCTTCTTTTTTAAGACACCAGCATGAGAACAAGTCAACTACAGGTCCTGACTGATTATCTTGCTGTAATGAGGGTAAGGATTTTGGGTTACTCGATGCAACTGCATGGACTTGAAAGGCTAGCAGCTGTTACCAGCAAACTATTAAAGCACATGGTATCGTTTTATAATGTAGAGATTCACCTAAATGATCCTCGCATTTTGGAACTCCTATTTTTCCAATGATTTTATTCTCCACTGTTCTTTAAGCAGAAACATGTAATTTAGGTGTTTCAAAAGACAATCACCACCCAAGGGAACCCCAATCACTCAAGAGGAAAGCCACTTTTTCTCACAGCTCTGGCTGGGCGTTCCATACCTTGAGAGATCATTGAGAAGACTGAGGACGTCCTGGAGGGCGTCATTCCCAGCAGCCTGGTTACCACAGCACTCAGTTGCTCGGGCAAGATGGTTGGTGAGAAGGCTGGACACCTGACGGGCCAGACCTGAGTGTACCGCCTCTGTGGAGCCGCCTTCAGAGTTAAAAAAAGAAAAGAGAGAGAAAAAGCGAGGTGAGAACCCAAGGAAGCCATGGTAAGCCTGCAGGTGTGGCGAGTCCTCTCTCAGCCTCCCTACATTAAGCGCTCCTCTTGCCCGATTTTTCTTTAACCTGCTCAGTATTCCATTAGCTACCCAATTAGTGTCTCCTCCTTAGAGAACATCTGCACATAAAAAAGGTTAACGATTCAATGTTGGGGAAAGACATTATTCTTAACAAAAACTGAATATAATTCACACCAAACAAGGAATATACTTCAATTAACAGGGAAGAATTACCCCCCTTTTTTTTTTACTGTGATGAAAACATCTTGATTTTTAATTCATACCTTCTCTCTCTTTAAACACAATTAAAGACCTTTTGGGAACTTTCATTTTCACTGTAGCTCCAGAAGTACCCCCCTCCCAAGCAGCTCTTATAAAAAGCCACACAAATTAGTTGTCATTTCCTGAACTTCCCATGCTCTCTTGGATCCCTGTGCCTACACACACTGTTTTTTCTGCACGGAAATGTTCTTTAACCTGTAAGAATAACTCACATGTCACCTTCTTGGGAAGCTTTGCCTGATCTCTAGCACAGCTGGTCTGTAGGAACCTCTGTGCTGGCGCAGCACTTCACAGGCACCTTAATTACGGCACCAACCACACAATTATTTGCTCATTGGTCTATCTCCCCCACAGCACCATATTTCTTAAGAGGAAGAGCAATGCCTTGTTCATCTTATGCCTGACTCTCAAGACAATAAAGCACACAGTGAATGAATGAACAGATAAGTAACCAAGCTATATAAACAGGCCTGGGATATCATGGAGACATCATCCTTCAACTTTACTTTTTCAACTGGGATGGTAAAAATATAGTTAGGAAGTAGCACCTGAATGCAACTAAGTGCTACTTAGCTATTTCATAGCAATATTTATTTGGAGACTGATAGCATTGACAAAAAGAACATGAAAGATATCGTCTCGATTTCCCGGCTTACTGTACTCTTTTTCAGGGTGGTTATCATTCCCCACCCCCATCCCCAGCTTTATTGAGGGATGACTGACAAATACAAGTTATATACAATTTAGATTATAGAATGTGATTTTTTTAAAAGGTGTACAACGTGATTATATATAGATATGTATATATATTGTGCAATGATTGCCACAATCTAGTTAATACATCCATCACTTCGTTAGTTACCTTTCTGTGTGTATGTGTGTGTGTGTGTGTGTGTGTGTGTGTGTGTGTGTGTATGGTTTGAGAACATTTAAGATTCACTTTCTTAGCAACTTTCAAGAATGTGATAAAGTATTAACTATAATCACCATGCTGTTCATTAGACCCCAGAACTTATTCATCTTATAACTGGAAGTTTGACCCCTTGACCAGCATCTCCCTACTTCCTCCTCCTCCTAAAATTCCTGGCAATCACCGTTCTAATCTTGGTTTCTAGGAGTTTGGCTTTTTTAGATTCCACATACAAGGGAAATCACTCAGTATTTGTCTTTCTGTGTCTGGCTTATTTCACTTAGCACCAGGTGCTCTGGGCTAGGATATTATTTAACATCATAGTGTAGCCATAAATTTTCCGAGAAGGATGCTGATGAAGAGGCTCTCATGAAATCATTAATTAAACCCATCTGATTACGTAATTTAATACAGCCTTTCTTTCCCCCAGCCAGCACAAATTAAGTAAACATGTCAACAGAAGAAATCAATGAATTCTAGAATGGAATCCTGCCCCTTACCTTCTTCTTTTTCCCATTCAACACAGCGGTTGGCCAGCACCTGGAAAGCTGCCCAGGCCATGGTGGCCACCTTCTGCTTCTTGGTTTGTTTCTCACTGGAACTGGACTCCGTCTGACTGCTCAAGCTACACAGTCGATCCATGAGCTGAACGAGGCCACTGCGCACCAGGCACTTCTCTTCACTCCTGGGCCAGGTGGAAAGGGTTACACAGAATAAACGTCACTGTCCAGCCCTCGGGTTGAAGATCCAGGTTATCAAAGGGGCATAAAACAAGTCAGCACAGTTCTTTGTCTATTACTTAGGATACTACCATGCATAACTGAACACAGAAATATTTCTCTACAATGAGGATTTCCTTCATAAATAAGGAACTTCAAGTTTTGGTTTGTTCATATAGAATAGCTAAGTAAAAATTGATAGAATCAACTCAACGTTCCCATCCATAATACAAAAAACTTATGTATTTTATTTTATTTTTTTACTTTTTATTTTTTTTTAAAGATTTTATTTATTTATTTGAGAGAGAGAGAATGAGAGATAGAGAGCACGAGAGGGGGGAGGGTCAGAGGGAGAAGCAGACTCCCTGCTGAGCAGGGAGCCCGATGTGGGACTCGATCCCAGGACTCCAGGATCATGACCTGAGCTGAAGGCAGTCGCTTAACCAACTGAGCCACCCAGGCGCCCCAAAACTTATGTATTTTATTGTAAGGGGATTCATAAGGTCACTGAGAAAATAAATGCATTTGTAAAAAATTTTTGCCAAATATGTTAAAAAAATTTCCTAGAGATCTTTTACTTTCTTTCAAACCTCTCCATTTTGACAATGTAATATAATCCCTACTGGCCCCTTCTGATCATGTAGGAATTCAACAATATGTAATTTCCATAATAACTTTAGGTGTCTTGTCAGGAGGTAAGCTCATTTAATCATAGTGATAGTGTCACTGGATAATCAAAGTAAAAAAAACCCCAATTTTTAAAAATTAAAAAAAATTTTTTTAAAGATTTTATTTCTTTGACAGAGAAGGAGCGAGCACGAGCTCAGCAGGAAGCCTGACGCAGGACTCAGTCCCAGGACCCCAGGATCATGACCTGAGCCGAAAGCAGACGCTTTACCGACTGAACCACCCAGGCGCCCTCACCCAATTTTTTAATTTAAAAATATTTTTTTTTAAGCAACTGCACTGCAGTGTAACTTACCCACAATAAAAAGCATTGCCTTCCTTACCTGGTATAAGGTATGGTACACAAAAGTCCGATGCTATTTGCACACGCGATAGGGTAACGAGCACACAGAGACACAACAGAGGTCATGGTCTCGCCGAAGGCTTCCTGGACCTGCTCCACCATCCCACCACAGGTTAGTTCTTCAATTCTGTGAAACAGAACCAAAGTGCAGGCTTCTTTTTCTTTTTATTGTTACGTTAATCACCATATATTACGTCATTAGTTTTTGATGTAGTGTTCCACGATTCATTGTTTGTGCATAACACCCAGTGCTCCATGCAGGATGTGCCCTCTTTAATACCCATCACCAGGCTAACCCATCCCCCTACCCTCCTCCCCTCTAGAACCCTCAGTTTGTTTTTCAGAGTCCATCGTCTGTCATGGTTCGTCTCCCCCTCTGACTTACTCCCCTTCATTCTTCCCCTCCTGCTATCTTCTTCTTTTTCTTTCAAAGTGCAGGCTTCTTGAACCATGGCAAGAAGAGTGACAGTGAACATAAGAGCAGGAGCGTTCTGAGAAATCCAAGAGTGTCTAGGTGAATCGAGAACTGAAGGGATCTTGGAGATCACCAGTGTTTCCCAGACTGCAGGACCATAGAAGACTTACTGGACAGCATGTCTTATGATGCCTCAGAGATAATGCCCATGCTCTAGAAAAGTCTGGGGGAATCCGAGGCTAAGTCAAATCAAGCAGGGTTCCCTACCAGGATTACTCGGAGCCTTACAAGGTTAACGTCCACAATATCTCTAAGAGCAAGAGAATGGTACTCCACATCACCAAACACATTTAATAAGGAAACCGTCTGAAACACATCTACAATATCCTATGCAGCACTGAGTTCTGTAAATGCAATTGTACTAATGAGAAAATCAAGGCCCAAATAGATTAACTAAGTGTCCTTTTCAAGTCCACACTGTGATTATTAGCAGAGTATGAGAAACCAATTGATATAAGACTTTCCCAGTGTAAACACACAATCTGGGGTAGATTCTACGGCAATTAATATTAGTTGAAAACTGGAACTCTCCAGATTTATCTACAAAGATATGCTACAGAATACTGTTTATAATAGCAAAAATAAGTAAATAAAATCTAAGGTTGAAAAATCAGGACTGAATCTGAATAAAGGTTCAGGAATATGATGCAGTGCTATACAACCACTAAAAACATTATAGGAGGTATCTATGGTTAGAATAAAGACAGAACAGATACACTAGAATGTTAACAGGTTTTATCCTAAGGTGTTAGATTTACAGGTGATTTTTACTTTATACTTTGGGATTTTCTGCATTTTTTTTTTTTTTTTTTAATGTTTGACATGACATTACGGAGGGAAAAAAGAAAAATGCTGCCAGGGTTGTGGAGAAATTATTCTGGAAGTGAGCTGTGGTGGCCAGTGCTACTCACTGTGCCTCCTGGGCACCCCTCTGGTTGGGTGAGCATGTGACCAGCCTGCCCAATGATTCAGAGCTCTGACAAGGGGACTAACAGCTTTCAGGATGGCAGTCCCCTCCTCTAACCCAGGCTCTCCGGGATTACCACTGGCTGAGGCGCACCTGTGCTGGACATGAGCAAGAACTGAAATCTTGTTTTGTACACCAGAGATTTCGGAGGGTTTTGTTTCTAAACAGTAACCTGGCCTCTCCTGATTGACACAGAAATTTCTCAGGATATTCACATTAGCTCTTTTCCCCAGCCTCTCTGCTTGCCGGCCAGAATTTCTCAAAGAGCTGTCAGGAGACACAAGTAGCCCCAGGCAGTTCTAGTCTAGGACCTGTAGACAAATGCCTTTTCTATTTCTACTTGAAGATCTCTGAAGCCCAGTAGGGAATAGCATAGAAAAACTCCTCACAAATAAGTGATAAAACCTTCTTCAAAGTTTGTATCTACAATTAGGTTTTTAGAAATTGATCCAGTAAAAATAAGCACAAAAGTACACAAAAATATAAGCATAAGGATGTTGACTACATCACTGCTATTAATGCAAAAATAAAACAGAAAAAATGGAGAGAAAGAGTAAATGAACCATGTGTCCACCAGGAGGGGAGGAGTTAAATAAGACATAGCCATCCTTACCTGGAGGTCCAGGAAGTTCTTCAAAACTATAAAGCAGAACTACATGCATTGACATGAAAAGACAGATATATCCAAGATATGCTGAACAAAACAACTCCAGTGTTATAGTATAGTATAATCTGAATTAAGAAAAAAAAATCATACACATAGACACTTCTGTGTACAAAGAGAATTAAATAGCCATTTATGTGTGTGTAGCTGATACAGGCAGCTCTTAGTGAACAAGGTGGAATTCAGGAGAGGAAGGGGAGTAAAGAGACTTTTACTTTCTGTTACATACGCTGACATTGTTACAAAATTGTGGAGCTCTTAAAAAATAAAAATAAAATATTTTAGGGGAAAACACTAGTAAATACCACCATCTATGATCTGGCTTCAAGAGTCATCTTTGGAATGAACGCCTCTCACCCACTCTGGCCAGGACGGTATGAACTACTAGAAGCAACTGACCTGGGTCCTCCCTGAAGGACCATCGTCACTGGACCCACAAGGTGTGTCACGCCCCCGACACGCACAGCGGCCGTCAGCAATTCCCGCATGTGCACCAGGGCCTGCTTGCGAGTATTCCCCCGCCGCCATCTCGTCTGTGCAGCCAAAAGAAAGCTGCTGCTGGACACCTGAAAGGCATGACAAGGAAGTCCACCTGACTCTTGGGGGCTGTCACAGGCGCCCCCCCCCAACCTCGTGCTGTTAGGTGCTATTCCTCTGTAATCGGCAAAACACGACCTACGGCTTGGTCAGGGTTGGTGCCGATGAAGGCAAACAGTTGCCCCAGCAGGACACTGTAGGTGGGCTTGTCCCTGCTGTCCTCGATGGCCAATGACTGCAGGAGTGTAAAGGAGCTGCTGCGGTGACTGGTCACGTGGCGCCGCCTACAGGAAAACAAAACGGTGCTAGATCACAAAACAAACTCACTCAGGGAGCATGCTCTGATGAATGTATTCAGCTGCATGTGGGAATCCAATCTTGGCCATTAGCCATTTACCTCTGATTTGCTCTAGTAAATTCCAAATCTTCATTACCAATCATTTCCAGGTCAGAAGGAGCCGACATGCTGCGAAGAAAAACAGGCTGCCGCACAGCGTGAGATATCACCTTTGTTTCTGAAGCTGACTTACAAGCTGGAACAGAAAGGAATCAAAAGGTTGGCATACTTGCTGATTTGTACGGACAGCAACAACAGCTATGCTACCAGTCTAAGAGCATCTTCGCTTTCTAGGAGAGTTCATCCACCAAACCAGCTAGCACAGCACACTGACAATTTTTAGGCCCATTTTTAAAAACCTGGGTATTAGGGTTAAAAATTATTTTAGTGTGAAAAACTATAATCTTTTTATTAAATTTGGTAAAAAAAAAATGCCGCAAGATTCAATTTCATAAACTCTCAACCTTCACCTTCATTTAAGCATTCTAAAAAGCCAGAGAGGACAGAAAAGTCATTTCTGGAATCAAAAATTTCTTAATTCAAGTAAATCCAAATCCATTTTTTTTCTCCCAGAGACAGCCTTTTTCTGCCCCCCCTCCTTTAATCCTAGATTTATTTAGCTGACTTATTGACATTTGGTGGCACCTTGGTTTTGATCGAGTTGGTGTGAGTAAATATCACGCTTGAGCTAGAATCTGACTGGCCCTTCCTACACTATCCAGGGAAATGGTTGTATCATAAAAGAACACATTATGGAAGATGACAAAACTGCATAATAAAGATCATCTAAGGAAAAAAAAAGTAGAGAAGAGGTTATTTTGAATTTGTCTTAAGAATGGTTAGGCAGCTTTGGTCTAAAAACATAATTTTTGAAGATGTTATTGCTCAGCAAACTATTGGTTCATGATCTCTGATGGCAAGAGCCTCTTGGAAAGCATCATCAGTCTTACTGAGTGGTTAAGTCTTCATACAGGACCTTTAACTAACCAAGGCCTTGTGACCAGGGACACGGTCAGCAGACCATCTTGGTATGTGATCATACTGTATGCTCGGCACACTTCCTCTGATATTCTCAGCAAATGGTCTCCTTTCATTAGGGTCAGAAACCTGAATCACCCTAAACTTCTCTCCCATGTGAGGAGTGCCCTGGGCACTCAAGCTGGGATGAAAACAAGTTCGCTTGCTTGGCAGTGTCCGTTAGGCTATGGGGTGCGGTAACACGGAGTCTCATGTTTACTCATCCTGCTGTCTCAAGGGAAGAATTAACAATTGTCATTATGGGCTATGCCAGGTGTTGGGGATCTAGTTTAAGAAAGAAGACTCATTTATTTCCCTGAGAAATGTCCTTTCAGGCTAACAATTAAAATGTGACCAGGAAAATAGTGAAAATTCATGTTAGGAGGTTCCACATAATTACTAAAGGTGCAATGCAAACTCACCTTTAAGAGGAAAATATGATGCATTACAAGACTCACAATGTTGACTATCTCATTATACACATTACTATGAAAATGACAAGCCATAAACAAAGTAAAGGGCACTAGATTATAAAAATAGACGTCACTGGGCTCCCAAGAAAAACTGAATGAGGCAGGTGAGGAGGCACCCCTGATGCTCAGCTGACTCACAAAACACCACATGAATTCAATGAAAAGTCTCTCTTGGCTGGAAAAAGTAAAAGGCAAACTAAAAAAATGTTGGCACTTCTCTTTCTCCTTCCTAGGAGAACACAAGAGTGATTTTTCTTTCAGTAGCTGACGTGTATTTTATGACCAGAGTAGTGTGGAGGGCCTGCTTGGGGCTGGCTTTGTACCCGGTGTCTCTGCGGGGGTCCCTGAGATGCTTCTTGTGAGGCCAGGCTGGGCCGAAATGGTGACATGCAACAGCAGCTCAGCTCGGTTCATTAAACTCTTCACCAACGTCTTCGTTTTCGCCAGTGGGTGCGAGGGTTTCTGTATGAGAGAATTCACTTCTTGCAGAAACTTCTCCCTATAAAGAAAGACTGATGTGCATTTAGTCGTTCTCAGGTTCACCAAAACCAACATTTTTTAATTACAAAGGATACGACAAGATAGAGGGAAACTAAAGCAAAAGAAACCTGATAAAATGATAAACATCACTCCCCTTCCCCTAGCCAAGAGAGCAGGGTTATAAATGGACCACTTTTAGTTCCTTTCGTCCAGTTTCAGATGCCTATCTACTAACTTTTGAAGGCCAAAATCAAAATTTCCAAGTTTACAAATGAGTTCCAACTCAAATATTTAGTGAATGCATACGATTTTTAATATCTATTAAGAAACTAGATCTTCACATTTTGTCTTAAGCATCAAGGCAGCAAATTAGCTTTACACAGTTATTAACATCACTAACCTCAGTGATAGGACCATGTTTTCAAGATCATTTCCATCAAAGGAGACTTCTCTCATTGAACACAAAAGTTCTAGTTCTTTCATTTTGTTCTAAAGAAGGAAAAATCAAGAAAAGATGGTAGGCAGGATCTGCAAAAAGTGAGTTTACCGTTCATGTTAAAAGGAACAGAGAATTTATGGGGGAAAAAAAAACCACCACCTCTGGTCCATATTTCTATGCCAGAGCACATTTGTAAGTTATTCTTTGATATTTTAATGATTACAAATGGCATCAACTACTTTCTGGGGACTTCTTCAGTGCTTATAACTGCCCTTCATTTCCTAAAGCTTGCAAGCAAAATTTGATAATGATGGTAAAACTATCAGTTAAAAACAACTTAATAATTTATATTTGTATTATTGATATGCTGATCTAACTTTATTTAACCTTCGTAAAGAATGAGTACATTTTGGCGTGTGCAACATTTTAACAGGTAAACCATTATTTGGTCTCTCCACACATACCCCCCCCCCACCACACACACGATATGTGCCTTTGCACTGTAAATACCAACGCCCCAATGATAAATCACATAACTTGCTCACCTCATTGAAATGGTAATCATAGAAGAAAGGCATATTGTTCTCCAGCTTCCCTTGCATGGCATCATCAACCTCGCTTTGCCATTTCTGCTCCAATTCTGCAACACTCTGATAGATACATTATAAAACAAAACAATATGAGAAGAGATGTAAAATAAAAACAAGTGCACTCTGTAAATTTGGAAATTTTAAAACTTCAGGGCACTTTTTTTTTTTTTTAAAGATTTTATTTATTTGACAGAGAGAGACACAGCGAGAGAGGGAACACAAGCAGGGGGAGTGGGAGAGGGAGAAGCAGGCTCCCCACTGAGCAGGGAGCCCGATGAGGGGCTCGATCCCAGGACCCTGGGATCATGACAGGAGCCGAAGGCAGATGCTTAATGACTGAACCACCCAGGCACCCCTTCAGGTTACTTTTTAAACTTCATTAAATTTCTAGGAAAGAAATTATTTCCGACAATTGAGAGCGTAATCTAAACACGTTAGCCTTCACTTACCTGCAGCTGTCTCTCCATGGCGTTGAGTTTCTTGAAGGTCTCTCCCATAATTTTACACAGTAAGTCATATTCCTCAGCATGTTCTTCTTGATACTGGAAATTTATTAGGGACTGCAGTGCATCAACCAAGTTCAAGTGCTTAATAACACATGATACCACCATTTCCTCCATCACGTCTGGCTGAATCACTTCTCTGTGATTATAACAGAAACTAGTCAGGTAGATGCCATGCTCTCAAATTACCAATCCTGTATTCAATAGGTTGAGGAGTGTAGGCTTTGATTTAAATACATTAAATATTCACCACACCTTCTTTATTACAGTAAAGAGGCATGAACATTATGATGGCTTTCATATCAAGTTGGCAATAACTTAATACGTTTAACTGACAAAACTGACATCAGCTGATAAAGTGAAAATCAAACTTAAAGAGACTCCATTTTTTTAAATTATATATTTTGAACTAGAGTCATATTAAAGCTGGAAGAGGTCTAAGATTAACGAAAGATCTTGGCACCATTTATGTGCCAAATAATTTTACGTAGTACCATGGCTTGTGGTATCTCATACATATGGACGCTGGGCTGAAAACGAAATGCGTTTCTGTATTTCTTCATTTTAAATTTCAACTATCCTTAAATTTTTTCTCTCTGAAATGGCCAATCATGCTTCAGAAGACAGCGCAGAGGTCAGCAAACAGACTTTAAGCAAGAAGACCACAAAGACATTTGTAAGTGCCTGACCTCACACTCCAGATGAAAGACCCCTCACCATCTCTCTCTGGACTAAGGAAACCAAAGTTGAGGACTTCGAGTAGAGAGTCAAACCATCTGAGAAAAACCTAGAATTTGTCAAACTTTAGCATGCTTCAGAATCCTATGGAAAACTTGTCAAAACCTGGGCCCCATTCTCAGAGGTTCGGATCCAGCAGGTGTGAGATGGGGCCCAAGAGCTAACAAGGGTTCAGGTGTTGCTATTGTTGCTGACTGGGGGCCCACACCCTGACACCTGATGGCCTGGAATACCACCTGGGGGGACTCCGCAGAGTACGTGGTTAGTGTTCATTAAGTAAATGTAAAATTAAAGGTTCATTTGCTAGACCAGGAGAAGAAATTTACCCCCTTCCGTTGTTTAAGCCTTTTTTTTTTTTTTCCAATGGGAAAAATAGCACACTACTTAGCAACATACTTTATACTTGGTCTGAATTGAGGTCTAGCACGCCCAGAAATTTCCCTGAGCTTTATCATGATTCCTGGAGGCAGCCTGATCCGGGGCAGGTCAAAGTAGTTTCCAACGGGAGGCACGAGGACGTCAGAGGGGTAGGTGAATTCTCTGTCTTCCTCGATGGTCAGTGGCAGTGGAGATGGGCTTGGAGTAAGGGCAGGAGAGATCACGCCATTGGCCTCCACCTGCCACTGGCACCTGAATAGACAGAAAAGAGGCTCCTTCATTTCCTCTTCCAACTGGAAAGCCACGGAAAGCTTGCAGATACATCAAATATATGAAGGATCACATCACGTGTTAAATATTCATCAAACATTCTCCAGAGGCCAAAGGAATATGAGCGTTAAATGAAACCACATCTTTGGGAATCTAACCTCCTCCCCAACATTTTATTATGAAAAACTTTAAATCTACAGAAAAGTTGAAACCATCCATTGGGTAATGCCCATATACCCACCGCCTAGATTCTAGAATAAACATTTTGATAGGTTTGCTTTATCACTCATCTACTCCTCCTTTTGGGGATTCTTTAATTTAATTATACAATATGTGGGTTGGAGAAAAGCTTATGCATTCAAGGCTGTAATTTCAAATTTAGTAAAGTAAGAGCCAGAAGGCACTTTGGTGTAATTTTCACCTTCTTTCTTAATGACAATGACACCTATGGGATTGTCAGGCAGTCTGCACAATGAGCTGGGAAATGTACTAAAAGTAGTTTTCCACACGAAGTCCTTTTTCCTCTGGGAGCAAAACTAGTCCTATCTAAGCCTTTTACCTTTGTAAAAGTTTAGACCGCAATAGCTCCTGACAGGCTTCTTCTTCTTTGGTGATTTCTGGTCCATTGTACAGGATTCTCAACATGGAACAAGCTAACACAGACAGACCTAAAGCCAGGTCTACCAGAAAGGGCAAGCCTCCCGACACATCCTCCGACGACTCCTACAACGCAGAGAGGGGCAAATCACACTGGTCAGTGTACGCAGCCGAGCACCTGCACCGCGCTGCACTGTCCCTGACCACAGGGGCTCACAGAGCAGCATCACGTGTCACTGCTATGGGACACAGGGACAGTCCCCAACACCATGAGAAGAAAGATGGTGGCACGGGGCAATGACCACAGAGTGAAGTCTCAACACAATTCTGGAGAGAGAAAAGCTGATAAGACTCCGTATTAGAGACAGCACAAATCTCATGCAAGATTCTCTGGATGGATTCCTCTCTGCTGTGCCTATCCGGGTATAAATCACGGTTTTATTTTGTCACCTCCATCCTGTGCTCGAACCAAGATATTGTCAATCCCTTATACTGAATTCATTCAACAAATATCTGAGCATATCATTCTCGGTGCTTGAGATAAACAGCAGAGAAAAAAGATTCCTGCCCTCACGGAGCTTTCATTCTAGCAGACACTTTCACTCTATAGAGTGTGTTAGTTTGGTTAAACTCAAGCAATCTCCAAGTCCAAAACAGGTTTTACAAATCAGGCAACTGAAGGGATTAGAAGAACTCCTAATACTTGCTTTTTTTTTTTTTTTTTAACCCCAGGTGGGAAAAGAATTTACCTAGAATCCTGGGGGAAAGTAACTATTTGGTAACGTTAAAAGGAGTAGATTAAACCCATATACCGTGTAACACATGTAATTAAGCAGAGACAGACCTAGACTAGCAAGATGAGCCTTTGAGAACAGAATGAAAATCTGATCCCATTACTCTAAAAACCCAGAATCCCAGTGCTTACTTCTATTAGGTGTTCGAGCCTCCTTTGCCCTATGGAAAGATGCTGGAGGTAGATCACCTCTCCAGGCTTTGAAGACGGAGCCCCTAGCAATGGATTCTTTCTGTGCTGTTGAATGGATTTTAGGTCACAGCTAGTTTTATTCCACAAAACTACTACTCTTGATAGTCTACGAATGCCAAATGGAAGAGATGGATGAAACTGCAGCTCATATTCTGCCCTGTTTCCAGGGCAAATATGATGTATGTAACCAAGGCACATAGGAGAAAGTACATTATGCCCACAGCAGTGGTTAGATTCAAGTACCTGAGCGCGAACTGTGCAAGCAAAGCCCCACATAGCTTTATCGGGAGTGTTGTGTTCACGGCCACTTCTCATTTCAAAGGAGAAGGTGACTGTATCTCCTTCCACCTTAAAATTTAAGGGGGGGAAAATACACTTTAAAAACAAGACACATGACTTTCAAGAGAGCAATGAATTTCAGAGATTTACTTTCAAAAGGACCACAGCAATATTTCACTCCTTTTCTCAATCGCTTGCTTGACTCAAATTCCATCCCCTCTCATCTGGACACCAACCTTTCAGGTGTCTCTCCTGACCAGGTAGGTCTGGGGCGAGGCATCTGTGAAATGGGCCACAACTGCCCAATAGCAGGATCATAGTAAAGATTAAATCTTGAGCATAATTTCAATAAATTCCTCAGACTTCTATTCTTTCTGCCCTCCCCCTGTCCACTTCACCACCTCACTTGTCCTGGTAGGGCAGGCAAACGGCCCATATCTTGAAGAACACAGAGTGCTGGAAGACCTTGCTCTGTATTGCAGAACCAACACCACGAGGAAGAAACATAATGTAGGAAATGAAAGAACAATTGAAAGTGTCATGCTGATGGGGATTTGGATACATCCAGACTCTATGCCCAGACGTAACTTGCTGTCTGTGGCTGAATTAAAGAGGATATGTAATGCATTTGAGATCAAGGCTCCAAGATAGACTCTGGAGAGGTTTTCAGGTTTCAGTGGGCATTTCAATTCATACTCATATTCTAGGTAGATATGTTGTAGTTCTAGGGCCCCGATTACAAAGCACGACTGGTATCTCATCAATTTGAGGATGGATCATTAGTATTGCCCCAGAGGCCCAAATTCGTTTTGGAAAACACTGACTCCACATTTTTAAACTGCAATGGCCCTGTGGTTCTAGGATACCCATCACAGGAGAGGGCAGAGAAGAAGCAAGCTGGAAGAACTAGCAGGCCTTTTAAGGGACAGGGAAGGAAATGCTGTGAGCACTTAGTCCCTGGAGAATGGATCCCAGTTCTGGAGCAGACAGGGGTCTGAGGCCCTACAAGTTAAAGGATGGTCATTCTGAACGACGTAGTGAGTTTCCAGGCCTGGCAAGACAGCCCCCAGCTCAACAAAAGCACCCACAATTTTTTTTTCTGGAATTGGAGTTAATACTCAGGCCCAGGGAATGGGAGTTCATTTTTCTTTTCTAGGAAGTGGATCTGACTGGATACCATACCTTCACCAAGTCTTTGGGCCAGCCAGTTCCTAAGACACTACGGCTGCCATATCCCAGTGTGTTGCCTCCATACTCAGCAACCTTCCTACTGTTTGTGTTAGGCCCCGCATATATCACCAACTTCAAAACAGAAAATATACTGTTAGACTGTAAAAGAAAAACAAAAACAACATCTACAAATAAAAAGGCTGCAAAAAAATGTTTGTTTAAAAACATATTTATAACCAGGCACTGGTGTCGTTATTATAGAACTAACATTCCCTGATTTTTAAGGTACAACTGATACTAGTTTGGGTACAACAACTCTTGCCACATTTAATTGCCTAGGGAACCTCACGTTAACATAGTTCTACCCAGCTAGTATACATATGTTTCAAGTAGTTACTTTAATGCCAAGTAATGACATTTAACTCATTAATAACAGGTACGGTTTGTCCCCTTAAGTCCTCCCCCAAATTAATAAAGTGAGCAAATACAGATGGAAAGATGGTTATATCTAACACAACAAAATAAAGGCAAAAACAAAAGAACACACACATACACAAAAACCAAAAAGTCAATGAATGAGGATTTTTAAAAATGCAACAAATGGAAAATAAGCCATATATCTTTAGAATGTTGCTTAATGGTATAAAAAGAAAATGACACAAATTTAGGCCAGAAAGGGGGCTGCAGCTTCTTGGGTCAGTTTTCACATGTCAATACTTTTCTTCAATAAAGATTATTTATTTAAATCCAATTAACCAACTTTCTAATATGCAGGAGAAACATTTAAAGGTCATTTGGCATTCAAATACTTCCACTGGAAGAACGAGGCTCTGGGCTCTGTAAATACCAAATCCTGTCTTCGAACATGCACTCTGACCACCTCTGACTACCCAAGAGAGCTCAGTGTGGACCTAGAAGCTATGCTTCTAACCCTTGACATGTATCATGGAGTGCTCTCTTACCCTGTTGGACCTTTTGCTGACACCAACCGGGACCACTGGAAAAGTAAATGTTACTTTTATCTGTGGAGTACATCTCCCTGTGCCTCCACATTGAACACTGATGCCCACTGCAGGTGCTGGCTAGCATACGTCAGAAGATGCAAATTACTGGTTTTAAAGGAGAAACAAAATTACACCGACTGATATGCCAATCTCTCCATTTCTATTTTAAACAGTCATAGCACTTTAATGTAGGAAATGGGGGTAGCTGATGACAGGAACTATGAAGTAGGGCAGGCTGATGGCAGGAGATTTGTTCTCTGAAAGGCCTACCAAAGACCATTTTCTAAATTCTCTTGCCTCCAGCTAAAGTGAGTTTTGGAGGCAAACCTTAAACCCCTTTGGACACCTGGGAGTTTTCACTAACCTAAAAGATGATGGGAAAGAGGATTCTGTAATTTGCTCAGTGATGTGTCTCACCATCTCAGAGTATATACCATTAAGAAGTCCTTTATTTTTCACTTACAAATCTCCCCGGAAGGGATTTAAGATCTTTGCCCTTATACAGTTCACAGAGGAGACAACAGATAGCTAACAATCTACATAAATGTAGTCCTGTATATGTACAAAGCTATGCGATAATCCTTCAGCTGTTCTTGTATAAGGTTATGTGTCACAAGTTCATTCACCTTTCCTCCTGAGTTCAACATGGCAGTTTGCAATGCAACAATATAAACAGAAAAAAAGTATTACAACCCCTCAAATGTTTCCTTTCACTTAAAACTGTTAAGCCACTAGGTTGGAAACTACTCTTTTTCAAAATCTACATGGGCCCGGAGGTGCTGACAAGAAAAAATAACTCAAATAAAAATAAAACAGATCCTAGCACATCTGAAACTCTTCTAAAAGGCCACCTTCTCCCAAAGAATACATGAGAAGCCCCAGAATTGGGCAGTAAGAACTTTCTAGATGAATGGACACTGCCTGTCTACAGGAATTCCAAGCACAGAAGGAAAGCAATAGGTAATCAGTAAGGAAAATTTCCTCTGACTCAGATCTAAACTTTTTGAAAGCTTACAAGAGTACACTTTCAACATGTCATGAAAATACGGTTCTTAAAACACAGAGCTGCTGGTTCTTTAATTCCCCAACCACTACCCTTCAAGGCATGTCTTAAGAAAGTTCTCCAAAGAGACATCTGCAGACAGAAATAAGTCAAGAATGGTGACCAGGAGCAAAGAAAAATAAGAAGCATCTAAGAAATCAGCTTATTGGAGGTGGAGCCAGTACGAAGCCAGTCTTGCTTACTTTGTCATAGTCATATTGTGAAGAGCATCTGCTATCAAATCTAAGGTACAGGCAGCGAGCTCCTGGGATGTGGACAGTTTCTTTAAATTTATAGTTGTCTCTGACAGGGTGGACTGTTTCCACGGTCTTCCCAGCAGCCCATGGAGCAGGAATCTTTAAACCAGTGAGAAAGCCTGGCTCTTCCTTCTCTTCCAGCATCCTAAAACCAGACAAAGAGAAAGTGATTTAGCTTAGCAGCGAGGACAGGAAAAAGGAGACGTGCACATAGTAAAATATAAAAGGTTTAGAAATTTTGCTTTACTTTTCCATATCCTTGTGGCTTTTAAATGCTAGGAATCAGTGGCGATCAGAAACATTTTAAAAACTCCTATATTTAAGGCTCTTTTTTTCTTTTTTGTTGTTAGACAATGTATTTGCAATTTTCCCCCCTCTCTTTTCAAGAAGGAAAGCCCAATTCATATCCAGGAAAGGACCTCACCAACTCTCATTTCAAGTTACTCAGGAAGAAAAAAAAAATGCTACAAAGGACCCTTAAGATTGGTCACTTTCCAAATCCCACAGGATTAGTATCCTGCCCTATCAAGGTCCCTATTGTTGATATCGAAACGTCAATTGTTGAAAACTCCATGAATCTATGTGGCTAGTTTTTACTGTAATTTTTACTAAAGAAAAGTGCCTTCAAAGTCCTCCTATCTACTGTAATTAAACTCTCAAGGACTTCACAGCCCAAGGCTGTGGCATACAAACTCCTACAACCAACACTTAGCTGTTGTGGAATGAACTCTCTTTTTTCAGCTCTGCCCTAGCCAATATGGTGGCCACTTAGTCAAATGTGGCCATTTAAATTCAATCTGAATTAAATACAATTGAAAATTCAGTTTCTAGATCACATCAGCCACACTGATGGTCATCAGTAACAGCATGTAGCTATGGCGGATGGTACTGGACAACAAAGTTGCAGTTTCGTCACTGCACAAAGCTCAGCTGCATAGCACCCTGTTCCAGAGAAGTGCAAAAAAATCGTTCCTTTCTGATCAGTGTTTTTAAAGACAGCTTTAAGTTTTATCAACATGTAATAAACTACACATATTTAAAGTGTACAACTTGGTAAGTTTGGACATATGTATATACTCAGGAAGTTTCCTTTTTCTTCTTGTAATCCACGCAATCACTTTTTGCTTTCTATCACTAGAAATTAGTTTGTATCTTCTGGAGTTTCATATATCTGGAATCATATAGTATGTACTTTCGGTGGGGGGGGATCTGGCTTCTTTCACTAAGCATAAGGATTCTGAGATTCACCCATGTTGTTGCATATATCAACTGTTCACTCCCTTTTATTGCGGAGTAGGACTCCATCATACGAATATACTGCAATTCGTTTAACCATTCACCTGACGACAGACATTTGGGTTTCTTGTCTTGGGCTACTCTAAGGCTGTTATGAGCCTTCGTATACAAGTCTTTGTAAGAACCTATGCTTTCTTCTCTCTTGTGTAAATACCCAGAAGTGGAATAGCTAGGTCGTGTGGTAGGTGTATGTTTAACTTTTCAAGAAACTGTCAAACTATTTGCCAAAGTCATAAGTTTACATCTCCATCACTGGTATATGAGAATTTGTCAATCTTTAATCTCTTGATGTGTGGGCAATTTACTCTAACCCGGTCCTATAAATCTACAAAGCAGTTCTATAATTATCTGTAAAACGCTGACCCTAGAGTCTCTTTCTTTTTCCAGTTACATAATCCTTGCTAAAAATCAGTGTTGTGAAAGGAGAACTAGGCTTTCACCAGAAGAAAACAAGGCAGGGGTTCCTGCAAGGAAGCAGCATCTTTCACCTCTCATCGGGGAACAGCCTGCCCTTCTGGTCTGATGCACCACATGGGGAACAGCCCACCTCGGCAAAAACTGGACACTGGGTTTTAAGCAGCAAAGCCGTCTGAAACACAAAACCATCATCATGTCTTAAAGTGCTTACTCTCAGGTATCTGGATGGTACTAGAGCCAAATTTAGAATTCTCACTTAAGTCATCTTTTTACAATCCTCATCTGCCCTCCTTCACGAAGAAATGCTTTGCTACTTAGACCACTTAACACCATTTTATTTAATGCCGGAATGGCACATATCCTTTCTATTAGTCACCAATAGCTGGCAAGGACTCAGGAAACTGAATATAATGGTAGGATCTCAGTAGCATTGTAGCTTAGCATTTTCACAGGCACCCGGCAATCCACACCTGCTGTAAGACTGCACTAAGTAATTTAGTCAAACAGATATGTTTTCTAATAATCTAGTTTATTTTTATGACACGATATTTTTCTTCATTCCATTGTTATCTCCCTTGGCTTATGACAGACACAGTTATGTTTACTCGGCCTTCAATAAATGTATATGGCCGCAGCATGAAGTGGGTTGGCCGAAGAGCAGCTCACTTTGGCACAGCGAGGGTCATACCTGACTGGTGTAGAGCACCAGCTGCACTAGCTGAGGCATCAGGGCGTCGGCCATAGTCAGAGTCTGTAAATTTGGATGCATCAGCGAAGTCAGTAACACTGGAAGAAGGTGACCAAGCATAGTAGCCTTAGTTACTTGTTCCAAGCCTTTTAACCTATAAAAAGTTCAAGAAGACACACAGCTTAAGCAAAATCACGTGAAGAAGCAACCATCATCTTTCTCCAACAAATTCTCTTAAACTGCATTTCCTTGAACTGCTGAGCACTTACAGCTATAGCAATTCAGTCCACAAATTTCCCACCTTCTACCGCTAAGGGAGAGGACAGCCATCTAGTAATGGTTTCACCTTCAGCCCGTGGTTTTGCTAAAATAGTTTACACAGTGCATTTCATAGCACCTCTGAAGCACTTTATAAATGGCTTCTAGAATACAAACGGCTACTCTAGATAGTTACCACGTGCAAAGTTCCCTTGGCTCTGGCACCACAGTTGCAGAGTCTCCAATAGGGAAAAGGTACCTGGCTACAACACAGATTTTTAATTTGTTTTTAAAATCACATGACCCCTCCCCTTTTTATTGAGATGTAATTGAGACATAAGGCTGTATAAATTTAAGGTGTATAATTATTTGACATATGTATACGTTGTAAAATGATTACCCAAAATCACATTCTTAATATCCCAAACCTCTGCTAGAAGAATTAAGATTTATGTGACTCACCCAAAGAAAGATGTGGGTTATATAAATTCTCCAAGACTACTTAGGGAACTGGGATTGGAACAAGAAACAGACCTCCCATCTCTCAGGCTCTCAGACCGTCCCTCCCCCCCAGACAAATCTGCGCTGTGTGCCAGCAGTGGGCTCCACCTGGTGTCTCATCAAGCCCCAGTGCAATGCCTGTCTGGGCTATACTGTCCCCGATTTCAACCTGGCCACCTACTCTCTGGGAATGGGCAAGAAACAGGGACATGGGGACAGACAGGCCTACAGGAGGAAAAATTACACTGCAGGGTTGTTTTGGATCAGTATCTCTAACATTAAAATCATCAATAAGCACAGATGTACAGCAAACCATAGCCGAAATTGTAGTGGGGAGGACGAAGAAAGAGCTTTATTACTGGGAAAGAGAAGATTACCCTCTATGTAGGTCACTCCTGTATTTGCAGTAAAATCTTAAGATATCACGTCAGCATCATCTTTTGCACGGCAGTTAATTTTCCATATTACTAAGTCATCTCTGCCTCTCTAAAGTCCTTATCACAAGGGAACCCAGTGCACGCGGTGCTGAGCCAGATAACTGAAGGAAAGGCCAGTCTGGGAGCGATGATGGTGGCAGACCCAAATGTCAGCGATGAGGCTGAGCACCACAACCTCGCTGCCCCCTTAGACCATGGCTGTTAGCCCAGTCTCACCGAAAAGCACCATTAAAGAGTTCAATAACACTTAGCATTGAAACGCCTGCCGTTTCAACCTATTCTTACAAAAATCCCTCTATATTAAATGAACATTCGATGTTCTAAAAGATTTTGCTTTCATAAGCAAATTCTGCTTCCTGAAGGGCAGCGGGTCACAGCTCACAAGCCAGTTCCTCACCTCTGTTCACGATCAGCTAGGTCACTATTTATGAGGGCAGTTGTGACCTGCTGTAGCATTTCCAACACTTCATCACATCCAGTCAGGATTTGGGTGGCAAGAGCCAAAATACTGACCTTTAGCTCCTAGGTAGAAAATATCATAATATTATTTTTCAGCTTTGTGATGAGTGTACACTCACAATGACAACATGGAATGATGTATTTAATGATGCATTTCCAAATTAAACAATGAGGTGGCCAGAATAAGCCCAAAGCAGTAAGTTCCGCTAGAATGGCAAGTAGCAGTTTGATCTGGGAGGCTAAGGTCTGGAGTGCTGACAGAAATACGCAGTATTTCACGGGGAGCACACCGAGTCCCTGGGAGAAAAGGCATTTCTCCCCTCCCCTCCAGCACAAGAGAGCCCCCGGTGGCCAGCCCAGAAACTGTCCAGGTGGAAGACTGCGTTGGGTGGTGTGAGGATAGCTAAAGAGAAAAACAGAACAGTAAAAGGCGCATGTATAGGCGGTGAATAAAAGGAGACAAAACACAACATTCTGAAACAGTACAAGTGACCTTTTTACTTAATGTTTTAAACCATTACGCTTGAAAGCAGGCAAGTTAAAAATTCAGTTAAAGTAGGCAGTTACAGGCTATCAAACATTAAAAATAACTATTAGAGAGTTCATGGGCATACAAATACTAAATAATGTGTTAAGAAGTACTAGTTAAAATCACAGAAATATTTAGTTTACAATTATTTTCTATTAAAAAAAATATGACCAACCTAACCCTTTAGGTGAAAACTGGGTTTTTAATTTTTCCCAGAAATACTGGACAACTCAGCCTCTTCTGCCACAAGTATTTCTCTCCATGGGCTAATGAAGAACTTATGGAATTTAGCTTTTCAAAGAGAAAACACTGGTTTTCATTATTGGACTTTCCTGGGGCCTTTCTTGGAATTATTAAGATGTTTTTATCATTTAAGAGAAAAGAAATTCTGAACTGACAGGCTAAACCACGGTTTAAGTCCCATGGATGCCATCAGCTGCCGCGTGCCGACTGTGGCACAGTGGGGGCATTTCCTGCTCTGACCCTCACAGAGCCTTACAAGGGAGACCTACTGCCCCTTTTCACTGATTAGGAAACTAAGGCAAGAGAAGTTAATCAGGAGTATCAGCAGTTGAAATGATTAATTTCATGCACTTTTGCCTGTTTAAAAACTGACTATAATAAGATCAACTCATAAACAGGAACTAGCAAGGTTATGGGTTTCACAGTACACATGTGTAATGGAGTAAGAAAAGGGCAACTATAATGGCTTTTAGCTTTTTGGCGTCCTTCTTAATTTTTCAGTGTGTTTTAGTCAACATTTTAAAGAAGAATCAAGTTCTTATTGATTTCTCTCATTCCCTAACAAAGAAGAAATTCTGAAGAACAATGCAAATAACAGCCTCCAGCATCTGTCAAAATTATAACATCCACTGCTATAAAAAAATCTTTGGATTGCTATAAATTGCAATGTGGGAACAAATTATTGAGTTTACACAGAAGCTAACTTAAAAATAATTACAGAGGATGAAATGAACTGTAGGTTTAGAAATTATTCGATATAGAGGTTGTGAGAAAATTATCACCTTTTGGAAGTTATTTGAATGCAGAGAATATCATAAAGCAGCCACAATGTCAAAATTATTTCAAATGTTACGCACCCAGATTTATTTTATCTATATATACATAAATTTCAGATGGATAGGAGATCACTTGTAAGTGCCATATTTTATAGTTCTTTAAAAAAGATGAAAATAAACGAGGCACAAAAAGATTGACAGGAGCACATGGATGACACACTATGAGAGTGTCACAAATACAGTAACTACTGTGCAATGACATAAAAACCTATGAAATGAGTGACCTAATATCACCTCTCACAAAAACATAAGCCACATGGTGAAATCTGACATCGTAATACACAGAGATTTAGCCAATTAAGCTGTGCTTTACACATTGGGTAGAAAGCATCGTTAGAAGAAAGCTTGGTGTTTACCTGTACCTTCAATGTCTCTCCCTGCAAGGAGCTGTCACTGTCATCATTCTCATCGGGTTTAATCAAAATAGTGTTACTGAGAAGGTGGTTCTGAACTGCCATCAGATAGCGCAGGCAGGAGGATGCAGCCTTTAATACAAATAAGGGCATTTAGATGATCTATACCCTACTGAAAGAAGGGGTCATGTAATCCTCATGTGTTTATAAGATTTGGACAAGGGAAACAAAAGAGAAAGTACAGAAAACAGACCAGGTTAGTTTCTCAGGTGACTTATTTCCACATGGCTTTTGATACGTCATTTGACACATTTACTGTAACTTTGTGCCTTCTGCTACAGAATTCACACTAATCACACAGATACTTACTTGAATTTGTCCCTCTTATTAATTCTTCTTCCCACCCTCTTCCTCTCTCATGCATCTCCACTAGAGAAGAGTCTACCCAAACCCTTAAGAGAATTTCTTGGCTCTTCTCAATCTGTGTAACAGTGATGCTTTAGAAAACAATGCTACATTAAAAATTAACAGGAGGGGAAATCCTATTTTAAACAAAATGAAAACATCCAAACTTAGTCAAACAATTTACTACATCAAGACATTTAAGCAGGAGGAATAGAGTCTTTAGACAAAGTATTCCAAGTGGATTCATTTGGTTCTGTGTTTCCAGGAGAAACAGTCACCCACTGACTTTCATCAACTAAGGTTGCCTTGGAGAGTGTGTGTGTTACGGTCATGTATACATACACACCTCAATACGGTAACGTGAAAACAGGGACACATGATATAATTTTGCCTTCATTAAACACATTTTTACTTACAGGCACAGTTGAAAGGAGTTTTTGAAAATCCTCTTTAGAGACAGTTTGGCACTTGGTGATTAAGATACAGGATTCCCGTACAACAATCTTCAGAATGTAGTGTAAAAGTTCATCATTTAGTCTTTAAAATGCAGGAAAAATGTAACAGTAAGATACCGATGGTTTAATAATAAAAGGATAAATTGTATACAATTGGTACGAGATGACCAATAGAAGACACAAAATTAACTGGTTCTGTAAGTGAATCATCTTACTCAGTAATGATGCTAACAACTAGGTGTATTATCTAAATCAAACTTACAGAAACAAAATAGTACCCAAGCACCCAGTCCAAGTATTTCATAAACAGCAAAGAAAACCAACACCTTCTCACCTTCCTAGTTCTCACCACACCCTTACTCTCCCTCATAGCCCAGCGATTTGAATGGCACCCTCCACCAAGATTTTTAAATAAGCTCCAACTCTTATTTCCACAAGAACCTTTCTGCAGGCCTAAGGTACTCTGGTGATAAAACTGAAAAATGCTATCATCGCTTCTTAGGGCAAGTGTGGGATTTATTATCTTTCAATTTATCTGTGATTTTGACTTAACATGCTAATTATCATCATATTACAGGAGACTAACATTGATCAAATATATTTAAATGTAAATTAATTACTGGGAAAGATACAAAGAGAAGACGAGCAGTCAACAGCATAACTGGTGTCACCTGTAATGCTCATCCTCCTCGCTGCCAAACCGGTTGTTTTGAAGCTGTTCAGCTAAATTGGTTAGAATCACATCCCGCAGCTGGGAGAGGCCGCTGTTTCTCTCTCCTGACACAGAACAAAGCTCCGTAAATGC
The DNA here is from genome assembly GCF_003265705.2 of Callorhinus ursinus. Taxonomy (NCBI): domain Eukaryota; kingdom Metazoa; phylum Chordata; class Mammalia; order Carnivora; family Otariidae; genus Callorhinus; species Callorhinus ursinus. Next base: position 8,849,639 of record NW_027397103.1, on the reverse strand, counting down.
CCCTGGTGATTACACTTAGAAAACTGAGGCTATTAAAACAAGTTTTGAAAGGAACAGACTGGTGACGATCTAGGAGCTCCAGGCACATGTACTCACACAAACAGCAGCAGCAAAAACATCACAGATCAGACTTTTTAAAACCAGTACATCCTGATCTAAGTGTAATTCACCTTTTCATACATCATAAAGTGTGATTTCTAATTCCTTAAGTTAATGTTGCTTTTAAAGGCAGAGTGTCTTTGATAGGGTGAACTTTGTTGCATTTGTTTAGTCTAACTTTAAAAAGTTGGGTTTTGGAGGAAACAAACTGACTTAGAAATCCCCAAGAAGTCATTATCTTTAACGTGCATTAAACATCTACCGTCAGGCACCTTCTGCTAAGCGGTGTGGATAGAAAAAGGTTTATAAAGCTTGAAGATACATAGAACACAGTTTCTGCTCTCAGCCCAGTAGAAGCGTTAGCATATGTGCAGATACATTTTAAGAAGAATACTAACAGGTATGAAGAAAAGAAATATCTATTATCTTAATAGCCAGTGGTCTCCTCAGGGACAAAAAAAAGGGATGATTGTTCAAGGAGAATTCAAGGATAATTCTCACCTTCCGTTAAGACCAGCTTCAGTAAGTTATTGATTTCGGTTTCACCGGGGTATAAGATATTTAAACCAGAGCTGAAAGGACAGAAAAGTCAAAAAGCTTTTCAACAAATGTTCTAGAAAATCCAAATTCTAAATATTTTAATTCGTATTTATATTAAAGATGGCAGCGTGATTACATAAAACTCGGAGGGAAGCTTCATCACTGACAAAGTGGCTGAACCTAAATTCACTGTCACGATATAGCCCATTCACCTCTGTGATAAACAGGTTCTCCTTCTCTTGTCTACGAGTTACCAAAATAAGATCTTGTCTGAGGCTGGATATGGAACTGGTTAAAGAGAACTGAGCTATAAAAAGTCAATGTTGTTGAGCAGGTATATATCCAGATTGTGACCAAAAGCACATTTGAGAAGTGGAATTTCTAAATCTCAGCTTTTCCAAAAGGGCAAGGTGAAAAGCACTGCAAGTAGTGTCAGAACTGTTATTCTTTTTTTTTTTTTAAATGAGGTTTGACATACAATAAAGTGCACATTTTTCAAGTGTAAGTATGACAAGTTTTGACATATGCATAGACCCATGAAACCATCACCACAACCAAGGGAGTAAACATACATTACCCTCAGAAGTTTCCTCATGACACCAGATTTAAATTACTGCCTTATTACTTAATACAGAAAGAGCCCCGAAGCATAATCGATTATGGAAGGGGGGGAAAAAAAAAACCCTCCCTCTCTGCTCACTCCCATCAGACAGTTCTTCTAGACCAAGCATTCAGTTCTCTCTTGATCACTAAATTATACTTGGTCACATTAAGGCTATATTCCTGGATAAAATTTAATGCACTAAAAAAAAAAAAGATTAAATGATAATAAACAGAAAATGGCCCACAAATTCTGCCATCTTTTCTACCAAGGTTTTAAATAGAATTTAAAAGGCTAATATTGTTGAGCACTTTATATCAGGGTTTATCTTATTAAAATCTCATAAACTCTTAAAGTAGATGTTATTTTTATGTACACTTTACAGCTGAGGAAATGGAAGCCTTGAATCGAGCTTGTGAGCAGCAAAGACTAGAATCCAGGTCTGTTGGCTGTCCAAACATGCTTCTTTGCCACCTTGCCACACACTCTCCCTAAATGACAGGAACATCCACTTGCAAACCATCAAAAAATCCTCTCAACAGTTTTGCTTTTATTTTTCTTTCAAAATCCAAAAGGCAAGATGAAGAACGTAGTTATACACATGGCTTGGGGCCTCTGGGAGTGGGGCCACAAGCCTCTCTGGTTAAATTACTCCCTATTCACGAGGTCCTGACTGTGGGATGGGGTAAGAGACTTCTATGCTACTGAACTGCAGGAAAGATTACAATGCAGCACAGGAGAAGCATTTTGCAAAAACCATGAAGAAAATCATTTGCAGATTACCTGATGGCAAGACACACTTCCTTCTGAATTTCAGGGCAAATCTGATCTTTTGGTGCCATCAACAACTGCCAAAGCAGCAATCCAGACCGTCGAATGATGTCTCGATTCCTTTCAGTTTGTGGGCTGAAGAAAAATTTAAATACCACCTACAGAAACATAAGGGGTATATCTAAAAATGCTAATTCTACTAGGGATAAAATTATCCCTATGAAAAAAGCACATAGTAGATATTCTTATGAACAGATATCCGGGTGGATTTTTAACCACAATCTCCTCTATTGTATAATGGTATAATTATAGTAAATATTATATATATATATTAATTGCAATGAGCTACCTACAGCAATACTCCATTAACTGTAATGCAATGAATATAATTCTAATTCTAAGTACAGAATTAGAATGTGGTTAACATACGAGAAGGGAATATTATTAAACTTTTCTTCTGGTGGAAATTAGCTGACTGAAACCAAGTTTTGGGTTTCATTTTCTCTATGACCTTACTTCTGTCAGAACAGTTCATTTACCTGAAAGACAACGAGAATACAGCGTATGATACAGGTATCTCCGTTAACCATGGCCTTCTCCATAATGTCACAAATACTGCTAAGATGGTGTGCTTCAATTGGATGCTGCTTGCCCAAGACACTTGTGATTGGAAGATTGGGGTTGGTGGCAAGAAGATTGAGTTGGTGTATGCACATCGCACCAACGTGGTGCAATAACTGGTTTATAACCTCGTTTGTGGTTATAGCCTCTTCTAAAAAAAGAAAAAAGAAACTGAGTGAGGAAAGACATCTCCACCCGTGGCCCCCCAAGGAACAGAACTCTGGTTTACAAAAGGAACAAGTGCACTAGGACAGATATATCTTGGCTCTCATCTCTTCCACTACTTCTGAAAAATCCTTTTCCCTGCCACTGAGTGCTGGGGTGAAAATGAACACAATAGGGAATTCCCATTTTTAAGGAGCTTAAGTAACCACTGAGAGAGCCCTTTCTGTATGCTGGACAATGGGCTAAATGCTTTACATGTATTACCTTACAACCCTGTTATAAGGTTAAGACTATTTTAGCCCCGTTTTGTAGAGGAGTAAATCAATGTCAGGTTAAGTAACTTGCCCTGGGTCACAGAGCTACTAAGCGTAGATCTGGGATTTGCATACAGGCCATGTCCGCTCAGAGCCCATGCTGGAACCAGTCTAGTAAAATCTATCTTCTATGGCTTCTCTATGATAGAACACCACCCCCATTGCATCCCCACCCCAGGTCCACAAATATCTCCTCCCACAGTACCTCACCATTTTTATCTCATTTAGTCACTACAACCTAGAGAGCCATCAGTTCAACCAAGGGTTCATGAGAATCCTCTTACATCATAATAACACTCCATGGATGGTCATGGGCATTCACGGAATGGAGGTGAAAATAATAGGCAAAATGCGAAATGCAAAAAACAACAACAACAAAACCCAAAAACCTGCTTTTCCTCTTAAACCAGCTGAAATGAACTGCCTTAAAGGAACAGGAAAGCAGGCGATCTGGGAGAGGCGGGTCTGGGTGGGGAGAACTTGGAATTGCAGAAGGACTGTGGGCACTGGAAGCTACGAGGAAAGGACTCGTGGAAAACCAAAGAGAAGGTAAACCTGGCCAAAAATGGACTTTTCAATTGTATGTTAACTGGAGGGCTAGGCTGGGTTCCACACTCTTCTGTGTCTTGAGTCCTTGCTTTTACAGTAATTTGGATTAGTACTATTCGTCCTCACCAAAGACTTTCTGAAAGCTAGTCTCTGGGACCTACCCAAATAAATGAGGTTTATTCCGAGTTAGACGGGAAGCCGCTGGAGGAGATGGAGCAGAGGAGGGACAGACCTGACTACGGAGACTGTAGAAGACTGTGGTTACTGTGCGAAAATGAGTGTACGGGGGCGGAGGAGAGCAACTATGGAGAAAGTAGGAAGGAAGACCAGGGAGTTGGCCCCTGTGATCATCTGCTAAAGCCGCCAATGCCTCGGTGAGAGTTGTAGCAGCACAGTGGGAAATGGTTGGACTGGGGATCTATCTTGAGGATCGGAGCTGACAGGATTGGCTGATGTCCATTTGGATGAGAACTGTGAGAGAAAGACTCCTAGAGAACTGTCTAATTTTGTGGCTTAAGCGTATGAAGGAACTGTGATCCCTATACTAGCTTCCTGGGGATTCACCAGGTAGAGATTTGGAGAAGGGGAAAAACGGGAGTTTTGTTCTTGACAAGTTGAAGATTCCTATTAGATACCCGAGGAGAGGTGAATATATAATCTAGAGATTAAGCAAGAAGCCTGGAGAGAATAATTAGGGAGGCACTAATATACAGTTGACCTTCTTTTTTTTAAGTTTATTTATTTATTTATTTATTTGTGAGTGAGAAAGCACGCAGGCGAAGGAGAAGGGAAAGGACAGGCAGACTCCCTGCTGAGCGCAGAGCCCAACACGGGGCTCGATCTCAGGACCCCAAGATCATGACCTGAGCCGAAACCAAGAATCAGACATCTAAGTGACTGAGCCACCCAGGCGCCCCTGCTGTTTCTTTATCCCCCAACAGCCTTATCGAGATAGAATTTAAGATAAAATTCACCCATTCTAAGTGCACAATTCAATGATTTTTAGTAAATCTACACATATACCAAAATCAGGAATGAAAGTAGAGAAGTTACTACCGACCTTATAAAAATTATAATAGTATGAGCAACTTTATACCAACAAATAAGAAAACTTAGATGAAATGGACAAATTTCTAGAAAGACACAAATTACCAAACTAACTCAAGAATAAAGAAATCTGATAACTGCATAGTCTCAAAGTATCACCTCCCTCAAAACATTACTGTGGTGATTAACATATGTCCACAAGTTCTGTGATGCTTTTCCTTCCAGGAGGTGGAGTTTAATTCCCTTTCCCATAAGCGTGGGCTTAATGACTAGCTTCTAGTTGGAAAGGGAAAAAATAGTAACTTTGAAGAAAGCTGGCATTTAAACCAAGTGATCAATTTTTTTTTTTTTAAGATTTTATTTTTAAGTAATCTCTACACCCAAGGTGGGGCTCGAACTCACAACTCCGATGCCAAGAGTTGCACGCTCCACTGACTGAGCCAGCCAGGCGCCCCAAACCAAGTGATCAATTTTAATAATAAATCATGTTGATATCACGTGCCCTATGATAGGATGTAATGAGAAAAGCACTTCACCTCTGCGGTGTTCCTCCCTAAAATCTAAAACCTCAGTTCAAAATGAGAAAACATCAGGGGCGCCTGACTGGCTCAGTTGGTTAAACATCAGCCTTTGACTCAGGTCATGATCCTGGGGTCCTGGGATTAAGCCCCGCATCGGGCTCTCTGCTTAGTTGGGGGGGGTCTGCTTCTCCCTCTGCCCCTACCCTTTGCTCATGCTCTCTTTCTCTCAAATAAATCTAAAAAAAAAAAGAGAGAGAGAGAGAAAACGTCAGATAAACCCAAACTGAAGGACATTCTACAAAATGTAGAGTACTGACCAGTACTCCACAAGAGTGTCCTTTTCTGCTATTCAAATAGGATGACTCTATCTACATCCATGTTTCAGATTTATTTCTCCCACCGTGTTAAATCTGCTGCTGAGCTGCTCTTTGCAGTCACTGAACTTTTCAAATCCAGAATTTCTAACTGGTTCTTTTTTCAAAAATTTATTTGTTGAAATTCTCTATTTTTTTTAAGTCATAGTCATCATACTTGCATCTTTTCAATGGAGTTTCCTTTAGATCTTTCAATATATATATAAAGGCTGCTATAGTTTTCATCTACATCGGAGTTTTGCCTGCTACTGACTTCTGTTTGGTTTGGGTTTTTTTCAATTCTTCTTTCTACTTTGTTACTTTCTTTCATCTGTGTACTTTCATTTTTTTTTTTATTTTTTATTTTTAAGCCTGTTTCCTAGGGATCATCTAGTCTGAGTCAAAGTCTGTGCTCAAATACCCTGAGCCAAGTAAGTATGCCCCTCTGGCTGGGTCTTTGTGTTTTGGGGTAGCACACCAAGGGTCACACGCTTTAAACTCTGCCCTGGATTTTACTTTCTGTGAGACCCTCTCACATCTCCACACGTATATGTAGGCTCCTGCTCAGCCAGGTCTGTGTGAACCACCTAGGCTGGACCCTCTCCAGCTTCTTCTACACAGATGGACAGGTAGCTAACCAAGACCCTCTGTAGCTTCCTCACTACCCGGAGCTCATGTGTAAATCTCTGGCTAGTCTGCTGGTCCTCTGCCCGCCCTAAATCACGACCACAGCCTCAGGTGAGCAGCTCAGGCAAGCTAGGCCACCAGTCTTCTCTGTTGGTTTGCCACTCAGACTGGTACTGTTACTGACATTGTTGCTGGGCAGGAATTTTTTCCATGTATTGCTTCAAATCAGGTCAGCCCCCTCTGGAAGCAAAGCTGCTGGTTTACATGATCTGCCCTACCCTGGTGGGAATATTGCACTGACCAAGCTTAAGGTGGGAGACAGGAGCATCCTCAGCTAAGAGTACAACAGACTTCCACTGTTTTTACCCAAAGTTCAGTGGTTTTTAAGAATATTCACTATTCAACTTGGTGTATGTCCTTGGTCAGTTTCCAGAGCCTAGAAATAGTTGTCTTTGGTAATCACGTCCATTTTATCATTGCTTTATGGAGAAAGGATTTGCTCCTCCATACCACTACAGCTGACTTTGAAAGCCACGAAATTTTAATAGTAACTTAAGGGGCGCCTGGGTGGCTCAGTTGTTAAGCGTCTGCCTTTGGCTCAGGTCATGATCCCAGAGTCCTGGGATCGAGCCCCGCATTGGGCTTCCTGCTCCACAGGAAGTCTGCTTCTCCCTCTCCTACTCCCCTGCTTATGTTCCCTCTCACACTGTGTCTCTCTCTGTCAAATAAATAAATCCTTTAAAAAAAAAGAGTAACTTAAGAAATACAGATCCTTTACTGGTTATTCTAATTTTAAATTTGTATATAAATAAGTTATCAATGCAAAACATTAAAATGGCAAATGATCCCATGGCAAGTACAAATAAAGAATCAACTTTTGCACCAAAGTTCTGACAATTTCAGAGTGACATTAACAGTTTTCTCTAAAACAGTCTCAAGTCCTCTATTATTTACATATTTATTTAATCATAAAACAATCTGGCAGGGCACCTGGGTGGCTCAGTTAGTTAAGCATCTGCCTTCGGCTCAGGTCATGATCCCAGGGCCCTGGGATCGAGTCCCACACTAGGCTCCCTGCTCAGTGGGGAGCCTGCTTCTCCCTCTGCTCCTCCCCCTGATCATGCTCTCTCTCTTAAATAACTAAACAAATAAATCTTAAGAAAACTAAAATAAACCAGTCAGGCAACAAGGATACTAGGTTTCAAGTTCAAAGTGGGAAAGCTGCAGACACATTTTGTTGCTTGGGCTATGTGTGTTTTCTCATATTTCATGACGGAAAAAATCTATTCCTGTAAGACCATGAGTGCACCTCACCTTTGGGCTCAGTGATGATGTGGCTGACTCCAAGTCTCTGACAAACATAATGGAAGGCCTGGTTCCCTGGATTACACCACTGATCAATATAATCATTTGAGCACGTCCAAAGCATGTTGTTCATTGTATCATAACAGGCGCCTGCAAAAAAAGCACACTTCACTCAACTGCCACGTCATCATCTGCCTATATACATATTCCTCCAAAGCACGGCTAAAGAACGGAAGGGCAACTCTCTCCGCTGCTGACAATCCACGTCCCTATTCCCATATATTTATCTGGCAAAGCATTAGACTGGGGCTCAGCAAGAAGGTAGGACTCAAGTAGGACTCAATTTCTACTTTAACTCCTGTGCGAGAATGGAATAGGTCTCATGGAATAGACAGTTCTTAGTAACTAACTTATTTGTGACCCTTTTAATTCCCAAAACGATTTAAGTGGCTTAACCCAAAACACAGGTATTAACAGGAGTAGTGAACATTAACACACAGCAAAAGCCTTAGTAACCAAGCCCAAAACTTAAAGATGAGCTTCCTAGGAGCCAAGGCAAAGAGAAAATCCAATATATTGCATAATGTTCATTTCCTAACAATAAGAAGCATACCAATGCCTCATGGGAAATAAACCTCTTCATAGCATGAACTTTGAGAAGAATTTGCTACGGGCATCATCATACAACCTAATGGACAGTATCTTCAATAGCAATTTATGCAGAGGAATGTCACCCATGGGTGTTTCTTATTTTGATCCTTAGAATTAAACAGTAGCATCAAAAAATTATTTCTTACAAGAAAAAGGAATTGGCAAGATTTTTTGAGAGAAATTGCTAAAAGTTTGAATTTTCTAAGGAAAAGTGGGCATTTCTTACCCAATCCTGGTACAAGAGCACCACGCCCCAACGAGCTTCCAGCAGCATCTATGAGATCGGCACGACTTGTAAACTGACCATCAGAAATATTATACACCAAGCTAGAGGCAAGGACTTTGGAAACAAATAGTAAGCTGTTTAATAAGCCTCACAATGATAGTCTACTTTTCAAATTTTAAACTTTAAGCTCTTAACAAGACTTTCATAAAAATCACACCTTTTTTGTTGTCTGTTGGTGCTAACAATGAGGAGATAGAATACAAACATAAGAACACAAAAAAAGGGGGCAAATGGGTGGCTTAGTCAGTTAAGCACCCAACTTGGGTTGTAACCTCGGGGTTGCGGGATCAAGCCCTCTGTCAGGTTCCACTCTCAGCGGGGAATCTGCTTCTCTCTCTCTCCCCCTCTGCCCTTCCCCCCTGCTTGCGTGGTCTCTCAAATAAATAGATAAATAAATCTTAAAAAAAAAACACACACACAAAAAAACAGTCACAAATGTCCTCCTAAAGAGGGAGCCCTATTTTTCAAAATGGTTTTAAAATGTCAACTTTTGCTGGGTACCTGAGTGGCTCAGTCAGTTGAGCGTCTGACTCTTGATTTCGGCTCAGGTCATTATCTCAGGGTTGTGAGACTGAACCCTGCGTCGGGCTCTGTGCTCAGCAAGCAGTCTGCTTGAGATTTTCTCTCCCTCTAACTCTCCCCCCACACTCACACTCTCTCAAATAAATAAAATCTTAAAAAAAATAAATAAAATGGCAACTTTTGCATATATTTTCAATATAGATTATCATTGCAAGAGGAATTATGATCACTAACATCACTACGTAATACCATTTACAAGAAAACTTTATATATAGTTGCTGCTCAATAAAGATTAATGGACACTCAAACACAGCTAGGTTGCTGTCCTTTGAAGCACTACTCTAAAACTAGGGAGACACTGGCCTTTTCCCTTAACACAGAATAGTGCAGTGATAACAAGCATGGGCTCTAGGCTTCTGGGTTTGAATTCCAGTTCTACCACTTTTGTGTGACCCTGGAAAATGTACTGAACCTCTGTTTCCTCATATACACAGTGCAGATAATAGAAGTACCTACCTTATATTGTTATTGTGAAGATTAACTAAGTTAAAACATTTCTACAGGAACTGCACCAGCACATATGTACTATTTTTATTTCCCCACTTTCAAACATAAAATTCTAGCACTGTCTCTAGAGTTCCTTTTTCTTATTCCCATCCCCTTTGTAATCCAGGTCCTCATCAGGCCTGATCCAAGCCATCATCTAAACTGTACTTTCAGGACACCTGGGTGGCTCAGTCGGGTAAGCGTCTGCCTTTAGCTCAGATCATGATCCTAGGGTCCTGGGATCGAGTCCTGCATTGGGCTCCCTGCTCACTGGGGAGCCTGCTTCTCCCTCTGCCTGCCACTAACCCTGCTTGTGCTCTGACAAATAAAATAAAATCTTTTAAAAAAACAAAAAACTGTCTTTTTCAAAAACTTTCCACTGTGCCAACCCGCCCACCAACAAACGATCCTCCCAAATCTCTTTTTCATTGTGTTTGCCATGCATAGTCTTTCCCCAACTTGGCCACGTATATGCATAATACCTGTTTTTCATGACTTAAACTCAAGACCTCAGGATATATCTCCTTTCTACCCCCCTCTGCAATGACCCTCTTTGTCAGATTCTGCAGCACTTCGTCTGCTCCCTACGGTTCAGGTGGTGATACAGCATTGCACATTATTTTCTAATTGTTTCACACACAGACATTTCTCCCGACCAGACTAGGAGCTCCTCGAGGCAAGCACCACTTGCACTTACTGAGTAGCCTTGACAGCGACCAATATGAAACAGGACACAGAAGAAATTTAAGCATTTACTGATTTGTTGGCCTAAAATAGAATAACTATGTATGCTATAGCCTCATGAAAAAATAGCACCGTGAAGGCCTGCTTTAAACAAATGGGGCCAATTTCAACTGAGTGACAAAGCCATGCCAGGGAGACTAAAAAGAGCTTAATAAGACTAATGGTAAATAAACAAATAACCCAATTTAAAAACAGACAAAGGATTTGAATAGATACTTTTCCAAAGGAGACATACAAATGGCCAATAAGCACAAGAAAAGATGTTCAACATCATCTGTCATTAGGGAAATGCAAATCAAAACCACAGATGAAATACCACTTCATACCCACTAGGATGGCTATAATTTTAAAAAGCAGTACACCAAAACAAATTATGTAATATATGGTGATTAACATAACAATAAAAAATTTAAAAAAAAAGAAAAGCAGAAAATAAATGTCACCGAGGATGTAGAGAAATTGGAACCCTTTTATGTTGCTGATGAGAACGTAAAATGGTGCAGCCACTTTGGAAAACAGTTTGGCAATCCCTCCAAAGGGTAAACATATAGCTACCATATGACCAGAATTTTACCACTACGTACATACACAAGAGAAGTGAACACGTGCCTACACAAAAACTTGTACATGAATATTCATAGCAGTATTACTCAAAATAGCCAGAAAGTAGAAACAATCCAAATGTCAACAAAATGGGGTATTCCATGCAATGGAATATAACTCAGCCATAAAAAGGAATGAAGTAATGATTCCTGTTACCAAATGGATGAACCTTAAAAACATTAAAAAAAAAAAAAAAAAGCCAGTTACAAAAGCACATATATTATATGTAATCCCGTAAATATGAGAAGTCCAAGGATAAACCCATACAGACAGAAGTAGATGGGTGGATGCCAGGGGCTGGGGTGAGGGGGAAGGAAGGGGGAGTGACTGCTAATGGGTATGGGAGGGAGGTTCCTTTTTGAAATGATGGAAAATGTTCTAGAATTAGATAACGGTGATGGTTCCATTTATATATATATTTATATATATTTAAATATATTTATTCTGAATATACTAAAACCCACTAACTGTAGACTTAAAAGGTGTGGATTTTATGGTACGTAAGTTATATCTCAATAAAGCTAGTGTTAAAAAAAGAGACTAAGAGTAAATTTGTTATCATTTATTCAAGGGCTAAAGGGACATCCTGGTCACGTGAATTGTTAGAGAAAACAAGCTGTTGAGAAAAAGTCCAACCAATTTGATTCTAAAGGCAGAGCACTGAGTTGTTATGAGTATCTAAATCCCAAACACATGCAATGTGTTGAATGTACTTGAAATGGCCTAAAGGTTGATATTAGATACATGATGTTGCATAAACTGCTGAGATCAAATTTATATCTTCAGGCTTAGAGTACGAATTTAAAAGGCTACATGTGAAATATAGTCCTTTAATGGGATAACTGTAAATTATTTTGAAAGGACAGAATATGAAAATATTGGGAATGAAAACAAAGATTTTAAAAACATTTTAATTTTGTGTGTCTAAACAAATTTCAAGGAAAAACACAAAAAAGTGTTTACCATATATGAAAGGAACAATTGGGGTTTTGCTATTTCTTAGAAATACTCTAACATAACTTTATTGCATAGGATCACCAAACAATGGTGTGAGATAATATTTTCCTTTTATTCTTTGCAGGTGGGTAAACCGAGGCTCAGAGGGGTCAAATGATGTCCCTAAGGTAAGAAGGCTAGAAAATGGCAATGTAAAAGAAATTTTTTTTCTTTTTTTTAAGATTTTAAGTAATCTCTACACCCAATGTGGGGCTCGAATTCACAACCCCAAAAGTCACACACTCTACCAACTGAGCTAGCCAGATGCCCTGAAACATTTTTTTGACTCTTGATTTTGATTCTACGTTTTATTCCATTTAATTATTTGTCTACTCTGAAGCCAAAATCACAATGCTTTAATTACTATAATATGCCTCCCTCTTTTATAAAATCATACGTATACTTAATTAACATTTATTTCCAAATTAGACCTTTTTTGCTTCACATTTTATGTGTCCTAAAATGGAGGCATTTCACATACTTATTTAATAGCTCTGGAATTCTATTCATAGTGGGTCGAACTCTTGCTGTGTCATCAGTAAATAATGTGGCAAGAGTATTTTATTTCCTAAAATTGTCTTGAACGCATTATGTCTAGTAATTTTTACAGGAAAATTATAGTTTTAATTCCTCCTAACCTATGTTGCTAAGTTTTGTTGTTTTCAATGAGCTACTGCAAACAACTTTAACAGAGGAAGTTTAACATCATTAATAGAAAAGTCTCAAATTGCAAAGTTAGAAACAAATTGGGCAAAGTGCTACAAATAAAATACACTTACTTTTTAGAGACGACAAACCACTTGTTCCACCAAAAAGAGAACGAGTGGCAGAGCTGCCTGATCCCCCTGGAGGTGGGACCAGCATCACCAAGTATGTGCCACACGTATAGATGGGCGTCTTCCGAAGCATTTTCAGAGGTAGCCCACAGCTAGTATTTGCTGGTGAAAGGGATGAAAATGGTGGTAAGTATTTGACACCAGATTAATTTGATTGCCAAAACAGATTACAGTATAGTGAAGGGGCCCCTATTCAAACAAGGATATGCCCAGATTCAGAAAATACAGCAAGAATTGGTAAACTAAGGAGAAATAAGTAGCCTGGCCCCAAGCCCTGTTTCATGAGCTGAACATTTCTTAAAGATGTCCCCAATACTCGATATTCCTTTACATCTCAAAACTTCTCTCAAAAGAATGAATCCTCACATGGACTAGATTTCAGAATGAAAGAAGAATTCTACAGTTTGTGTTTCCCAAAACTGCACTCCAACAGACATCTTTTCATTTTATACAGAATAAATTCTTAACAGGTTGGGCTTATAACATTCATTACAAACCGCTCTGAACACAAAATCAGCCAGAAATTTCAACCTATAACTAATGAAAACAAAAGCTTTCACAATATAACAGAATAATTTTATACCTGCATGATTTATGATAATCCCTTATATATGTTATATACTTATAATATATATAATTTATATAAAATATATAATATATATATTTAGGGTCAGTGACATAAACTATCATTAAATAATTATTATTTCTAATCAAGAGGTATAAAATGCACTCTAATCTCTCTTCCTCACTGGCAGATCTGAAAATGCAAATTTAAGGATTTCCTACATATTACTCTAGTGAGGACTGATAATGGCAACAGAAGGTCAATCGGAATGCTTTACCTAGGAAGCTGTCAGGGTATAAAACAGAACTGCCCAGATAGATGTAAAACTGTCTTTAGATGGTTTAGATAAGAAAAATGAGAAAAGTGAAACCTAATCTGTCTGATACTTGTTTTGAATGCCTGTGCTTCTAAACAGCTCCCCTTAAAACTCCACATCCTTAACAAGTATATTCTTCACTCAGGCCATAGATTCAGGGGCATACATTTCCACAGGTAAGAAACCCAAAAGGGGCAATGACTGGAAAATTAGCAACTTTGTGAGCATAACATTTTCAACAAGATGTTTTAATAGACATCACATTAAAAAAACATGGTAACAGGTATTAGTTTATCCCGGAAAACATTCTAGACCCTTTGAACGCTGAATCGTCAAAAGTCACTTAGTCTAATAACTGGTGAATTTTTATGCAGCAACATCATGTTACTGAATGTGCAGAGAATGTACATAAAACTACGAGCTCACATGCTTCGAATACAGTATCAGTTTTCACAGGGTTCTAAATATACCCTTGCCTTTTGAGCTCTCTTTCTGATTTCACCTATATTTTTCCTTCTCCAACAAAGATTCCTTTAGTACTTCTATTGTTCAGGGTAGGATTTAGTTTTCTCCCAAGGGATAAACCCAGATCAAGCCTTCAGCTTGTCAGGAAGCTGTTTATTTTCGTAAAAGGACCATCCTCTACAAAGTATTTCTACCATTCAAATTATCCATATACCCAAGTTAGCACAACTATTAATAATTTCCTCACTTATATTTGATATAATAGAGACCCATAAAAATAAAATTCTATCCTTAAGTTCTAATATGAATAAGTATTTAATTTGATAGCCTCACAACAAATTAATCACATTTTCTCTTCCCAACATTTCAGTATATGAAAGGATTAAAGCATAAAACTGCATTAAATTCATCAAACATCTATTAATTCAGATGCATTTTTCTATATGGCATATTTTCTAGCCTTATCTTTTACTACAGTTCATGATTTGTTGTAGAGTCACATAGTTGGTGTAATCTGCAAACTCATCAAGGAGAACGGTTCTTAACCTTTTTTTGGTCATAGATGGCCTTGAAAGTCTGGTGAAAATCAGGATGGATACACTTAAGATGTATAAAGCTTTGGGGAGTATGTTCATGAGCCTCTTAAGGGTTTATCTCAGTGAGAACTCTTGCTTTCAAAGTACAGAACAGCATGTTTGGTAGGCTACCTTTTATTTAAAAAAGGAAAATAAGAACACATAAATTTGTCTTTAATTGTGTTTGCATAAAGAAATTCTGTAAGGTTAAATAAAAACTAATAAATATAATTACCTATAGGAGGCAGTGTGGGGGCAAAATGTATAATATGCCAAGATGTGAGAGTAAAATTTCTTTGTACGTACGTTTTTACATTGTTTCTACTTTCAAACTCTGTAAATGCATTATCTATTTTAAAATATTAAAGTGCAAATACTAATTGATAAATTCTAGAAAAAGCAACCTCCATTGTGGAAGGTTTGCCTCTCATTTGCTTGGTCAAGATTGTATTTAGTGAAGACAATGCTAAACATGAATTTTTTACATTTATGAAGCATATGCTAAACATGAAATCAATTTACATTAATAATGATATGGTATTTACAGTTAAAGACAGAGCTGTTTTGAATTATTATAGATTCATGCCAGTTCATGTCTATAGCCAACATGTATTGGTTTGGAATTTAAAAAAAAGGATGACCAGGAGATAAAAAAGGTGAACTATGTATAAAGGCAAGTGCTTTGTATGGCACACCATAAGCACTCAATAAAAAGTACTGCCTGAGGGGCGCCTGCCCGGCTCAGTCAGAGGAGCATGCGCTCTTGGTCTTGGAGTTGTGCGTTCAAGCCCCACATTGGGTGTAGAGATTACTAAAAATAAATAAACTTAAAAAAAAAAAAAAGTACTGCCCAAATTCCAGAGGCAGGTCTCACTAACCACAAGCTGAATGTATGAAGCCATGAACAGACATGGAGGAAACTTAAATGCAGATTACTAAGTGAGAGAAGCCAATCTGAAAAGGCTACAAATGATTCCCAACTATAGGGCATTCTGGAAGAGGCAACACTAGGAGGACAATAAAAAGATCAGTGGCGGCCAGGGATTGGGGGAAGGAGGGATAAATAGCTAGAGCACGAAGGATTTCTAGGGCAGTAAAACTACTCTGTACGATACCATAATGATGAAGACCTGTCATCATGTATTTGTCCAAACCCACAGAATGCACACCACCAAGAGTAAACTCTGGACTTCGGGTGATAATGTTACGTCAATGTAGGTTCACCAGTTGCAACAAATGTACCACCTCTGGATAACAGGGAGGGCTGTGCATGCATCGGGGGCAGGAGGTTTATGGGAAATTTCTCTACCTTTCTCTCAATTTTGCTATGAACCTAAAACTGCTCCAAAAACTAAAGTCTTAAAAAATATATATGT
Organism: Callorhinus ursinus; assembly: GCF_003265705.2. NCBI lineage: Eukaryota > Metazoa > Chordata > Mammalia > Carnivora > Otariidae > Callorhinus > Callorhinus ursinus. The sequence goes on along the minus strand of NW_027397103.1, from coordinate 8,833,645 downwards.
AGCCGAACGGAGTAGACAAGGTAAACCAACAGAATGGGCGAAGGGCAGCATACCTGCTTGGTCCTCTTTCAGGGTGTTGGAGATAGTAGAGCCAGTAAGGGCAGCCAGCGTGGCGGACGGGGAAGCTCTGTAGCGGGAAAGTCTGCTCAGAAGCATCTCATTAATGCTTTTTGCAGATTCACCCTCTTTTCTCATTAGAATTGTGCGTTCCTGAAGTGGATTGGCTACAAATACACCATTTTCAACCTAGCATTTAAAGAAAAACAGGTCATCCTTCAGTGATACTGGTTTCTACCAAGTCAGCAGATTTCTAGTCAAAAATTGTATCATTGTGGTCTGGTTGCTCAAAAACATTTCCAAAAATTGCACCGCACCTGAGTAGATGTACACCTCAAAACTTAAGTGTTCTACAGAAACTACTGAGAACAAAAAGAAAGGCAAGTTTGAGCTTTCATTTTTCCTAACAGCATAGATTCTAAAAGCAGCGAGCCAAGTTTTATTTTTTTTAATTTTTTAATTTTTATTTCTTTTAGCGAGCCAAGTTTAATAGGCTCTACAAAAAGGTTGTTGATTAAAATTCCTTATATTGAATTCCACAGGCAGCTCTCACTAATTACAAGCTTCTGACAGGTATAAGTAAGGTGAGAGGAAAACAAATCAATCCGTTTTTGATTTACTATTAAGTACAACTAGGAAGATAATGTCGCCTCGAAATATAATTAGTGGCTAAAATCCAAATTCTGTATTGACAGTAGTTAACATTAGCCCCAGCTGCTTGGGCACTGGAACAGCAATCCTGGAGAAAGACAGACTTTGTCTGCTAAAAATACATGCCAACATCAGCTGGATCCTTGCTGGTGCTCGGCAGTTCTTCCTTCAACACTTGATTCCCCAGCAGAATCTCTGCAGTGGGGATTCCAAAATTCCTTCAATTTCAAGCTTGATTTTAAGGAGAGCACCTAGAAGTCTTTCTTGCTAAAAAGATCCAGACCTCTTACTGGAAGCTGCTCCCACTCCTCTCTCTTCCAACTCAAGTATATTTGTATTCAGCCTCATTTATCCTTCCCTTCCTCTTAATTCAGAGGAAGAAGTGCATTTACATCCTACAGTTTAAGGTTAACTCTCCCGCTTCTGCCTCCTAACTGCTCCCTTAATTAACTCCCTTCTGCCCCGTTACCGTCAGTCTCCCTTATGTCTTCCTTCTTGCTGGTTTCAAGTACACACAGACCTTCAACCTTGGTGGCCCACTGAAGCACCCTCCCTTTTCTCCACTTCCATTCACTGGTGAAATGTCTCAAACTACGTCTCATGCAGCTAGCTTCTGCACCTCCTGCCTCCTCCTAGACCCAAGCTCCTGGATCTGGCTAGAGCCTCAGAAACTCGTGCCACCAGCAAAGGCAAGTGGGACTGGCCTATGCTGTGAGGTACAAAGAGGGAATACGAGTGCAGAGAGCGAGGCTTAACAGAAGCCAATAAAAAGCAAAGGAGTCCAATGTGGAAGGTTGGTAACAGAGAAGCAGCAAGAAAAAGCAAGCAAATTCAGAAGCACAGCCAGGAAAGGTCCCAGAGAGGGCTGCACATAGCTGGGGAGACTTTTATGACACACTCACAAGTGATAAGAGAAAGGATTTCTTGGAGAGTCCAAAAATGCTATTTCCTTGCCCCTATTTCTTCCCCTGTTAGAGGCACTTAACTCCACCCCCTCTAACAAGTGGACGTCCTTGATGGTCTACGCATAACCTGAAACCAAAACCATCTACCTCTTCCTTATCTTCCATATGGGCTCTGCCATCGTTGCCAGCCTTCTTGGGGTTCTCTCCCCTCAGTTTTGGTGGAACACAATCCTGGTTTATGTCTTTTTAATACGAACCCTTACTTCCGTGTAAGGTACTCTGCTAGTGAGCAGAACCAGCACAGTCCCTGCCCTCCCTGCTCTCCTATTTTTTGGTTCCACATCTCCACTTACTGAAACAGAAGCTTGCCTAGGATTAGACCCAGGCTCTGGCGTCTAAGACCTCTGCCTGGACAATCTGTCCGTAGATCTTCCTGTGGCTGGCTCTTTCTGATCGTTCAGGTCTCAGAATATCACCTTCTCAAAGAGACCTTCCTGATTACCAATCTAAAGAAGAATCTCCTCCACCCCTCCCCAAGCCAGAGCACATCACCCTGTTCTGCTACCCACACAGCGCTTACTGCTCTCTCAAGTTATCTCACTCATTAATTCATTTACTGTTTGCTCTTCTACCTCCCCCAGCCGTATGGAATGCCGGCTCCCCGAGAACAGGGACTCTGCCTGCCTCATTCACCATAACATCCTCAGCACTCAAGGGACAGCAATAAATACTTGATGCCTTGCTGAATAAACAAACCAGCGTCCTCACTTGAATCTAATCCCACCTCTTCATGGTGTGACTCCCACGTTCCTATAAACAGACCCATCCTTGCTACTGAGATCCAGTCCCACCCTCTCTGACTGCCTCTCACTCCCCGGCATTTCCTCTCGAATAGCCTACTATCGCCTAAAATGTAACACATCCACATCGGTCTCCCCCCCACCCTCCGGCTAGAGCAACCTTTACCAAGCATAGCTCTATTTATGTCCCACAACTCTAGGAAGAACCCTTCAAAGGCATCCAAGATAAAAATCAATCACTCTAAGCTCGGCATTCAAAGCATTACCCAATCCAGCCCCATGAGAACAATCAATGGAGACCTTAAAAAAAACTATGCCATTGTGTTCAAGTACTGTGAAAACACCAAGCAGCTGATAAAGCACGGGGTTGGGGGTGGGGCACGAGGGCTGCAGTTTGGTGCACAGAGTGGTAAATCTGGGAACCTCTACTTGGCAGAGAAGCTCCTCAGGACGGAAAAGTGACTGATCTAGAAAGGAGGGAAAGAGCCTAAGAGGAGTAAGCAGCAGCGAGTTAGTAGTGCCAAGAAGCTTCCCTCCTGGCTGCCTCCCTAACTGGCCTCCTATTTCCACCCTGAAAGCCTCATGCTCTCCTCTCTGCACACCAGCCAATGATCATTCACTAACATAAACAAAACCTCTGGTCTCAGAACCCTGCAGTGGCTTCCCAAGACACTTAAACTCAAACTACTGTTAAGGCCCACACAGTCCATCCTCCACGGACTTCCCAGCCTCGCCGGCTTCTGTTCACCCTTTCTCACTATGTGTTAGGCTGCACTGGCCTTCTGTCACACCTCCAAAATGCCAAGCTTCCTCCTAACTCCAGGCCTTGTGACTTGCTGTTCCCTCTTCCTGGATTAAACAACTATTCCAGTTTGCCCAGGCCTGTCCTGGTTTTAGCACCGAGTCCCATGACCGTCTCAGCCCCAGGTAAACTGGGATGGTTGGTCACTCTATCCATCAGGATGGATGGCTGCTTATCATTCAGGTCTCAGATCCAATGTCCTTCCTTAGAAAGACCGGATCTGCCGGGTGAACTGAAGTAGCTCCCCACCTCCGCCCCACTCACAATCACATCGTCCTGTTTTATTTTCTCGCTTCTTTTATTTATCATTAGCTGAAATGGTTTTGTTCTTACTAACTCCCTACCCTAATGTGAGCTCCTTTAAAACAAAGGCCTGTTACCCTGCTACCCAAAGAGACGTAGTAGGTACTGGATTAATACCGATGACTGGAGGGCATTTCAGTTATCCAGATCATAATTTAAAGGAAATAATAAACCTGTGGGGAAAAGTGTCCATTACTATGCTGACCATATGTTTAAGAAGGGACATAAAGAGGACAAAATAGCACTAAGATGATCACCGAATCTATCTAAAGAATAGCAGTTTATAGAGAGTATGTATAGGCAGGAAGACCTCAGAACAAAACAGAAGATGTAAAAACTGTGCACTGAAAAGGTAAAAAAGGAGTTATAGAAGATTCCATTATACTGCAGTCTTAAAGGCCAGAGTCTAAGTATCTTAAAATTTTAAAAGCCTGTGACTCCAAGTGGCAGGCTATCACACTGATGCATCCTGGAGTCATGCCCTCGTTTAGTTCCCTCGCACATGGACTCTGGCCTTGGCCATCAGAAAGCATGATGCAAGCAGAGGCTTGAGGAGCACTTGTGCTCTTGAAAAGCCAGAGAATGAGAGGCGGTCTTGACTATTAAAGCCCCAATCAAGCTCCAAGCTGAATGAAGCTGCAGGGGTGACCTCAGCTTCACCACACAGAGAAGAACTGCCACAGAACTGAGCCCCACCAACCTCTAAGTCATTACTGCTTGGAGTCACTTAGTTTTGAGGTCGTTTGTTGAGAAGATAACTGAAATTCCCCCAAAGTCAGAGATTGTTTCATATTAGTAGTTAGTCAGACAGGGTATTCTCTATATTCCCTTCATGTTGTACTCCTAATTATATGCCTAAAGTCGACTTTATATAATGATCACTTCTCTACTCCATTGTGAGTTAATGAGAAATCATTTGGAGAGACCAGCACAGCCAGTTAGATCCTGCTTTGATTACCTATTCATTTTAGCCAGGCTTCAATCCTTCAGTTTTCCCTCAATCCTAAATACCAATAATACACCTATTTTGTAGATCAAACTCAGCTGATTTTTCATAAGAAATGACAACTGAAGAAGTTGGTGGTATTTGAGGTGCCAAAAATAGTTTTTTAATATTTAATTTCTGGGGGAGCATGGGTGGCTCAGTCGGTCAAGTGCCCAACTCTTGATTTCAGCTCGGGTCACGTAGGGTTGTGAGATCAAGTCCCGTGTGGGGCTCCGTGCTGGGCATGGACTCTGCTTGAAATTCTCTCTCCCCCTCCCCCAACCCTGTGCTCACGCTCATGCTTTCTCAAAAAATATATGTTTAATTCCTCTCCTGATTATAAAACATATGGTCTCTTCTATAGCTATTTAGTCTCTTTAAGAATCTTTAAATCTTGCTTTATTCTTGACCCAAAAGCTGCCATGAACTATTAAAACCAGATCCTGCTTAAAACGCTCTAAAAGCTCCCCATGTCCCCTGGAATAAAATCCAAATACCTTGCAAGGCCCTACATGAAACGGCCCTGGCTACCTATCTGACCTTACCCATCACCACCACTAACTACTCACTTGCATGAGGTACACAATGTGTACAACGTGTGACTCTTGACCTCAGGGTTGTGAGTTCAAGCCCCACATGGTCGCAGAGTTTAATTTTTTTTTTTTTTTTTTTAAAGGGAGGCGGTGGCTGGCTGGCTCAGTTGGTAGGGTATGCGACTTTTGATCTCGGGGTTTTGAGTTCAAGCCCCATGCTGGCACAGAGCTTACTTTTAAAAAAAAGTATAACAAATTACCATTTGTGTAAAAACAGAAAAGGAAAAAATGTACATGTGTATTTGTACATGTTCATTTTAGGAAGAATACAGAAGAAAGTGTTAACATTATTTGCCCCTGGGGAGGGAAGAAAATGAATTAGGAGGCAGGTAGGTGAGAGACTTTTGTATCATTTGAATTTTTATAACTATGTAAATAGATTATTAAAAAGTATTCAAAACAATGTAACCATCACTAAATTTGGAAAGAAATTTATCAGTACTTCCAAGTTATCTGGGTGAAACCATAATTCATAGTAAACCTAATTCTTTCCAATAATTATCATTAGCCGCATCTAAGTAGCAAATATTTATATTTAGAAACCAAAATTTTTCATGAAGCAGAAAAGTAAAGAATTTTAGTATTCAGCCTTTTAAAAAAGGAAACGCTGCCATTTGGGACAACATGGATGGGCCTTGAGAGTATTATACTAAGTGAATAAATCAGATTGAGAAAGACAAATACTGTATGATCTCACTTTGGAAGATAAAAAAAGGTCAAACTCACAGAAACAGAAAAAACTGTGGTTGCGAGGGGCTGTGGGGTGAGAGAGATGGGAGATGTCGGTCAAAGAGTACAAACTCTCAGTTAGAGAACGAGTGAGCTCCAGGGATCTAACGTCTGGCATGGTGACTACAGCTAGTCCCCATGTGTACTTAAAAGGTACAAGGGCGTACCTTAAATGCTACCATACACGCAGACATGAATGTGGTAAACATAGGTGACGGATATTAACAACTGATTATGGCAATCATTTCACAATATACACATACGTCCAATCATCACCTTAAAAACTTATTTGTCAGCAATACTTCAGTAAAGCTGGGGGGGTGGAGAATTTCAGGGATCGAACGCTTTGAATCATCTACTGGAGAGCCCTCATTTTATAGATAAGCTTTTTTGTCTGGTTTGGCCAGGGCAGTTCATCAGAGGACTATAGCTAAGACCTATAATTTGTCAATTTTGAAGATGACTTTATTATCTGTTCAATAATTTAAAATTTTAAAAACAGGGCGCCTAGGTGGCTCAGTCATTAAGCAACTGTGTTCTGCTCAGGTCATGATCCCAGGGTCCTGGGATCGAGCCCCACATCAGGCTCTCTGCTCAGCAGGCATCCCTGGGGCATGCAACTCTTGATCTTGGGCTCAGGGGTTCAAGCCCCACACTGACAAAGATTACTAAAAAATTAAAATTTTTAAGCCCATTTTTAAACTTTTAAAACAAAAAGATGATGGAAAGCAAGCCTTGCTACAGGCAATTTTTTTTTTTTTTAAAGATTTTGAGAGAGAGAGTATGAACAGGGAAGGGGGAGAGGGAGAGGGAGAAGGAGAGGGATAGGCAGACTCCCCACTCAGTGGGGAAACCAACATGGGACTCAATCCCAGGACCTCCAGGATCATGACTGAAGGGGAGGTCAGATGTTTTAACCAACTGAGCCACCCAGGTGCCCTGAGGCAACCAAATTTCTGATGCTTCCATTCATCCAACGAATATTCTGTAAATATCTACTGTGTGCCAAGCATTATTCCAGGTGCTGGGGACACAACAGTCAACAAGAGAGACCCAAATTCCTGTCCTCTTGGAGCTGACATTCTAGGCCAAGCAGACAGTCAACAGATAAGCAAACAGATGGATAGTAATGAGTTATAAAGAAAAATAAAGCAGGGTAAAAGGGATGGGATTTAATTTCATAATTTCTATTTTATTTAAAGAGAGCAAGTGCATGCATGAGTGAGTGTGAGAGTGCAGTGGTGGGGGGTGGGAATCAAGGGACGGGGTGGGGTGGGGTGGGGAAGGACCGAGGGAGAAAGGGAGAGGATCTCAGGCTGATTCAGCACTCTGCGTGCAGAGTCTAGTATGGGGCTTGATCCCATGACCCAGATATCATGACCTGAGCTAAAATCATGAGTCACTTAACCAACTGAGCCACCCAGGTGCCCCACATATAAAATGTTTTCTATAGAATGGTAAGAAAGGTCTTTTTAATAAGGTGCTTATTGGAGCAGAGACCTAAAAAAAGTGAAAACAAGTCACATGCTTATCTGGGAGAGGTCAGCCCAGCACGACAGCCCCAAGGTGTGTCTGCAGGTGAGCAAGGAGGCCGGCTGTGGCTAGCGCAGTGCGTGAGACGGAGAGCTGTAGGTGCAGATAATAGGTGAAGAAGGGGCCCACCTTGGAGGTGGAGCAGGCAGCATTTGCTGACTAGACATGGAATTTGGGAGGGGAAAAAAGGATTCAAGAGTAACACTAAAGGTCTTGAGCGCCTGTGTGGCTCAGCTGGTTAAGCATCTGACTTTGGCCCAGGTTATGATCCTGGGGGTCCTGGGATTGAGTCCCACAGTCAGTCAGTTGGACTCTGTGTTCAACAGGGAGTCTGCTTCTCCCTCTGCCCCTCCCCCCACTCATGCTCTCTCAAATAAAATCTTTAAAAAAAAAAAAAAAGTAACACTAAAGGTCTCTAGCCAGCACTAGAAGGACACAGACACCATCAACTGAGAAGGGAAAGCTTCCAGGAAGAGAAGCTCTGGGGTAAAATCAGGAATATGGCTGGGGGCATATTTAGCTTGCAGTGATGATGAGACTTCCAACTGGAAAAGTCTCATGTCCTGTGCACATACAAATCACACCCACATCGATATGCAGCCAGAGCTCCGGGGACAGGTTCTGGCTGAGCAGATTTGAGCACCATCAGTACAGAGGTGTTTAAAGCTACATGACCGTAGGAGACCAGCCAGGGAGTAAGAGCAGACAGCGACGGAAGGCATCCTGGAAATAGGTCCGGAAGCACGTAATTGTTGAGAGGTAGGGAAGATGGGCCTGAGCAGGAACAACCAGTGGCAGAAGTCCTATGGGAAGTCCCACAAGCCAAGTGAAACAGTTTCAAAATGGGGGCATGATAAACCACATTAAATACTGCTAAAAGGTCAAGTAAAAAGACAAGGAAGTTGACCTTGAACTCAGTAAGGTGCAAGTCCCTGGCCGACATGAAGAGCTAGCTGTTCTGGTGGTGAGGGGTGAGGATACAAGACTGACTGGAGCAGGCTCAAGACAGAATGGAAGGAAAGGACATAAAAACAGTAAGAATAAACTCTTTCAAAAGTAGTGCTATAACAGGAAGCCAAAGATAGGAGAGTGGAGGTGGTACGGGTCAAGGGAGTAGTTTTTGTTTTTCTTTCCCTACAGGACAGGATCTCCTCTAATGTATTTGTATGCGGCGGTGAATGAACTGTTGAAAGGAAAGCTGTTAATGTAGGAGGACAATTGCAGAAAGAACCGCCCCCCACCCCAACTTTTATTACACAACAGGTAGTGAATACAGTATTCTGAACCTAGCTTTTTGTACTAAATGTAACTTGGCAATTAATCTACTTGGTCTATGCAGATCTGCCTCATACTTTTTAATGGCTGTACAGTGTTCCTTTCCACAGACGTACCAGAAGCAGTGAGCCAGAGATTTGTGTTTAGCTTCCCAAGTCAGCATTTTAGAAGCTGCTGAACTAGTGGCTAGTGATGCTTAATTTATTTGATGAAAAATTTCAAACATACAAAAATAGAGAATAGTTTAATGAACCTCCTTCCAGATTCAACTACAATCCAGATATTGCCACACTGGTTTGACCTATTGCTTTTTTTGCTCAAGCGTTTTAAGATTTTATTTATTTATTTGAGATAGAGAGCATGAGAGGAAAGAGGGTCAGAGGGAAAAGCAGACTCCCCGCTGAGCAGGGAGCCCGATGTGGGACTCGATCCCAGGACTCCAGGATCATGACCTGAGCCAAAGGCAGTCACTTAACCAACTGAGCCACCCAGGCGCCCTTGCTCAAGCGTTTTAAAGCATATCCCAGGGGGCGCCTGGGTGGCTCAGATGGCTGAGCATCTGCCTTCAGCTCAGGTCATGATCTCCAGGTCCTGGGATGGAGCTCCATGTTGGGCTCCTTGCTCAGCGGGGAGTCTGCTTCTCCCTCTGCCTCTCCCCCTGCTTATACTCTCTCTCTCTCTCTCAAATGAATACATCTTAATACATATATTTTTAAAAAAATTTTTAAAAAGCGTATCTCAGACATGTAATTTCACTTCTGAATACCTCACTACGCATCTCTAAAAATGTGGACATTCTTATAGAACCACAATTCACATACTTTAAAAAGAAATTAAAAATAATCCTTTGGTTTCATTTAATATTCATTTTATATTCAAATTCTGAACTGTCTCTAAAACGTTTAATGGTTTGATTCAGACTCCAAAAATGATTCAAAGGTTGTTCTTGTAATCTAACGCAGGTTCCTTCAGCCCCAACTTTTCATTTCATGCCACTGACAGAGGCTATTTTAGTTGTTCTATTTCCTCCAGGGCAGGTATGGGCTTTTGATTGTATGACTGTATGTCTAAAAATACCTTTGTTGTCTTTACACTTGATGGACCCTTTGGATGACTAACTTCTGGGCTGGAAATCAGTTTCCCTCAATTTTGAGAGCACCACTCCGTTTGTGTATCCATTAATGCTACTGAATAGGATGAGGCTTTCCTTATTCCTCATTTGTAAAGGATTTTATCTCTAGAAGCTTCAGAACCTTCTCTTTACTCCTGATCATCTGAAATTTCAGGATGATGTGCCACCGTGTGGGCATTTTTCATTCACTGTGTCAGATACCAGTTAATCTAGACACCAGGGTCCTTTAGTCTGATGTTTCTCTTCTACTCCTGCTTTGATCATGTCGTCCTCTTTGTTTCCTGTTCTCTTTTTGGAAATCCTATTACTATGACTTCAAAAAAAAAAAAAATGTAAGGAGCAATCCATCTAATCTCTTCTCTCGTATTTACTGTTCTTTATTCTACTCTGTCCTACTTTCTGGGAGATTTCTTATCTTTAACCATTTTTTTCAATGTTGACAACCATAGTCTTAATTTCCAGGAGCTCTTGCTCATTCTGATCTTTTCTCATGACCTCCTGTGTTGTTATATGAAAGCAAGATCTCAGAGCTCACATAGTTAGTGTTTACAAAGTTTTATTCTACTGCTATTGGCTGTTTTCCTGATTTTCAATTTTCATATTGAAGACTTTCCTCATTGGTCTAGAGATCCTTGTTTGTCTTTTTAAAAAAATTTTTAATATGGTACTTTTTAAATGTATACAAAAGAATAATAACAAGCTCCCCCATGCACCCATCACCTGGCTTCAATAATTAAAAAAAAAAAAAGTTGGCAAAATATTTATAATCTATTCCTCCTTCCCTCCACATATACCTCTTCAAAGTTTGGGGTTTTGTTGGATTGGGGTTTTTTGGTTTTGTTTTGTTTCTGGGTTGTGGGTCTTTTTGTTTTGTATTGTCTTGTTTTTTTGGTATCTGCTCTTGTTTTAAACAGTTCAGCACTAATCAGGAATGCTGTGCACATGGCTGAGGCTTGCTTACTGGAAGACTCACTTCTTGTGGGTGATTCACTAGGGCAGCAAGCCTTTTCCTTAAATGAACACCAGTGTCCATACACAGAAATCTTTTTTCCAGAGTCATTCAGTTTCTTCAGAAAATAAAGTCCAGTCTTTCACCTAGGCAGCCAGTATCTGAGTACAAATGTGTACATCAGCAAAGGGGAGGACAGTTGCTTTTAGTAACTTTCAGCCTATACGCCTCTTACCATGGCTCTACATCACACCTTATGCCTCCAATTCCCAAGACTCTCTAAGATTGGTAGGAATGACTCATCTCTCTTCCTCTTGGTCTTCCCCTAAACATACACGCACTTCAAGTCTAGGCTTGCCCCACACTAAGACAGGAAGGGACACTATCTCCATCTCCTGAAGAAGAGGAATGAGAGATGCAGCCTAGAGCTGAGGAACAAGAGAAAGAGGTTTCACTGCAAGTTACAAAGATAACCAAAAGAGGAATTAAAATTAATAAAATAAATGCACTATGAGGAAGAAGAAAAGAGTAGGAATTAGACCAAATCCTCGTCTATCGCAGGGAGAAAAATAACACGAAATATATGGAGTGCAAAAATCAAAAAACAGCAATATAAATTTTTTAATTAGAGAAATGAAGGCAACCACCAGAAGAAGGAAAAGGGGAAACCATGAAAGTGAGCACCTACGAGAAGCTGCCAGCGACCAGGGTGAGGGGCTCTCACTTTTCATGAGGAGCCCGGATGTGCTACCTGAAGATTTGGTCCATGTTGATGTAGCTCTTTGATACAGTTTTTTCTTTTAACTTAACAGAAGCATATCAGATAAAGGGAAATTTCTTTAATGTTTTCCCATTATACTTAGGATAAAGACCTAGATCACATAGCCGGCTGGGAAGTCTGTTAAAAACAACAACAACAAAAAGCTTTTCTGACAATTATGAACACATGTTCAAGTAGTAAAATCTCTAGCAGACCAATTCAAAGACTCACTGTGGCTGGAACAACTTATAAAAAAGATGATGATTAAACTGAGAAACTAGATAGAAAAAAAAGAGAATGTACTCTATATTAGACTCCTGATTGATAGTTAGCTGGCAGATCGGTGACAGGTTTCCCAGAAGAAGTTTAAATACTACCAAAATTTATTCAAAAATTACTTCAGTGGGCTTTTTTTCCAGGATTATGAATTTCTTCCCAGAAGGAGGCTGTAAATTACATCATTAAAAAATGTTTTGTCACAGATTGGCTTTGGGCAATTTTTTCTTTTACAGTTCTCCAACAATGGAAATGTTCTAGATCTTTGATGTTTAATACAAAAGCCAGTCACATGTGGCTACTGAGCACTTGAAGCATGGCTAATGTGAGTGAGCAAGTGAAGTTTTAATTTTATTTAATTCTAATTTAAATTTAAGTAGCCACATGTGGCTACAGGCTACCACAGTAGACAAGTGCAATTCCAGACTCCATGGCTCCTATTCTCTTCTTACACTAAGCTCTCCCCTCTGTATTCCAGCCACTCTGGCCCACTGTCATTTCCTAAACACACATGCTTACTCCTACCACAGGGCCTTTGCACCTGTGGTCTCTTCTTCCTAGAATGTTCTACTCTCCCCATTCCCCAACTTCTTCATCTGGTTAACTATGACTTTTCCTTCGCTACCTAAAATCATCTTATCCGCTTATTTGCTCACTTCTTTATGGTTAAATTTTTGTCACTCCAACACTACCCGCTCCAACCCACCCACCAGGCAGAATACAAGCTCCATTAGAGCAAGGTTCCTGCTCACCTTGCCCATCACTGTATTCCCACCACCTAAAGACAACACTGCCTGACTCACAGTAGACAGTCAGCTAGTATTTACTGAATGAATGCCTTCTCATTATTTTAATTGTCCTCACTCTCAGAGACTCCCAATATCTACTATAGTTCCAATCTTGGCATTGCAATTTAGTTCCAAGTTTCCAACAAGCCCCATGAGCATTCCTACTTAAAAATTCCACTGTCTACACATTAACTATTACTATCTGCACTCTGTTGCCAGATTAACCTTCAGAAAGCTTGGCTTTATCTGTGCCATACAACTCCAAACAAAGAAACTTTCAAAGAAATCCAAAAGAAAAGCCAGTTTTGAGGCAAGAGTGGACACACTGTACATACTCCAACTTTCTTGGGTCCTTTGTAAACCAATACAAAAAGAAAGCAAATGGAAATTTCTCTGCAAAGATACAAAATGAGAAAGTGAATCTTACCACAAGTTCAAAAATGTCCATGAAGACAGAATGTCCCTTCGGTGTTTTCTCATTCAGACTGGCAGGAGACCAGATCCAATAGAAGTAAGTACCATCTGAAGAAAGGTGCACAGTGCTCATGGTGCTGCCAACAGGGAGATGATTGGCTGGCATGGGCACCATCTGGCACACCTGGACACGAAAGGGAAGAAAACATCATTAGGCTGACATACAATTTCTGATTAATTCTAGCAGTTCACCATTAATGCTATTAAGTCCAAGATCAGAATCCAATAGGCTTCCTGGTCAAAATAAAACTGCTATCTCTAAGAGATGAAAATTACATGACAAATATAAAAATTCATTCAATGGGCCATGCGACAGATAAAAGAAGCTAAAAATACCCGAATCTGTTAAGCAGGTGTGTTTTATCAAATATTAAAGACAAAGCTTTAGAGAAATAGTACTTGCTGAAATGTCCTAAGTTTTCCTTATTCCTCTGAAGAAGAATTTCAGACTATTAGTTATATTTAAAGGACAGGGACTATATCTTATTTACTTTTATATGCCAGCACCTAATTGAGAGTCTAACTCAGTTATTCAATAAATATGGAAGGAAGTGAAAAAGAGGGCAGAAGGCAGAGGGAAGGCAGAGGGAAGGCAGAGGAGGGAGGGAGGGGGAGGGGAAAGTAAACAAGCGAAGGCACACGCAAGACCCTCACCCAGCACGCGGGGGCTTAGCGAGACGCACCAAGTCCACTGGGAGGAAAACGACCAACAACAATTCTCTGTGTCAGACACGAAGGCATGTGTTTCTAACACTAACCATCCTTCAGTTTCAGTATAACGAATGAGCTTTGCAAGATTTCACATTAAATGTGTAGTTACATACTCATTTTTTTCTGCAAGAGAAAAGCCCTTAAAATGAGAGAAAATGGGGACCCAAAAAACTGCTGACTAGGTTTTTCAAAAATGCTGAGGGTAGGAGCAGAACTGAAAATCCCAAAATAGAAATAATTAGAGAAGGTCAGATGCCTTCGGAAACAGTAAGAACCACTTTCAGTTACTCCAGCTCTCGAGGTGAGTCACTCATTTCCTAAGGTTACTTCTGACCCTTGAACTCATTTGAGCTTTTCTCCAGACTTGTTTTATCTATTTCAAAAGTTAAAAGTAACATAGTTGCTGTAACCACACTTTGTAACTTGTAGTGCCAGGAAATCTAGAAAGTTGACAGCTACTGATTGGCCTAAGATATCCCCAAATTGCTCCAGTGCATATCACCTACTTAGCGAAAACGTGGTTTTCTTGAACAAAATTGAAGTTTTTGCAACAAAACAGAGGAAATGGACATTGCCTCAAAAAAAAAACACAAAAAACCATGTCCCAAGATTTAACATCTAATTCCCAGGCTTATAATTCTACTTCAAATAAATACAGGACATATTCTCATCTGTCCGCATTAGCAATAAAAAAATGAAGTCAAGGGGCACCTGGGTGGCTCAGTCGGTTAAGCATCTGCCTTCGGCTCAGGTCATGATCCTGGGGTCCTAGGATCAAGCCCCACATCAGGCTCCCTGATCCCTCTCCCTGCCACTCCCCCTACTTGTGCTCTGTCAAATAATAAAATCTTTAAAAAAATGAAGTCAACTGGGTATCTATTTGTCAATTTGTTCTTTTTATTCCTCTAACAATTATTAAGCAGTTACTGTGTGCTTTGGAGATATGACAGTGAATGAGACGCAGTCGCTGTTCACCAGGAAAGGCACAGCTCAGTGACAGACAAAAGGAGATGCAGCATCCCACTTAAGTCCCGCATGGGGCTGCTCCCAGGACATTCACCCCAGATGCGAACTCTAACCAGGCAGTTCATCTTTGGTTGAAAGGCAGGAAAATGTAATGTAAAAAGCTTGAACTCCAGTGATGAGAACCATGGGTTCAAGTTCTTAGGCTGCCATTATTGCGTGGCCTTGGGCAAGCCCCTTAATGTCGGAGCTACATTCCTTCACTCAACAATAAACACTTGCCAAGTGCTTACGATATGCCTAGCCTCAGCTGCCTGGTCTGTAAGACGAAACTGCTATCATTCTGTCTCACAGATAGGAGAAATGTAAATTGCCTAGACCAGGGCCCGGCACAGAGACACTGAGAAAGGACAGTTTCTATTATCACCAACCAAATGCTAGGTTCCAGGCTACATTCTAAGCCCACAAAGACAGGTAAGACAGGGTCCAGCCTTGAAGGTACGTAAGGTGGTGGGGAAGAAACAAGAGCAGGTGACTGCGGTGTAATGCACCAAGTACTGGCATGGAGTGCTAAAGATGAGCTCAGAATCCCTAACATGTAAGGATTTTATCCAAACTCATCTCAAGGCTCCCACTGCCACAGAAAGGCTGTTTAGAACAAATCAAGTAAGTAAATGATGCCTTCCCACAATAGATCTGGCAAAAGAAAAAAAAAAAAGACAGCTAGTATATATACACACCATCTTTGACTCTCCAGAATTTTTTTTGATAAAAATTTGTCGAAGGCCTTAGAAACTCTTAGAGAGCACACTCACACAGATCATGTGGGGAAACCGAAGACATCAGAAGAAAACAGAATGCCTAAATAGTGACAATTAAAAGAATGCCACTATGGCAGGAAATTAGATCAGCGGTGTTCTTATTGCTTCTGATGAGGTCAGCAACTTCCTTTACTATCTTCAAAATATAAAAAGACAACATCTTGGTTTTCTTTTTACCTGAAGGGTATTCTGGTCAATGACCTGGAAAAGGGAGTGAGGTTTATTATCAAAAGATACAGGCCGGTGGAGAAGATTACCACTGCCAAAAGCAACCCATCCTGGTTCCAGCTCCTCATTCCGGCAGTACACAAAACCTCTGCAGAGAAAAAAAAAAAAGTATAGAGGCTGAGTAGCCATGCAGTGTACGAAACCACACAATGTGCTACAACAAACATTTTCCACCTAATTTTTAAAAATGACTATGCAAAATATCTAAAGGAGAATAAATATATTACATTAACATTTTGCAACTGAAAAGCTACAGCAAATATTAATTTTCCACAACAAATTAGGAGAAAAAGTTGGGGAAAAGATCTAATTAAATATATATAAGGATCTCAAACTGTGGTTTCTTTTGGCAGCAATTCACAGATCTTATATCCCAACTGCAAAGCACTGTTAATCCAATGTGAAATCCAAGTACAAAAAGACTTAACTAGAAAAATGTCCATTCATCAACATGGAGAAGTCACTAATATTATAGTAATTCTGATCATACAGGAATTTCTGGCTAGAAACAACGACCTGAGGGCTACCAAGCTCTTTAGAGTCAAAACAAAGCCAAAATGCATGAACAGAACAAGAGTCTACTAATCCAAGAAAACCCAAATTACATGAAGTTGTTCAGACTTATTCAGTTACTAGTCAGTCTTGGGGGGTGTGTGGGGGGGGATATGCCTCCCAGGTGTCTGCTTCAGAGAGATTTATATAAGGAAGGAAATGTTCCAGCCAAATCATTCAGCAAGTTCCATGCAACTGACCTGAGAGTACCATGTAATCCAGACCCCAATTTGCTTACTCCTCTTCCAACTGAGTTAGTAGTATACAGGTAAAGACCATCTGCCGTGAGACAGCGCCCCAAGTCAGCATCTGAAATCGTTTTTTCACAGGTAAATCATATACATGCTTTTTCTAGTCAAATTATAAACGTGCTTTTTCTAGTGAAAAAGCCATTAGGAGATGGGGTGAGAGATAATCTCCCACCTCTAAAATAAGTGCTTCAATGCGACTTCCAGGAAAGATGGCTCTAACCCCCAAATCAAACATCCAAAATGCATGTGGGATCAGGAACCAAGATCAGCGAAAGAGGTCAGATAATAGCAGGAGAACCTAGTCCTGCCTGCCCAAAGTTTTCTTTTTTGAACAGCAAAAATGTCAAATTTATGCGTTCCTAATTCTAATCTGAAATGACTAGGACTACAGTACTTTCACTAATGATTCTGTAGATTAAAAGGTGTGAGCTTTTAAGAGTTTGGGGCACTTATTAGTTGCCCTTGGACCTTTCTGAACTTCAGTTTCTTTGTCCAGAAGAGGAGGATAATATGTACATCAAGAGTCGCTGTGATGGTTAAATGAGATAATGCAAGCAAACACCTATTTGCTCTAGGCTACAAAACCAAAGCTCCATAAATGGCAAATGAGATTATGTTGAAATACCAATGAAATACATGGAACGAAGATCTGTTTCTGTGGACTTCCCATCCAGCCACTATGTTTCCCCTTAGCTATATCCTCTGCCAGCTAAAACAAACAGTATGGTCTACAGAACCATTAAACGGTTTACTAACTTACCTTCTAAAGAATTGGTCTTAAAAAGAGAGCTTATGAAACTTTTGGTATTTTCATAATCATTTCACTGTTTTGTCCACTACGTGTCATATTAAAGGAAACCCACACCACAGCACTCATTAGTGAATATGCTGTTAAGAATTCAGTCTACTAACCCAAGACAACTGGAACTTAACTGTTTTCTGAGCAATCAGTTGTGAATAATCATTTCTAAAATTAACTTCCCTCCTTAAATATTTTAACTTGAAACATATAAATATCTATTTATTCAACCCTCCTTAGATTGAGGCTCAAGGCCTTCTGAGAAGTCTGACAAGGGGTGGGAGCAATAAGACAGATTAAACAAGACTGGCCCCGAGCTGATACTTGTTGAAGCTGAGTGATGAGTACATAGGGTTGACTTAAAGCATTCTCTCAACTTCTATATCTGTCAAACGTTTCCATATTAAAAATAAGATTACTTTTAAAATTATAAGAAATAAAATTATAAGAAAAATATTCGCAGGGCACCTGGGTGGCTCAGTCGGGTAAAGCATCTGCCTTCCGCTCATGATCCCAGAGTGCTGGGATTGAGCCAGCACCCGGCTCTCTGCTCAGTGGGGAGCCTGCTTCTCCCTCTGCTCCCCCTCCCCCTGCTTGTGCTCTCTTGTTCTCTTCGCTCAAATAAATAAAATCTTAAACCAAAAAAAAAAAAAAAAAAAAGATTCTCTAGGTGGAAGCAAAACTAAAGGTACAAAAAAACCCTAAAGGTACAAGAGAGTGAAAAACAAGTAGATCAGCTTAACACCATCATCCTCAGTAAGAAACTACTCCAAGGGAGATATATTAAAGAAAGTAAAAGGGAGAAAACAAAGAGGGTTTGGTTTTGTTTAAAGATGTCAATTTCAGCCTCTGTTAAGAACTTCTTGGGTATTGCAGGCTTTTTTGCTTCTCCCATGGGCTTTAGTTGCGTCATAGCCAAAAGTCTTGCCTATTCCTCTTACCAGTTCACCTATTTGTTACAACAGTGACATGAACAGACACAGGCCCCGGGATGAAAGGTGCACAGGTGGCCTGCTGCTTAGACTGCACCCCATGCCCTTCTGGTTGCCCCAGAAGTCTGCCTTCACCAAGGGTTCTAAATGAAAGGGTGGGCAGAGTAGGCTCTGAATCCCATACCTAATTAACGTCAATTTCTTAGAGATTCACTTTGAGTCTTTCCATAAGAAAACTGAATGTTTTAGAAACAATTTCCTGGGGTGTTTTAAATTCCTATTTCATCAGTTATATAATGTTTAATGATATAGTCATGATACCAGTTTACAACAGCAAACAGGTTTGCGAACAGGGTGGACTCTTGGCAAGCCTGCAACCCCGCAGGTAGGAGTGGCAGTGCACATACGGTCTAGAAGAGGCTGGCCTGCGGGGCCGTGGCACCACTCAGTACGTCGACCACGCGACATGGAGAGGCCTCCTCCATCCCACAGGCCAGGCAAGTGAAGGTCACTTAAGAGAGCTGCTGCCGTTTTCACAGAAATCAGAATAAACTGATATGGAATTCTCGTGAAAGTGTAAAAACATTTTAATCCAGACCATTTTGTTAAAGGAGATATTTGATTCATGTTCCTTTGAACAATGTCTCTCTCTCTTTTTTTGGGGGGGTGGGGGTTTAGGATGGGAGGGTTCATCAAAAACACTAATAAATTACTAAAGGAAACAGCATCAGGCTCAGGCAGCAAGACTAGATATTCTGTTCACAGATAAAAAAATTCAACTTGAGGCTCCCAGGCTCAAACACAAATACCCAGGAGTCAACTTAAGTAATTCATGCCTCCTAGGCTAAAGTATATGGATGATACCTTTTCCTTGTGATAGCAAAACCTATCCATTTTCTTACCTCACTGAGTATCAGTTTTTACACTTCTACTGATAAAGCAGACAATGAACATACTGTATAGGAACCTAGCACTTTTAATTAAAAGGAACACAGTTCTATCTAAATCATTTACCACAATGATCTAAAACCACTCTTTTCACATCTTCATTTCAATCACAGGAGCAAAAGCCCCTACATTACCTTTATTTTCAGAACTGGAGCCAGTGTTGCTATCTGGTGCAGGCAACATGTCTTCATACCCCCATGATACTATGTGTTTGCCACCGAGCAAACAGGAGGGGGATCCAGGCCCCCCTTCCAAAAGCAACAGCCTAAAAATGGGGAGATGGGAGAATCATAAACACACTGAGACCATCCATTTCAGCAAGAAAATGAAAGTCATCTTACAGAGCAGACAACTAAAATAGGTTTATGTAAATATGCATCTGGAAAAACTATTCATGTTTTTAAATTTAAAAATTACAAAGCAGTGCTTACAGAAATGTCATAATAAAGTACAGCTGTGTGTAAAATGTATAGGTTTTATATATACATGCATCGGGGGTAGGGTATGAATTAGGAAGCACATATATCAAAACATTAGGAGAGGTTATCTTTTGATAATGAGATTATGAATGATTTTCAGTTTCTCCTTTATACCTTAACATACCTTAAAATCCCTAAGAATTCATTATAAGCTATTACATTTTTCTTAAAAACCCACAAAATAAAAAAAATGAGAATTAGCATACGCTAGGAACACTTTCAAAGAAGGAAGATGACACAAACAAAATTCTTAAGATGAATATACTAATTTTAAAATATGAATCATTCATTGATGAGTTTAGCAATCTACTTTTTAAAAGGCTTTATGCACAAATCTCCCTTATGTGTGTGGGGGAGATAAGGATCCAAAGTGATAGCTTACCTATATAGTACATCAGCTACAGGCAGGGACCCCAGATCAGTCTGTTTCTGTAACAGATGGACCGTATGGACAAAAGTTTTCAATGATCCCCTAAAAATAAGAGGAGGGAACAGAAAAGTCATCAAAATTGAAAAGCCAAACAAGGTTAATTTTATTAACCACATGAGAGGGTCCCAAAAGGGGTCTATCCGCTTCTGCAGATAAGACCTATTGTGCCAAATATACTGGATTCTTACAGATTACCACTGGCTCATACAAAAAGTTACTATGTGAACAGCACCAATTATGCCAATTAGGATGTTCTCCCTGCATTTGTAAAGGTAAACAATTTACTCCCAAAATAAATGTTCAAAACCTAAGGCTCAAACAAAAAACGTGGCTATTATGCTTCAGTACCATTTTATGAAGTCCTTTTCCAGTCTAGAAGAGAGATTTTATAGAACAGGATTATACTTAAAGTCTAACAGTGTTTCCAGACTTCATTTTTAAATATCATTAAGTTTTGTTTTTGGTTTTTTGGGGTTTTTTTAAGATTTTATTTGAGAGAAAGAGAGAGAAGCAGACTCCCTACTGAGCAGGAAGCCCGATGTGGGGCCCAATCCCAGGACCCAGAGATCATGACCTGAGCTGAAGGCAGATGACTGACTGAGCCACCCAGGCACCTCTAAGTTCGTCCATTTCACATAACATCTCCCCAGGCTCTATCACATTAAATATGACTGCAAAGGAATACATTCAAATAATGTATTTTTTATTAAGTCTACCCAATGTGGGGCTCAAACTCACGAGCCTGAGTTCGAGTCACACACTCTACCGACTGAGCCAGCCAGGCGCCCCTGAAATAAATATTTTGTGCTTAGAGGTGTGTTTCTTCTGCTTCCCTTGCTGTGAAGTATGTGACTATAATGCTTGCAGAGCTCACCACTACCCAATTTCCTTTTGGTTCCCAAGGCTCAAGATTCTGGGAAATCTAGAATGTGGTCAACAGGATCTAAAAGAAGGTGCTTTTAAGATGCACAGGACTTACCTGGCCAGATCCCTAGTATAAATCACCACAGAACATTTCCTGAACTAAATGATCACCTGTATCAGATAGGCTGACTTCAGATCACTGCCTTATTCGCTTAGCCAAGGCTTTAATTGCTAGGTGTCATATGCCTCAACCCCAAAAGATATGGAATACCTGACACTGGACTGAGTAGGCTTGAAGTCCTCTTAATTGCCCCCTTC
Organism: Callorhinus ursinus; assembly: GCF_003265705.2. NCBI lineage: Eukaryota > Metazoa > Chordata > Mammalia > Carnivora > Otariidae > Callorhinus > Callorhinus ursinus. The sequence goes on along the minus strand of NW_027397103.1, from coordinate 8,812,337 downwards.
ACTACCTCTGGTGTTCAAAAATCAAGACTAAAGAACAGTATAAAGCAGGAAAGCAGCAGATAGGGTCTAAAAGCTCAAGTTGGGAGTCAGGCCGCTCACCAGCTACACCATCTCAACACTGTCACCTAATTCCTATGGATTTGTGCTTCTTCATCTGTCCAACAGGGCTATCTCCCTGGCATACAGTGAGGTTAAAGGGGCAAAAGCACACTGGAACAGGTAATAACCTGCCAGACTGAATCACATTTTCAGAATAAAATCCAAACTCCTTCCATGGCTCCTAAGCCCCTACATGACCTGAGCCCTGCCAAGCTCCTCTCCTGCCCCTTTTCTCTACCACTGCATTCCAGCTCCCGGTTTACTTCGCTGCCCCCCTCAGCTACCCCAAGCACAGAAAGAGCATCCGAGTTGTGCTACTAGCTACTCTTCTTGACCAGAACACACTATCACTGACTCTTTGATGTCTGGCTCGCTCTTTCTCCTCATCCTGCCCTCTGTTCAATGGTCACCTCTTCAGTAAGGCCTTCCCTAGTATCTCCAGTTAATTCTGTCCCACCCTCCACTTCGTCATTCTCTATCAAAATATCCTGGTAGGTCTTTTTATAAGTGAATATCCCTCTGAAGTTATCTTATTCAGGTCAACTTTGCAATTTGAGGGACCAACCATCATGCTCACTATTGTATCCCCACTGCCTAGAAGAGTACCTTGCACACAGTGAGAAATAATTATTTACAAAGTGAATCAGCCTGAGTCCATTCAACTGCAAGGTTTGAAACCATGAATCACTATATTCCTAAGAATCAGCAAGGTTCCTGGCAAAGATACTGAATAAATTGGTTTAACAAATAAGCATATTCAAAATAATTTTTTGAAAATGTTTTGTCTTTAAAAGCATCAATCTCAAAAGTTTGTCCCTAATAACCTCATTAAAGTAGATGACCCAACTGAAAAGCTTAGGACTTCTGGAGGTAAAGAAAGTCCAGAATGAGGTGACAATATTAGCAATACAATGTAGGAACCATCTTTAAACACAAAACAAAAAACACCAAGAAGAAAATAAAAACATTCATTTCAACATTTCTGAATGGAATTTGGAATCTCAAGCACATGAAACAATTTCAGTAACTATCAGATTGAATGTGGGCACAATAAGTTTTTTCACTCCATGTTCAATAAATGAAAATGGTTAAAACTAAGTTGATTATTCCCTAACATTCCAAATTTGTCTAAAGGCAATCCTATCTAGAAGCAAATTTTCAGGGTGCCTGGGTGGCTCAGTTGGTTAAGTGTCTGATTCTTGATTTTGGCTCGGGTCATGATCTCACAGTCATGGGATTGAGCCCCATGTCGGGCTTGGCACTCAGCAAGGAGTTTGCTTCAGAGGTTCCCTCTCCCTCTGTCCTTCCCTCTGTTCACGGTCTTGCTCTCTAAATATTTTTTAAAAATTTTTAAATTTTCTCAAAATGGGATTTTTAAAAAAGATTTAGGGATGCCTGGGTGGCTCAGTAGGTTAAGCGTCTGCCTTTGCTCAGGTCATGATCCCAGAGTCCTGGGATAGAGCACCACATCAGGCTCCCTGCTCAGTGGGGAGCCTGCTTCTTCCTCTCCCTCTGCCATTCCCCCTGTTTGTGTTCTCTCAAGCCCTATCAAATAAAATCTTTTTAAAAAGTAAATAAAAATAAAAAAGATTCATCTATTTGAAAGAGAAAATGCGCTCGCATGCAAGGGGGGAGGGGAGGGCAAAGGGAGAGAGAGAGAGAGACAATCTTAAGCAGACTCCCCACTGAGCATGGAACCGTGACATGGGCCTCGATCTCACAACCCTGAGACCATGATCTGAGCCAAAAATCAAGAGTCGGATGCCCAATCGACTGAGCCACCCAGGTGCCCCCCAATATTTGTATTAATGGGATTTTTGTATTAATGACAAGTCTACTGAGGGTTTGAAATGGTCTTCTACAAATGCAAACTATCAATCTAATATAAAGCCTTTCCAGAAAAACTTATTTCAGTGCTACCCAGTAATGTCTCCAGATTTAAGCTCATGTCAGGATTTCCACAATCGACCAGTCTTCAGAGATCTAAAACTAGGCTATGACAGTTTGCTCAGGGCAAAGAAACTGACAGTAAATACTGGTGCCATTTTGCCTTAAAAATAGCTTGAGATTCAACCATTTGAAGGTCAACTTTGAAACCATAAAAATAGGGGAAGAAGTCTTACAACCAAGAACTTCATAATCTTCCAAGAAGAATTTTCCCACATACATTTTGCTTAAAAAAAAAAAAAAAAGGGAAGAACTCTGAAGGGAGAAGCACAGATTAGTGACATTTAGTGACACTAATCTGTCAGACCTCGGTCCTAATTGGTCTCTAGACAACTAGCTTAGAGGCAAGCAAGGGCAGTGAACCTTTTTCTCACAAAATTGTGCCAATGATCATACAGGTTACTGGGCAAGAGAATGTAGAGACCCTCTCCTGGAAAAGTAACTCCAACGTTTCCTACTGGTATTAGATCAATAACCTCTGCTTACAAAGGATGGCACACTATTAAATCTGGACATATACAGAGAGATTTTTCAGTTAAATTAATGGAGGCAAGCATCATGGTCCAGAAATATAATTTGTGACCAAGCCAGCGTGACTGAGTCCAGGTAATAACCCACGCACTTGCTGAAACACTCCTTGTAAGACATCCATGAAAAAAAATTAACAGCCCTATCAATTTTCTGACCATCCTTTCAGGAGAAATACAGATATACCAACCTCCACTAACTGCTGGACCTAAAGCACTAGTCATCTAGGGGGTGAGTAAATAACAGCAAGGGTTGGCTCTCCTTTTTAAGCTCCTTCAGCTTTATCACAGGATGGCAAACAGCAAACACTTGAACTTAGGCTCCAGCTCAGGGTCCTGGTGCCAAGTTTTGGTGAAAGTATCTTATGCACTGTTGAGGCTGTGAAATTCAATACTGCCAACAAAGAAGGACTACTGGATGTTAAGACTTCCATCACATATGCTTGCCTCTCACTCACCAGCCACCCCCCCCAACCCCCACCGGCAGCAGCCGTCGCAAGGCTACCAAGTAGTACCTCTGCTGGTCCTTACCTGGCACAGGCCAAAGCCACCAGAGCAGCAGCGGCATTTTCTTTTTGCTTATGTGGGATGTGTCGGCTGGTGTCAGCAGGGTCCTCTAGCCAAGAGCACAGCAACGTTTCGATTCCATTGAGACAGTCAGCAGGCTCCTTGGTCAGGCTCAAAGGCTGGCAGTCACGAAGGCAGTTCAATAGCACCTCAGCAGTTATGTTACAGAGAGAGGGGTCCGTTCTGCTCTGGGACTGAATAAGGGGGAAGACCAGCAGGAGCCCCATCCGGGACGTGAAGGGAGCTTGCTCGGGTTGCTGCAACAAGCCCTGGCGTTTGAGCAGAGCCAATGTTTCCTCATCACCCGAACTTTCTCGTTCATGCTGTTCCTCCAAGGCCAGCTGGCGCTGGGCATTCCACAGTCCTCGTAAGGCATTCAGGCGGTATTCCAGCAGGCGTGCGTAGGCATTGCTCTGATTCCCACAAACAGAGCGCAGACGTTCAGCTAATTCTGTCGGGTTCTTGGTCTCAAATGTTAAAATCTAAGGGAAGAAACAAAGAAGCTGGTAGGTACTGTTTTCACCATGGCTTTCATCTATGGATGCAAATATATCCAATGGCATCTAAAAATGGTCCACATAAATCAGCTTAATTGGGGCCAAATATGAAACTATGTGCTGTAAAGCCAGGTATTTGCTGGAGATTTTTTTTCCCGTGGTGTTTCTGCTAGTGCTCCAATTAAAAGTAATATCAGACCTAAGTCAAAGAAGCCAAATCATAAAAACAGTTAAGTGTGGAAGTCAGAAATTAATTCAAGTAATTTATTTTAGAAAATTGAGGTATAGGTCCTTATTAAATGCTTTGGAGTTAAATGTAAGTCTCTAACTCTCATTACCAGGTGGATTATAAGTGAAAAGAACAAAACTTTATCTTCAGAATCGAATATATCTACTCATAAATGATTGATACTGTATTGTTCTTTGATTCTGAAGAACACTCCATTCTTACTACTGTTAATCCATTATTTCAATTGGTGACATGGTATAGATTTATTCAGTTCATACTGATAGAGGAATCACTACTATTTTCTTGCCAAAACATACAATTACCAGGAGGCCCCTAGACTTTCAGCAGCTAGGGGAATAAAACCATTAAATCCTTAATCCTAAGAAAGGAACCAGCTATCAAGATAAGGAATTTAACTTTATGATGCAAAAAGTTTATGCACAGAACTTCAACTAGGTTAAAATGAACAGACTATTGCAAGCAACAAAGGAGGGCACTCTAGGGGCAAGCACATTAAAACAGACTATCAGGCGCCAGGGGTATCTGGTTCTCAGTAGACCAGAAAGTCAGGGTGAGAAGAGGCTTGAAATAAAAGCAAAGAAAATTCTGTCACGTCATTGGCACTGACATTTTAAAAGGTTATAGATCACTTTATTTCTCTGAGAAACCTGCAAAATACTTTTACTACTTCAAATTTTGCCCTTAAAAACTGTTAGCCCAATAAAACAACAAGAACTTCCAGAACAATGTAAACACTGTAACTGCCTTGCTTAGCTATATGTGCAAGTCACTGAACTGAAAAAATGTTGTTTAAACAACAAATTCTGGGGCACCCACTGGCTCAGTCGGTAGAGTGTGCAACTTGATCTCAGGGTCATGAGTTCAAGCCCCACGGTGGGTGTGGAGTCTACTTATAAATAAATAATTCCAATTCAAAAAATGTACTTTAGGGGCACCTGGGTGGCTCAGTTGGTTAAGCGACTGCCTTCAGCTCAGGTCATGATCTCAGGGTCCTGGGATCGAGCCCCGCATCGGGCTCCCTGCTCAGGGGGAGCCTGCTTCTCCCTCTGACCCTCCCCCTGCTAGTGTTCCCTCTCTCACGGCCTCTCTCTGTCGATTAAATAAATAAGTAAAATCTTTAGAAAAAAAATGTACTTTATTTGAAAAACCTGTTCAGTGTTAAAAAAAAAAAAGGAAAAAGATAAACAATTCGAATTTCAGTACCAGACTATCAGAAGTAACATCCAAATGCTGTAAGATTTCAAACAACAACTTAGCAATAAGAAGAAAAGAACCATTGAAACACACAACTTCAATGAATTTCAATGGCATTGAGTTGAAGGAAAGCAGCCAATTTCAAAAGGTTGCATCTGTAGGATTCCGTTTAGGGCTTTCTGGAAAAAACAGAATAAAACTCTGGTGATGGAGAAGAGATCAGTGATTGTCAGAGGTTAGGGGAACAGGCAGGGTAGGACTAATGTTGCTATAGTATGAAGAAGGTTTTTGGAATGAAGAAACTGTTCTGTATCCTGGTGGTGGTGGTGTGGACGTGAATCTATAGGTGTGTTAAATTCATACAACAGTAAACCCCTTAAAAAGGTCAATTTAACTGTATAATTTTTAAACAAAAGGAAAAAAATTCCAACCAGGCTGTATCTGTATTCAACTAGGTACCATTGGGTAAAGCTATATTGCAAGTCATATTAAAATTAAAAACTAGGGCCATTTTTAGTTTTTAATACAACAACGTTTAAATGGTCTTTTATAATCAAGTCATACCAAACTGTATTTTCCTACCTTTTAACTGGATTCAAACACAAATCACCCTTTTGATTATTTTTCACATGGCAGCAGATAAAATAACTCAAGTTCCTTAAAAAAAAAAAAAAAAAGATCACATTTCAAGGGCAACCATCTACCTTGAAGCTGTAATCAATATCCAAGGAAGCTAGACTGCCTTTTTTTTTTCCTTCTAGGATCTCCCCTCAAAAATTAGCCTCCACCATTAAAAAACAACTAAAGACTGAGATGATTTTAATGTTGTTAAAAAAATTAAGGGGCGCCTGGGTGGCTCAGTCGGCTGACCGTCTGCCTTCGGCTTGAGTCATGATCCCAGGGTCCTGAAATCAAGTCCTGTATCAGGCTCCCTGCTCAACGGGGAGCCTGCGTCTCCCTCCACACCCCGCCCCCGGCCATGCTCTCTCTGTCATGCTCTCTCAAATAAAATAAAAATTAAAAAAAAAAACACAAAACTTTGTCTTCCTAGTTATGAACATCTAAAACAAATTTTGTTTTAAGAGCTTTCCAGTATTGGTTTTGTGATTTTCACCCAATACAACTTTGATATAAGATACATATGAAATAAAATACATATGAAACACATATGTGTTCCACACATTTTATTTATGGTACACTGATTATCTACTTAGATTACATGAAGCAACTACTAAAAAATTCAATAGACTTTTATTAGACCCAAGAATCAAAGAACAACTCAGTAACATTAAACCCACCGATTTCCTTTTATCAATCTTAAAGATAAGTGGTTCTAAAATGTGTTAATTCATGGTTCATATAATGATGTTTATGACTGAATCTATAGCTAACTCCAAACATTAAGACTAGCTGGGAAAAAAAACACACAAAAAAACACAACACTATATAGTATACTTCTGCACTTTCCTTATGATTCTATTTTTATAAGTACTTCAGTTATATTTTGGCATTCCACTTGAAAGACAAATGTTCTGAAAAGATCTGAGTTATAATTAACCAAATATTATATGATATACACACTTAAGTGACTTATGTTTATTGATTTAGCAGTATCTAAGGCACACTATGCTTTCAGAAATCCATTAGATTACTCAGCATTATCCATTCCAATGGCCCCTCATGAAAACTAAGAACTGTGCACTTCACACTGCTGCTTTTCCGAATTCTAAGATTGAAGGTCATGGCCAAAAATCATTTCATAAAGACATCATACCTTTGAGTTTTAGTACGTCAGCTATGAAGGATCTATTCTGGTACTTATGAATATTAAATGGATTTGTCTCAGATCCTCATAAAACCACTGCTCTCAGTAACTGCTCTTAAAGAAGATAAAAAGACCAGAATGTCATTAGAAAATGAATACATTTCTCTTTAAAAAGGGGGAAAACTATTTAAGGAAGGGAAGATCCCCATCATCCTTAATCAGAAGGAAGGGTCACTAACTGTACTTCAGTGATAATGAAGTCACCCAATGAAAGGAAGAACTTTCAAAGTAATGCGTTGCATTAATTTTTCTCATATGACACACAAGTTTAAGCTAAGACAACAGCAATCATTCTGGAAAGTCTAACAGAAGGTACGCAAAATATTCTTTGCCAGCCAAATCTGGCTTTGAACAAGACTCCAATATTTGACGTAAGAGCAGTTATAGAGGATCAGCTCATTTCAGCCAATTTCTTTCCATTTTCCATGTGGAAAAATACAAGAGCATGCACCCGCCAGCCATGATGTGAAATGTGAAATGTCAACACCATTTCAAGTAATTGTCATAGTGAGAAAAAGCACAGAGAGGCTTTTGAAGTAGTAGAGAATGTTACAAATAAAAAAATTAACTAAACCAATAATTAACAGAAAAGATTAGGGCATCTTTCTAAGAATTTAACCTAAAAACAATTTCAGAAATAAATGCACTGAAGTTTTATTATAGTGGAGAAAGTAGAAGCAATCGCAATATCTAAAAAGGAAGTGTTCAGGGGCACCTGGCTGGCTCAGTCGGTACAGCATGTGATTCTTGATCTTGGGACTCTAAGTTCAAGCCCCACGTTGGGTGTGGAGATTACTTAAAAAAATAAAATCTTAAATAAAAATTTAAAAAAATAGAAGGGAAGGGGCGCCTGGGTGGCAAAGGTCATGATCCCAAAGTCCTGGGATCGAGCCCCGCATCAGGCTCCCTGCTCAGAGGGGAGCCTGCTTCTCCCTCTCCCACTCCCCCCTGCTTGTGCTGTCTCTGTCAAACAAACGAAATCTTTAATAAATAAATAGGAAGTGTTCAATTAAAACATGACAATGGAAATTATGCAATAACTTAAAGTTAAAACCAAAGAAAAATTATATATGCCCTATAAGTAGGACTATGTAAAACATACTTGTTCAATTTGAAATGTCATTAGTATTTGTGGTAAAAGAAACACAGATTTTTCTCTATTAAAAAAAAACAGTGATCAAAGTACAGCATCCTTTCTTGATCAAAACTCTTCAGAGTATAGAGATAGAGGGTACATACCTCAATATCATAAAAGCAATCTATGAAAAACCTACAGCAAATATCATTCTCAATGGGGAAAAGCTGAGAGCTTTTCCCCCTAAGGTCAGGAACGCGGCAGGGATGTCCACTCTCACCACTGCTATTCAACATAGTATTAGAAGTCCTAGCCACAGCAATCAGACAACAAAAAGAAATCAAAGGCATCCAAATTGGCAAAGAGGAAGTCAAACTCTCACTCTTTGCAGATGATATGATACTGTATGTGGAAAACCCAAAAGACTCCACCCCAAAACTGCTAGAACTCATACAGGAATTCAGTCAAGTAGCAGGATATAAAAATCAATGCACAGAAATCAGTGGCATTCCTATACACCAACAAGACAGAAGAGAGACAAATCAAGGAGTCAATCCCATTTACAATTGCACCCAAAACCATAAGATACCTAGGAATAAATTTAACCAAAGAGGCAAAGGATCTGTACTCAGAAAACTATAAAATACTCATGAAAGAAATTGAAGAAGACACAAAGAAATGGAAAAACATTCCATGCTCATGGATTGGAAGAACAAACATTGTGAAGATGTCAATGCTACCTAGAGCAATCTACACATTCAATGCAATCCCCATCAAAATACCATCCACTTTTTTCAAAGAAATGGAATAATCCTAAAATTTGTATGGAACCAGAAGAGACCCCGAATAGCCAGAGGAATATTGCAAAAGAAAAGCAAAGCTGGTGGCATCACAATTCCGGACTTCCAGCTCTATTACAAAGCTGTCATCATCAAGACAGTATGGTACTGGCACAAAAACAGACACACAGATCAATGCAACAGAATAGAGAGCCCAGAAATGGACCCTCAACTCTATGGTCAACTCATTTTTGACAAAGCAGGAAAGAATGTCCAGTGGAAAAAAGACAGTCTCTTCAACAAATGGTGTTGGGAAAATTGGACAGCCACATGCAGAAGAATGAAACTGGACCATTTCCTCACACCACACACAAAAATAGACTCCAAATGGTTGAAACACCTAAACGTGAGACAGGAGTCCATCAAAATCCTAAAGGAGAACACAGGTAGCCACCTTTTCGACCTCAGCCGCAGCAACTTCTTCCTAGAAACATCGCCACAGGCAAGGGAAGCAAGGGCAAAAATGAACTATTGGGATTTCATCAAGATAAAAAGCTTTTGCACAGCAAAAGAAACAGTCCACAAAACCAAGACAACTGACAGAATGGGAGAAAATATTTGCAAATGACATATCAGATAAAGGGCTAGTATCCAAAATCTATAAAGAACTTATCAAACTCAACACCCAAAGAATAATCCAATCAAGAAATGGGCAGAAGACATGAACATTTTTCCAAAGAAGACATCCAAATGGCCAACAGACACATGAAAAAGTCCTCAACATCACTCGGCATCAGGGAAATCCAAATCAAAACCTCAATGAGATACCACCTCACACCAGTCAGAATGGCTAAAATTAACAAGTCAGGAAACGACAGATGTTGGCGGGGATGCGGAGAAAGGGGAACCCTCCTACGCTGTTGGTGGGAATGCAAGCTGGTGCAACCCCTCTGGAAAACAGTATGGAGGTTCCTCAAACAATTGAAAATAGAGCTACCATACAATCCAGCAATTGCACTACTGGGTATTTACCACAAACATACAAATGTAGGGATCCGAAGGGGTACGTGCACCCCAATGTTTATAGAAGCAATGTCCACAATAGCCAAACTGTGGAAAGAGCCAAGATGTCCATAGACTGATGAATGGATAAAGAAGATGTGGTATATATACACAATGGAATATTATGCAGCCATCAAAAGGAATGAGGTCTTGCCATTTGCAACCACGTGGATGGAACTGGAGGGTGTTATGCTGAGTGAAATAAGTCAATCAGAGAAAGACATGTATCATATGACCTCACTGATACGAGGAATTCTTAATCTCAGGAAACAAACTGAGGGTTGCTGGAGTGATGGGGGGTGGGAGGGATGGGGTGGCTGGGTGATAGACATTGGGGAGGGTAGGTGCTATGGTGAGCGCTGTGAATTGTGCAAGACTGTTGAATCACAGATCTGTACTTCTGAAACAAATAATGCAACATATGTTAAGAAAAAAGAAGAAGAAGAAGATAGCAGGAGGGGAAGAATGAAGGGGAGTAAGTCAGAGGGGGAGACGAACCATGAGAGACGATGGACTCTGAAAAACAAACTGAGGTTTCTAGAGGGGAGGAGGGTAGGGGGATGGGTTAGCCTGGTGATGGGTATTAAAGAGGGCACATTCTGCATGGAGCACTGGGTGTTATGAACAAACAATGAATCATGGAACACTACACCAAAACAAATTATGTAATATATGGTGATTAACATAACAATAAAAAATTTTTAAAAAGTCTAAAAACTCAATAAAAAGAAAACAGGTCATCCAATTTCTAAAGACGCAAAAGATTTAAATAAACATTTCACCACCTCATACCTGACAGAATGGACAGGCAAGAAACAAGTGTTGGCGAGGATGTGGAAAAAAGGGAGCCCTTGTGCGCTGTTGGAGGGAATACAAACTGGTGCAGCCACCATGGAAAACAGTACGGAGGTTCCTCAAAACTTTTTAAAAAGAACTACCCTATAATCCAGCAATTCCACTTCTAGGTATTTACCTGAAAAAAAAACTGAAAACACTAAGTTGAAAAGATACACGCACACCCCCCCCACCCCGTGTTCACTGCACCATTATTTATAGTGGCCAAACTGTAATTTGCAGTCTTACATGCTGTGACATCCCTTATGTTGAATTTTTGCAATGCAGTCATAAATTAGGATGTCCTTTTTTGCAAAAATGGATGATGGCTTCATCAGTATTTTTAAGGGACTTCCTAATCCTTTGATATTGAACTCATTCTTGTGAAACACTTACTGGATCATCGTCATTTTCAGTTCTTCAGCTTGTCTGCTTGAGACTCTCTCTCCCTCTGCCCCTCCCTTCCCTTCTCTCCCTCTTCCTCCCTTCCCCTCTCTCTCTCCCTTCCTTTCCCCCTCATGTAAATAAATCATTTAAAAAAAAAACTAATGATGTAATGTATGGTGATTAACATAACAATAAAAAGATAAAAAATTAAAAATGAATGAATAAAATATTTAAAAAATAAAAATAAATCAATTAAACATCAAAAAAACAGTGATGACAAGTTAAATAGTTCATATTTAAGCAATCATAACTAAAGGGGATATTTTTCAAAAGCAAACGCTATCTTTAAATAACTAGTCAAACAAATGGTGACACAATTGATAGATTTTAAATGGGGGGAAGGGACATCTGACAAAAAATTCATCACAGTACCACAGGATATGCTGTCCTTAAATCCACTGACTAGTTCCATCTGTTGCACTTTGGCAGCAAATAACATAGGGCTGGTTAGATTCCTGGTTAGGAGGGAAGACTGAATGGTGGGATGGGGAAGACCACAGATATTGGGAGCTATGAATGAACAATAAAAGCTTTCACTCTCCAAGAAGAAAGGATACTTAAAACCCAGGACTGTGCCCACCTCGGCAGCACATATACTAATACTCGGGATCACTCAAGCTCCAAACAGATGAATTACATTACTGTACTCCCTAGTATGGTACATTAACCAATTCATTATATGTACCTGTCAGCATAAAAGGAATTTATACGTGGATTATTATTTCAAAGCAGATCAACTGGCCAGACTTGCAAACAAAACTTTTTCAGGAAAGGCTAGAGAATACTGAAATCCTCTCAAATGTTAGAGTGAATTTTTAAACCCTTCTATAAGTTTTCCTACTTTTTTCACATTATGAAGATGGCAATCATGGCCAAATTGAGTTGCATATGGTAATTTACAGAATGTAAGATCTCAACTGTACCAAGTAAATGAATTGTGAATGGAAGGATGGAATTCTATCTCTAATATGAAAGGCTAAATCAAGAGTGGATCACTTATCAATTAAATTAAACCCTGAAGCTGCATATCCTTATCCAATCCTGGAAATACGGGTTCATCTGAATTGTCTTTCAACATCTCCTATTTTTAAAAAGGGTCTTTTACTTAACTGATAACACGATTAAGTTTCACAGTTTAATTCATGAGTTTTAGCCCCTAGCTTGGTGCCTTAACTAGAATGGCCCCTGACTAGTTCCCAGATTTTTCTGCTTTGGATCAACCCTGTAAAACCTGCTCCAGCACTCAGTGATCTCGCCCACAGATGGCAGAACTGTCAGAACTGTGAGGACTCAGGGCACCTGGATGGCTGAGTTGGTGGAGCATGTGACTCTTGAACTCGGGGTTGTGAGTTCGAGCCCCATGTTGGGCGTAGAGATTACTTAAAAACAAAAACTTTTGAGGACTCAATATCTAAGAAATCACTTTTCCAATTCTTCTTGCATGAAAGTTCCATCTTAACCTGGCCCCATCCAGTTTTCATCTTTTGTCATGTCCCCATGACCAGGGTCCTATTTTTTTCCATCTCCTGGCGTTTTTGCCTAAATGTTCACCCCATTCAGCCCACCTCTTAACTTTCAAAATTCAGCTCTACTACCTACTTTTGAAAAATTCTGATTTCCTTACTCTCTCACTCCTCTCCTTTCCAAAATTAGCTTCTATGTGTTTCCAGAGTATCCAGCACATACCTCTATCAGAGGATCCACTACAAACTATAAGGAAAAATGTGTCTATTTCACAATAGGAATGGATCAATGATTCATTAGGAGTAAAGGAAAATCTCTCTGAAGAGATGAACTTTGTTAACTGCTTACTTCACATACTTAACAATTACCATACCGTGATATATTCAAACCCTTAGCATAAATACATTTTAGTAAACAAAAAATACTGGGTTTTATTTTTTATTTATTTATTTGACAGAGACACAGTGAGAGAAGGAACACAAGCAGGGGGAGTGGGAGAGGGAGAAGCAGGCTCCCAAGGAGCAGGGAGCCCGATGCAGGGCTCCATCCCAGGACCCTGGGATCATGACCTGAGCCGAAGGCAAGACGCTTAACGACTGAGCCACCCAGGTACCCCAAACACTGGTTTTTAAATAGAAAAATGTAACAAAGAAGGAAACCGTGTAACTCTAATATGTGTAACACCACGCTATGTTGTTTGTTTACAATCTGTCCCCTCTTTCAACTGAGTACTAAAAAGGGGGAAAACCATAGCTTATTCACGTTTGTACCAACAGAGCTTAGCACAGTGTGGCACATAAATGTTTGTTAAATTAATAAGATACATAAATTCCAAGAATTCTCTTTGGATGTACATCTGGTTCCCACCACTATACATCTAAGTAACCCTCTTTCAGCTGGACTAATTATAAATCTGCCTTCTGGAGCAATAAGAAAATTCTTCCTCTTCCACATAAGAGCCTTTTAATCAGATGAAGAAAACACATGTAATGGAAGGAGGGAACACCAGAATACAAGTTAGAGCCGTGGTTCTCAACCCTGGCTGCACATTTAAATTGTTTTGGGAGGGGTGCCTGGGTGGCTCAGTTGTTAAGCGTCCCAGGGCCCTGGGATGGAGCCCCGCATCAGGCTCCCTGCTAAGCGGGAAGCCTGCTTCTCCCTTTCCCACTCCCCCTGCTTGTGTTCCCTCTCTTGCTGTGTCTGTCAAATAAATAAAATCTTAAAAAAATAAATTGTTTTGGGAGCTTTTTAAAACAATACTAATGAGTGGGCCCCGCTCCAGTCACATTAACTCAGAATACCTAGGGATGGGACCCAGGCTTTTTTTCCACTCCATAAGTGAAAGCAATGCGTGGTCAAGATTTCAAACCACTGAGTTAAGGGAAACTAGGTTCCAGCCCAGACTCTGCAAGTAACAATTTCCCCTTAGGTATTTCACTTAAACTCACTCAGTCTGTGTTTCTACATCTGTAAAAATGAGGCCAAACACCCACCTCCATTTACACAGCTAAGGTCAAAACACATGTTCAGGGAGTGCTCTGAAAAAGCTAAAACTGCTAAACAACTGTTAGGACTTCCTTATTTTAGACCAGATCACCATCAAGAAAGGAAATTTTTTCATATAACCCTGAAAGAAGGAAGTCCTGACTAGATAAAAACTGGGAGTGTTGGGAATGGGGGAAAGGAGGCATGGAATTAAACACATGCTTTGTCTGGGCCAACACTGTTTTAAAAAATGCTAATGCAATCTTAAAACGCATTAGAAGATTTCCAGTGTCAGGAGCAAGGGAGGTAATAATCCCATTTATATTCTGCAATGGTCAAACTATAACTGGAATATCCTGTTCAGTTCAGAGTACCTCATTTTAAGAAGTCATTAGCAGACTAGTATGAGTCCAAAAGAGGGTGATTTGACTAATCTGGCAATCATGTCACATGAGAAATGGTTAAGGAACTAGGGATGTGTGGCCTGCAAGGGAGGAGTTGGAAGGGGGAGCAAGCTTCATAAAATTAAAGGGCTGTCATGTGGAAAAGGAAGACTTTATTGCTCTAGAAGCCACAAAAATAGGGAATTACTGGGATGTACAGCATAACAAAGAACTTTGATAGTAATTCAAAACAGTGTGAATCACAACTCTTGGATGTATTTACTTTTTTTTTTAAGTATTCTTAAGATTTTATTTATTTATTCATGAAAGAGAGAGAGGCAGAGGGAGAAGCAGGCTCCCAAGGAGCAGGGAGCCCGATGCGGGACTCGATCCCGGACCATGATCTGAGCTGAAGGCAGACATTTAACCATCTGAGCCACCCAGGTGCCCCTGGATGTATTTACTTAAAAAAAAAAAAAAAATTATTGGGATCCACTTACAAAGACTTTGGAAAAGTCTAAGATGTGCCCTGGAATCTACATCTGAGGCAGGCTCTCTGGGTAATTATGGGTAGTCTTCAAAAATAATTTTTATAAAAGGTTTATTGTAATTTAATTCACACACCATAAAATTCATCCACTTAAAGTGCAAAATTCAATGGCTTCTGGTATATTCGGAGTTGTGCAGTCATTACCACAATTTTAGAATACTTCCATCACCTTCAAAAGAAACTCTGTACCCATTAGTAATCTCTCATTTTCCCCCAAATCTCTTAGCCCTAAGCAATCACTAACTTACTCTATAAAGTCACCTATTCTTCACATTAAATAGAAGTGGAATCCTGCTATGTGTGGTATTTTGTGAATACCCTCTTTCACTTAGCATTGTTTTCAAGATTTGTCCATGTTGTAGCATGCATCAGCACTTCATTCCTGTTCATTGCTGAATGATATTCCATTTTATGGATAGACCACATCTGATTTATCCATTCACTGGTTGATGGGACTCTGGAGTTTCCACTTTTTGGCTGTTACGAATAATGCTTCTATGAACATTTAAGTTTTTGTGTGGACACAGTATATAAACACGAGAGATAAAAACCTAACAGTGAAAACTGCTGAGTCATATGGTAACTCTGTTCACCCTAGGGAGGAACTGTTAAACTGTTCTCCAAGGTGGCTGCACCATTTTACATTCCCAGCAGCACTGTATGAAGATTTCAGTTTTCCACATCATTGCTAACACTTGTTATTATCTGTCTTTTGATTAGAGCCATCCAAGTGGGCGTGAAATGGTAACTCGTGGTTTTGATTTGCATTTCCCTGCTGGCTAATGGTGTTAAGCATCTTTCAT
The DNA here is from genome assembly GCF_003265705.2 of Callorhinus ursinus. Taxonomy (NCBI): domain Eukaryota; kingdom Metazoa; phylum Chordata; class Mammalia; order Carnivora; family Otariidae; genus Callorhinus; species Callorhinus ursinus. The sequence continues at coordinate 8,796,549 of NW_027397103.1, read as the reverse complement.
GGGCTTATTGGTCATTCACCTATCTTTGGAAAAACTGTACTTTGAGAAACAATGACTTTGCCTTATCAATAAGAACAAGAACTTCGGGTGCCTGGGTGGCTCAGTTGGTTAAGCGACTGCCTTCGGCTCAGGTCATGATCCCGGAGTCCCGGGATCGAGTCCCGCATTGGGCTCCCTGCTCGGCGAGGAGCCTGCTTCTCCCTCTGACCCTCCCTCTCTCGTGTACTCTCTCTCTTTCTCGCTCTCCCAAATAAATAAATCTTTAAAAAAAAAAAAACAACTTCAATGGGCAGAAACACATCAAAAAAAAAAGAAAAAATACATTTAAACCCACAAGCTTATAATAAGAGAAAGAAAAAAAATCACCATTCGATGATGTTGGCAAACCAACTCATTTTGAAAAGTGGTTAATACAGGTAGAGTCATTTATCCCGCCTTTCTCATATGAACTGTACACCTAGATAAGCAAACAGTTGAGGAAAGAAAAGTTCCCTTTACAGAAGCGTTCCAGCTAATGAAGATATGACAGAATAAATCTAGGCATTTGGGCTTTAGTAGCTGCAAACATCATAAGCAGCAGATATTACATGCCTACTGATGAAAACATACACCACCCCCTGTGAAGCAGTCTTACCAAAAAAAAAAAAAATCAAACTTAAATCTGATCAAACCATGGTCCAGAAGAACAAAGTTTCTTCAAATAAACTGTAAGGCAGGAGGGGCAAGAAAAGAGATAGAAAGGAAACACAGTTTAAAAAAAAAAAAAAAATCAACCAATCTCAGTGTGTGTATCTTACTTAGATCCTGATTCAAACAACCTTTAAAAAATATTAGCACAATTATAAGACAACTGGAAATTTGAAAACTACTTGTATAATTTAAAGGAATTAATTTTTAAAGATATGAAATACTTTTGTGGTTATGATTTTTAAAGAAGTCCTTATCTTTTAGATAAATGTTGACATATTTATGAATAAAGAGATAGATCATGGAAAGACATCCCATGCTCATGGACTGTTAGAACAAATATTGTTAAAATGCCTGTCCTACCAAAACTACACATTTAATGCAATCCCTATCAAAATACCAACAGCATTTTTCACAGAACTAGAACAATTCTAAAATTTGTATGGAAACACAAAAGACCTCACATAGCCAAAGCAACCTTGAAGAAGAAAAGCAAAGCTGGAGGATCACAATTCTCCACTTCAAATTATACTACAAAGCTCTAGTAATCAAAACAGTATGGTACTAGCACAAAAATAGACACAAAGATCAATGGAACAGAATAGAAAACCCAGAAATAAACCCACAGCTATATGGTCAATTAATCTTTGACAAAGCATAAAAGAATATCCAAAGGGAAAAAGACAGTCTCAACAAATGATATTAGGAAAACTGGACAGCAACATGCAAAAGGAAACTGGACCACTTTCTTACACCATACACAAAAATAAATTCAAAATGGATTAAAGACCTAAATGTGAGACCTGAAACCATAAAAATCCCAGAAGAGTGCATTGGCACTACCTCCTTTGACACTGGCCACAGCAACTTCTTTCTAGCAATAATCAACTATTGGGATATTGGGACTTAAGGGATACATCAAAATAAAAAGCTGTTGCACAACGAAGGAAACAAAACTAAAAGGCAACTATGGAATGTGAGAAGGTATTTGCAAAGGACATATCCAATAAAGGATTCGTACTCAAAATATATAAACATATATATGTAGAACTTATGAAACTCAGTATCCCCCCAAAAATAAATTAAAAATGGACAGTAGACATGAAGAGACATTTCTCCCAAGACAGCCTGCAGATGGCCAACAGACACATGAAAAGATGTTCCTTGGGGAAATGCAAATCAAAACTACAAGGAGTTATCACCTCACACCTGTCAGAATGGCTAAAATCAACAAGCCAAGAAAACAACAGGTATCGGCAGAGATGTGGAGAAAAAGGAACCCTCCTGCACTGTTGGTGGGAATGCAAACTGGCACAGCCACTGTGGAAAAGAGTATGGAGGCACTTCAAAAAAAAGTTTAAAAAAGAACTATCCTATAATCCAGGAATCACACTACTGGGTACTTATCCAAAGAATACAAAAATACTAATTCAAGGGGCTACATACACCGCTGTGTTTACAGCAGCATTATTTACAATAGCCAAATTATGGAAGCAGCCCAACTGTCCATTGATTGATGAATGGAAAAAGAAAAGGTGGTGTATATATACAATGGAATATTATTCAGCCATAAAAAAGAATGAAATCTTGCCAACATCGATGGAGCTAGAGAGTATAAGTGAAGTAAGTCAGAGAAAGACAAATACCACACGATTTCACTCATGTGGAACTGAAAAACAAAACTAGAAAAGGGGAAAAAAATGAGACAAATCAAGAAAGACTCTTAATTATAGAGAACTGATGGTTACCAAAGGGGAGGAGCGTGGGGGTTAGGTTAAATAGGTGATGGTGATTGTGATGAGCACCAGGTGATGTATGGAATTGTTGAATCGCTCACTGTATTGTACACCTGAAACTAATATAATGCTATGTTAAAAAGTGATGTGTCATGGATTTACTTCAAAATAATATGGGAGAGAAGCAGCAGTTATAGCTGAAACAAGACTGGCCATGAGTTGAAAACTGAAGTTGGTGATGGATACATAGGGATTCATTATGCAATTCTGGTTTGTTTGGTTTTTTTTTGGCAATTTCCCAGATGTTTAAGAAAAAGTTTTTGGAGGGTATCTGGGTGGCTCAATCAGTTGAGCGTCTGCCTTCAGCTCCAGTCATGATCCCAGGATCCTGGGATAGAGCCAGCATCGGGCTCCTTGCTCAGCAGGGAGCCAACTTCTCTTTCTCCCCTCTGTTGGTGTTCTCTCTTGCTATCACGCACGCTCTCTCAGATAAATAAGTAAAATCCTAAAAAAAAAAAAATTTTTTTTTAAGGCTGTCAAAACCAAAACGGTATACAGAGGTTGTAAGAGGCCTGTTGCTAGCCATATCAAAAAGAAACAAGATAGCCAAAAGGAATGAGATCTTGCCATTTGCAACCACGTGGATGGAACTGGAGGGTGTTATGCTGAGTGAAATAAGTCAATCAGAGAAAGACATGTATCATATGACCTCACTGATACGAGGAATTCTTAATCTCAGGAAACAAACTGAGTGTTGCTGGAGTGGAGGGGGGTGGGAGGGATGGGGTGGCTGGATGACAGACATTGGGGAGGGTATGTGCTATGGTGAACGCTGTGAATTGTGCAAGACTGTTGAATCACAGATCTGTACTTCTGAAACAAATAATGCAACATATGTTAAGAAAAAAGAAAAAGAAGATAGCAGGAGGGGAAGAATGAAGGGGAGTAAATCGGAGGGGGAGACGAACCATGAGAGACGATGGACTCTGAAAAACAAGCTGAGGGTTCTAGAGGGGAGGGGGGTGGAGGGATGGGTTAGCCTGGTGATGGGTATTAAAGAGGGCACGTTCTGCGTGGAGCACTGGGTGTTATGCACAATGAATCATGGAACACTATACCAAAACAAATTATGTAATATATGGTGATTAACATAACAAAAAAATTAAAAAAAAAAGAAACAAGATGGCTCTTTATCACAGTTCTTATAAATGACAAAGATTTCTTCTTCCAATGCTAGGACTCTATTCAAACAAGCAATCTTTTAAAACAGATCTAGCTAAATCACCTTATTTTCCATTTCATTTTGCTAACAGAACTTTTCAGACCCTTGAAACTGTTTACATACAACTATTAATCGACTTTCCTAATATATTTGCTTAAATGCTTACCCTTAAGGAACACAACAGGAAAAAAAAAGAGAAAATACATTTTAAAATATTTAAAGTGCAATTCACATGCAATTCACCTCGAATGTACAATTATTGTTTCTGTGAACAATAGATTTATCACCAAAAAATATGCTTCATGAATCAAGGCTGTAATACGTATTCTGGGATTGATGACTAAGATCTGCTCCTCCAAAATATATGCATGAATATACTCTTATTGAGCAAATAGGTTATAGTTACTGCCCCTCCCCCAATACTATTTTACCAATCTAGATATTTTTAAGATTTGAGAGAGAGAGAGAGAGAAAGCGCATACACGTGAGTTCAAGTCGCGGGGGGGGGGGGGCGCGGGGACAAAGGAAGAGGAAAGCATCTCAAGCAGACTTCCCACTGAGCCCAGAGCTGGATGTGGGGCCCAGCCCCATGGCCTGATAAAGGGGTGCCTGGGTGGCTCAATCTGTGTTTAGCCAAAAAGATTTTGTAAAATGGGATGGAATAAAAATAGAAATAAACCAAAAAACTCAGGAGAATGCCAATTCATGTAATGAGTACCTAAGAGTCACTGGATTACTTTCTAGAGAAGGAAGAGTGTGCACAGAAAGTACTTACTGGTTGGGAGATGAGGCAAGAGAAATAATAGGTATCATATATTATCTACAGCATATTATAAATTTAGCCAAACCCCTCAACTTCATTACCATTTAACATCAACACTTTTACCTTATTAGTGTACTCTTTGTTTTTGAATTCTGAACTAAATATTTCAAAATTTGTAGTAGGTTTGGGGAGGCAGGGAAAAAAAAATCCTACTAGGTTTTACAGAATTGCTCAGTAAAATCTATTAGTAAAATGCAATAATACTAAATACTGACAAGAATGTGAAACAACAGGAATTCTTAGGCATTTCTGGTAGGAATATAAATTAGCACAAACACCTTAGAAAACAATTGGCATTGCCCAGTTAAATTGAAAACACATTGTCTTAGGGCGCCTGGGTGGCTCAGTTGGTTAAGCGACTGCCTTCGGCTCAGGTCATGATCCTGGAGTCCCGGGATCGAGTCCCGCATCGGGCTCCCTGCTCAGCGGGTAGTCTGCTTCTCCCTCTGACCCTCCCCCCATCTCATGTGCTTTCTCTCTCATTCTCTGTCTCTCAAATAAATAAATAAAATCTTAAAAAAAAAAAAAGAAAACACATTGTCTTAGTTTCCCATGGCTGTTCTAACAAATTCTACAAACTTAGAAGCTTTAAAACAACAGATATTTATCCGCTCACAGTTCTGGAGACTAGAAGTCCAAAATCAGTATCACTGGGCCAAATTCAAGGTGTTGGCAGGACCGCACTCCCTCAAGAGGCTCTAGGAGAGCATGTTTCTTGGTTCTTCCACCTTTGGACGGCTGCTGACATTCCTCAGCTGTGATCACATGGCCTTCTCCTTTTATACTGTGTGCAGTCTCTCTGCCTCTCTACTAAGGTCACTTGTGATTGCACTTAGAGCCCACCTGAAAATCTAAGATAATCTACCCCACTCAAAATCCTTAACTTAATGACATCTGAGAAAAGCCTCTTTCCATATAAGGTAACATTTACAGGTTCCTGGAATTAGGACCTGTTATCTTTGGAGGCTATCGTCTAGCCTACTATACGCATATAGCCGACAATCCAGCAATCCACTCCAGGGTAATTCCCCTTCTGAAACTCTTGCACATGAACACCAGAGGACAAGTACAAGAATATTCACAGCAACATAATAACAACAACAAAAAAACTCAAATATCCATCAATAAGAGAACAGATACACAATGATGTAGTCATATAATTAGGAAGCAGTGAAAATTAAAAGTAGAGCTACACACATCAACATACAAGAATCATATAATACATGTGGAGCCAAGAAAACCACCAAAAAATACATATGGCAACTACATTTATATAATAAGTTCTTAAAACAAAAAATTAAGCTCTATAATGTTTAGGACTGCATACATACTATAAAACAATAACTATGCCGATCCCGCTCTTGAAACCAACCCCACAAAGTGACACAGAAGAAAGGCAAAGATTCTTTTATGCCCATGGACAGTGGCATTATGACAGGAAGCAGAGTGGCTATGGTGGGCAGACTAAGCCGATTTTCCAGGAAAAGCCTAAAACTACAAATAGGATTGTGTTGAGGCTTGAATGTGTTGAGCCCAACTGGAGATCTAAGGGAATGCAAGCTGTTAAAAAATGCACACAGTCTGGGGGCACCTGGGTGGCTCAGTCGGTTAAGCGACTGCCTTCGGCTCAGGTCATGATCCTGGAGTCCCGGGATCGAGTCCCACATCGGGCTCCCTGCTCGGCGGGGAGTCTGCTTCTCCCTCTGACCCTCCTCCCTCTCGTGCTCTCTATCTCTCATTCTCTCTCTCTCAAATAAATAAATAAAATCTTAAAAAAAAAATGCACGCAGTCTGAACTGGGAGGAGATAAGAAAGAGAAAGGGCCAAGAGATCCAGTTCTGAGCTTCATATTTTGTTATATTATAAAGACAATAAAATCTTGACGCTATGTTCACTTCAAAAAAAAAAAAAAGACAAGAAAAGAAAAGCAAAAGAAAAATAAACACAGGGATGCCTGGGTAGCTCAGTTGGTTAGGCGACTGCCTTCAGCTCAGGTCATGATCCTAGAGTCCCAGGATCGAGTCCCACATCGGGCTCCCTGCTCAGCAGGGAGTCTGCTTCTCCCTCTGACCCTCTTCCCTCTCATGCTCTCTATCTCTCATTCTCTCTCTCTCAAATAAATAAAATCTTAAAAAAAAAATAAACACAGAATTCAGGATACTGGTTTCCTTTGTGGAGAGAGGAAGGGTTGTAGAGCATGCAGGGGGTTTTAGAGGTATTGGTACCTTTAAAGGAGTATTTCTTAAGTGGGGGGGTAAGATCACTAAATTTATTTTAAATAATAGATATATATTCTAATTTTATTTAAATATTCAAAATTTCTACCCAAAATATCTATACTTTTTGAATATATATTTAATAAAAAAATGTAATTCCTTATTATTCCAGTCCTGAAAAGCTGACCAAGATCATTATCCCTACTGCTGATAAACACTTAGTGGTTTCTCTAGAGATGGCATCGTTGCGTAACTAAAGTATTCCCAGTATACGGTGTGAATAGCCCAAGTGCTTCACATTTTTAGGAGCAGTGTGAGCTGATACACAAACTAGGCTTTGGGTGATGCTGTAGTTATCTCTGCCTCCAGGAGCTGCTGATTAATGCTTAGGGAGACTAACGCCTAGAGCAGAGGCTCTTAATGGAGGCAAGGGAGGTGGGGCTGGGTAGAGATTGCCTCCCAGGGGACATTTGGCAATGCCTACACACATTTTTGGCAGCTAAAGTATAGAGGTACTACCAGCATCTGGTGGGTGGAGGCCAGGAACGCTGCTAAATAGCCTACAATGCCTCACAGCTGAGACTCACCTGGCCAAGATGGAGAAACCCTGCTCTACAGTAACCATTTGATTTGAATGCATGCAATAAGCCTAACTCCTGCCACCTGACACTGTGTGTGTGACAATGAACTCTCCCATAAGGGATATAGAAAGTCCCAGCTGGCAAAATCTGTCAATCCTCAGAACTGTGCACAGGCGGGATTCTAATCATATGCTCAGTTAAAATACCACTTTTACAGATGATTATTATGTACCAGAATTCTGATAGATTGTAAACTCAAGGGTGCAGACTTAACATTCATTCATCTTTATATCTTCTACCCTAAAATCTCAGTATAATTTGAATTGTTTCTCCTGAAATAAGGCACAGAGTACAGCACCTAGCATGTTGTAAGCACTCAATAACATTAGTTAATATTATTTGAAATAAAAAATTTTTTTTCAAATTTACTGTAAACTCTATCAATATAGTTGACAACTCTATTTTATTCCCTTAATATGTGTCCCATGCACATAACCTGGCACATAACAGATGCTCAATATTTACTGAATGAGCAAATGACTAAAATGCTACCTGATAGTATACATACAGCCCTCTCCCCGCAAAAAAACAAAACAAAACCAACAACAGAAAGCAACAGAAATAATGAGGAACCACTTCCAAACACATTCCCAGGTCAGCACTTCTGAGACTCCAGACCTCCTCTTCCTTTGGTCAACATCAACAAGATAGCTGAAATCAGTGGTATTCAAACTTTGATTATAAAATCAGAGATTAATTCTAAACCCATGGCCTATAAATGTCAGCTATGTTGGGCAAGAACGTAAATATGCACCCAGTGTCTACTCAACAGAAAGTACCAATGACCATGGCTGACATTAAGTATTTCTAAGAAAGATGAGAAATGCTGCATCTTTTGTGCCACTAGATCTTGCCCTTCCCGTCAATTCCTGCTCACAGCTGTGCCTGACTAATTAAAACTGCCTGGAAACCTAGTCTATCACTTTGCTGGTTATTTCTTTTACTAAATCAAAAGACTCCACTTTAGGATTCAAATCCATCTGTCTCTCTCAGTCTGCAAAGAACAAATGTTCAGAAAAACTAACCAAATAGCTAAAATTAAATGTACCTTTCCTAGCTAAGCCTTAATATGTTGTTGGGGGCAGGGAATAAGGAATATAAGGATATACCACTAAAAAGAGGGTAATACAAAGCTTACCCATATAGATACTTACATATTCATCTCCTATCTTAGCAAATCAGGGACAAATACAGAAACCGTTGGCTAAAATGGATTTACATCTAAAAACAAAACTTTCTGGTGAAATTAACACTTATCAAACATTGCTTAAAATAATTACATATGACTACCAACCCCAAAGGTTTGCTCATACATTTTTCCTTTCATTTGGACTTTAGAAAGCCTAAATTGATTCATAACCTATAGTTTCACTTTCGATATCTGAAATATACAGGTTTCATTGCTGAGCTACAGGTCCCATCCCATGTTCAGAAAAACATAAGAAAAAAAAAACCTACTCTTTATGGCCTTGATCTGGAATCTATGACTTTAAATTTCTAAGAGTTTTATCAATTATTAAAGCAAAATACATAAAATCCCCCTCTGCTTTTACTATCACTTCTGAGTTATAAAGTCCCTGCCTAGAAATGATATAGGATGAACACATGAAAATATTCTACAACAATGAAAAAGACATAGTGCACTATGGATTTCAACAGCCAAAAATTGCTCCTTTTTTAATTTTTGCTGCCAACACCACATATACCAAATTATACCATGTTATACCTATGCTCTGAAATGTCACAAAATATCTAAAGTTCAATTTCTCTTTCCAATATGATTTTTTTACCAAAGGAATTGATTCTTGGGGCACCGGGGTGGCTCAGCCAGTTAAGCGTCTGCCTTCAGCGCAGGTCATGATCCCAGAGTCCTGGGATGGAACCCAGCATCAGCATCGCATCCGCCTCTGCTCAGCAGGGAGTCTGCTTCTCCCTCTGTGCTCCCCCCCACCCCCACTCATGCTTGTGCTCTCTCTCTCTCTCTGAAACAAATAAAATCTTAAAAAAAACACACACAAAGGAATTCATTCTTTTTTTTTTAAGATTTTATTTATTTATTTGACAGAGAGAAACACAGCGATAGAGGGAACACAAGCAGGGGGAGTGGGAGAGGGAGAAGCAGGCTTCCTGTGGAGCAGGGAGCCGGATTCAGGGCTCGATCCCAGGACTCTGGGATCATGTCCTGAGCCAAGGCAGACGCTTAACAACTGAGCCACCCAGGCACCCCAAGGAATTCATTCTTTAGTAAGCAATGTAACAGACAACAAAATGAAGCATAAAGCATAATCAAAAAATTTTACATCTTGGAAAGTTATTTCAAAAACACTGTAATTTACCACACTGATGCACATTTAACTTACAATACTGTATATTACACTAGGAGGTTACTGAATAAATGAAAAATGAGGTTCCTTCTTTTTTTTTTCAAAATCTGTAACTGCAATTTTATAACTGCATTAAAACTCTTAAAACTACGGTAAAATCACCTCCTAAGACATATATCAATTGTTTTTTTTTAATTGCACTAGAAACGTGCTCTATCAAACATAAAAGAAAATAAATTCCACCAACTAAGGCTTAAAAATATTTTTGTTACACGGATTTATTGTACAAGGGTTCAACTCATATCCCCGATGTCCCAGAGCACATAGGTAGCTGGTGATATTGACATTCTCCCAAATTTTTTGACAATACTAATATTTTGACAAATACTACTGAATTCTATTTATAAATAAATAAAATAAAACGGTATTCTTCAAATTCAATTCGACAAGCTTCATTTATGATGTGGATTCTGATATACAAAGTATTGATAAGCACTGTGAGGATTTAGAAACATTTGATATACCAAGATACTGAAATTGTTTTATTAGAGAAAAATTGGAATCAACCTAAAATGTCTATCTATAGGAGAAAGGCTAAATAATCTCTGAGGAAGTTTAAAAGAATGAGACTAAACGATTCATATATATATATATAATATAGTTATACATAATTCATATTCATCTACGTATAATTCATATACATACACACATGAATCAAGGTCTAAGATATACTGAGTAGGAAAAAACAAGTTGCAGAAACATGAATATAACAACATTGATGTTTAAAAAGACAATACTAGGGGGGCGCCTGGGTGGCTCAGTTGGTTAAGCGACTGCCTTCGGCTCAGGTCATGATCCTGGAGTCCTGGGATCGAGTCCCGCATCGGGCTCCCTGCTCAGCGGGGAGTCTGCTTCTCCCTCTGACCCTCTTCCCTCTCGTGCTCTCTATCTCTCATTCTCTCTCTCTCAAATAAATAAATAAAATCTTTAAAAAAAAAAAAGACAATACTAGGGATACTTGGATGGCTGTCAGATAAGCTTCCTACTCTTGATATCAGCACGCGTCGTGATCTCAGGGTTGTGAGATGGAGCCTGGCATCAGCCTCTGCACTCAGCGGGGAGTCTGCTTCTCTCCCGCTCTCTCTCCCTCTCCCCCTCCCCCTGCTCGTGCATGCTCTCTCTCTCTAAAATAAACTATTGTAAAAATAAATAAATAAAATCAAAAGACAATACTATATATATTCTATGGTGACATCTTCAGGCTTTGTGACCAAACAAGCTAAGGATTGAAATGAACATTCCTATAGGAGGCCAACTGCCACAGGGGGACAATGGAATGGGATTTGAACAGGCCTGAATATGAATTCTAAATTTCTCTCCACAAGGACTCCTGAGGCAAGTCTGCAGAATCACTTAACAAATTTTTGTAATAAATTTTGATTTCCATCTACTTAGAGTTGTCACTCTGGGGAAAACAAATTTTTTAAAAGCATTTCCAACTATTAAGAGTTTTCAATCTATTAAGAGATTTAAGGAGAAAAATCAACAACAACCATTGAAATATCCTACAATGTCCTATTTCTTTTTAAAGATTTTATTTATTTGATAGAGAGAGCACAAGTCGGGGGAGTGGCAGAGAGAGAAGCAGGCTCCCCGCTGAGCAGGGAGCCCGATGCGGGGCTCGATCCCAGGACCCTGGGATCATGACCTGAGCCGAAGGCAGACACTTAACCAACTGAGCCACCCAGGCGCCCCTGCAATGTCCTATTTTAGTGAAACAATTAAAGCTGTACACCAAAAACTACAGGGATATTACAACTGGTCCTGTGATTTCTGAAACAACTTGGATAATGTTAAGCACAAAGAATATGGCCTAGTAAACAGCCTCACTGTAAGAAACTAAATTAAGAGAAGGTGCCTTGAAAAATGGAACTCTAGGATTGGAAATAACCTAATAACAAAGCCAGGTAATTTAAGTAAACACTACACCGAACATGGGGCTCGAGCTCATGACCTGGATGGAGATCAAGAGTCACATCCTCTACCAACTGAGCAGGAAAGGTGCCCCCTCATTTTTGAAAACAGGATATAAGGAGATAGGAATACATATTCCTAAATAAAAGCTTTCCTACTAGAAACAGGTTATCAATTATTTGGATTAGTATTTCACACATGGGCAATGGTAAGGTCCACGGCAAACTGGAAAATGCAGGTCCCTCCTAGACACGTTCAAATTCAAGTATTTTTGAAAACTCTGCATGCCAAACAAAAACTATCTGTGGGGTGAACTCTGCCTCCTGACTATAGTTTATAATCCTTGTGGGCTCAAATTCTTCATACCTCAGTTTCTTTTTCCATAAATATATACATTTATTATATAAAATATATATTTATATTTTCATGGAGGGACAAGTATTACATTTTTAACTCTCTTGTCAATTACACTGCAATAAAGCTGAAAAAAAATCTGATGATAAATCAGCTGGCATCTGTCAAGAAGGTACCTTGAAAAATGAAACTCCAGGATTGGGCCTAACCTACTGACTGAAATACAAAGCCAGGTAAATTTGAAGAATTTACTTACACTTCAGTTACCTACCACTAACCATCAATAATGCAGACTGATATTAGGAATAATATCAGACCCCTAGTGGACAGAACTTGGGCTATGATTCACAACCTTCCTTCTATTCCAACATAGCTGAGAAAGAAATCACACTCTCCAGTCATGGTGGTTCCCTAAGGCAGTGATGCTCAGGGCAGAAGGAGAGGGGGCCCCATGGCAGGTGTTAAGAATTGCTGATTTCAAACATAAGGACAGTATGTTGGCCCAAGACTTATTTGCTCACATGCCAACTGCTTGCCATATGAACTATAAACACATTCCATTTATATGACGTATGATAGGACAATACACAGAATTCCCTGTTTGAGCTGTTACAGGCTGTCACCTTATTGGCTCTGCCAAGTTCTTGTCCAGGCTTGAGCAGAAACGGCTCCTTCTTAGTTTGGACAGAGATTAAATGGTGGGGCACAGTCACATAAAGGTTGAAAGTTTTAAAGACCAAGCATTCTAACTGCAGGGAAAAACTTTTTTTTTCTTCAGGTTTTTTTTTTATTCACTCAAAGCACTGCAGCACAAAGAAAAGTTATGACTGCTTTGACATTAAGAAATAAACAGGATTAACACAAGTGTTCTACAAGGAGATGCATTAGGAGAACCATATATTTTATCTCAGTGACCCTGGCATCTTTCTATTTTTGTAAGCAATCTCTAAAGCAATAGTTAAGGAACTGATCAATTTTATGGTTGAGAAAAATAAGCTACCAAGCAATTCCAGTACGTCCTTGAAATAGGTTTTGTGACACTACTTGAATGTTGTATCAAACAGAACTATGGATCAAAAACTTAAAACCTGGGGGATGCCTAGGTGGCTCAGTCAGTTAAGTGTCTGCCTTCGGCTCAGGTCATGATCCCAGGGTCCTGGGATTGAGCCTGTGGTTGGGCTCCGCGCTCAGCAGGGAATCTGCTTGAGGATTCTCTCTCCCCCTCTACCTCTGCCCCTCCCCCCACTCATGTACACATATGCACATGTACTCTCTCTGGAATAAATAAATAAATCTTTAAAAATAAATTAAAATAAAATCTTAAAAAAAACTTAAAATTTATATGCACTAAAATGTTAGGAAGAGCATAATCCTGGTGTTTAAGTGAGCACATATATGTTTTATATATAAATACATGGCTGTATACATACCGTGTATTCATAGAAGGGGGAGAGAAGTGGAACCGATTTAAAATCTTTACAATGGAGGATTATGATTTTTAATCTTCTTTTTATTTTTTTGTCTTTATTTTCCAGGCTGAGTATAATAAATACAAATTGCCTTTGAATGGGATAGGGGTAAAATATCATGGGGAAAAATACTTAAAATATAACAGTAGGTGAATAAAAGAGGGTACAAAACAAAAAAATAAAACATTTTCACTACTTTTTTAAAAACTACACAGAGAGAGGCCTAGCATGAAATACTCTAAGATCAACATTTTAAAAATTTGCCACATGATATTTCCATGTCAAGTTATTCACCAGTGAAGAGTCTAATTGGCAAAGATAAGCCATGCTTCTGGGGGTAGAAGTCAGATGAAACACCTAGCTTTGCTTCCCTCCCGTTGTTATATGAATCTCAACTTATCCATGCTGGGAACAGATGGCAAAAGGAATTGGCCCAGAATTCAGCTGTGGCAGTACAAACATGGTGGTCAGCAGGAAATACATTATTCTTAATTTTAACCTTTTCCTGGAAACAGTGCCTGGAGCATTACAGAGTAAAAACTGGGGAGCACGTGTAGGAGGATTTTATTTTCAGTAGGGGCTGAGAGCAAAGGAGAAAAACCAATTTGATTAAAGGAGCCTACCTAATTCTAGAAAAGCAATAGAGAATATGCTGGTAATACCTCAAATAATTTTATATTTCTGAAAATTTTCATCTTTTTGGAAAGGCAATTGGAAACAAAAATAGCACTTTTTCTTTTGGTATCAAATGTCTTATTAGACTTAAACCCCAAAATAAACACACCATTCTGACAACATACTAAAAGGAGGAAAGTCATAATCATTTCTGAGGAAATAGCATATGTTATTAGAAAAAATGTTATTTTGTGTAACATTCCTTGTTTTGGTTTTACTGATTTGGGGAGCAGCACTGTCATATTCCCATAAGCTTCCAAGCAGTCTAATGCAAATTCCAGAATTTGCTTCTTGGAGGTTTAATTTTGTTTTTCTTTATTAAGGATATGAAGCCAATGAAGCAAAAGAGGTACCCCCCAATCTCTCAGTATATTTTTATCTAATCAACTTTATGCTTTAGTGTTCTTGGATGAACTCATTTTTCTAGGCTTCAAAGGAATCAAACTTCTTTACTGTGTCCCTCAAGTGAATAAGACTTTATTTCATCATAATAAAAAATGATTCAATTTTAAAAGCTTAAAACTGCCAGCAAGACACACTCAATTTGTATTCTCCATATACGGTCTGCTCTGATTCATGATACCAATACTTTTGGCCACACATTACACCACCCTTTGTTCTCCTGGTTATGAGACCTTTCAGACAGAGGGCTGGGTCAATTCTTTCGGCTCACATAGCTAGCTCAGTCAATTAGAATCAAATACTATTAAAACCAAATACTAAGCTGTGGTTTGATCTACATTAAGAGCCTTTTAGTCTCCGTAAGAAGGAGCTCGACTCTGTGTCAGAAATCCAACTGAGTGTGAAAGGCAACATAAATCATCACCTTCATTAATCAGCCACCTCATTTCATATTCTAGCCATCAGTCCAGCGTGGGTAAGGCTTTATTTTCTGTATCCTGCAGATCTAAAAGATCTGTACCTGGCTTTCTGTGCAGATGCATCAAGCAGCCAGCCATGCACACCCGCCCTGCCTTGCTCTATTAGTGTTTACAAAGAATTCAAATCTCTCGAGTCCAAAGTAATAACAACTTTACCATAAGAGGGGTCCTCAGTGCACGAAGGACAGCCCTCACCATCAGCTCTGACTCTATCGCTTCTTACCAAATATGCTAGGGTGGGGTTAGTTTCATGTCTGCTGGGACACAGATAAAGGTGTACAGCTGGCCCTCCTTCTGCTATCTAAGTATATGGCTCACAACACCATGGAGATCTTCTCGAGGTAACCAATTTAAATAATCTTTTAATAGTAAAAAACAAACAAACAAAAAAACAGGTAAGTAGTTTGGGAAAGAGGAGCATTTAAATAAACACCCCAACAAAGATAACTGTGGAGATTTCTAGCTCTGTCTATAAATTATTTGTAGTGGCTGGATAGATACAAACGAATCTCATTCTTTAATAAACAAATTTCTAGGCAAGAGGGTAGAAGTGAAAGGTTTTAATTTAGTGTGTTTAGTTTTCTCCCCCATTAAAGCTACAGATAAATCAAGAAAGCTCATAACAGTATTTTTATAGTTTTTACACTACACGGCCTGACTTAAATTCTGCCAATGTGCAAGAAAGATAACCATTACTAAGGACATATGCACCTACTTAGTAATGTGTCTTAGCAGATAAAATACCACTCAAAGTGTTTAAGAGGCAGAAATTCTAATCCAAGGCATTGTGGCCACTAATCTTTCTGTTCCTCACTTTCCTAGTCTTGAAATCACAGAATGACCCATATGTAGTTACCGTGCAGAAATGTGAATAAAGTACATGCCTATCATGCCCATTCTCCCTCACATATTAGCGATTTAGTTCAATCTGACAAGTATTAAGCACACATACCACACTGGGCATTGATAAGACTGAGGAGCTCTCATTCACAAATGTACATGCAGTTATGAAGAAATTGAGAATGTTCTCCATAAAGAAGTTTTTTGTTTTATTTTACAGAATGCCTAGCTCTTAAAATATATCAGGGTGTATGTCATAGTTTCAATATGACTTGGAGACAGGAAATAACATAAGACGTAACATCAATAAACATAAGACATCTGTTTAGTTTGGGTCACATTAGGTCCCTTAAAAGTAAAAATACGGAAAAAGGAAATCGAATAATCCAAAATAAGATCACGAGGTATGTACAACCCTTGCTAACCGAGGGGTTGAAATCAACTATTTAAATATATTGTTCATCATCGCCCTAAGTAATGGAAAAGCTGAGAACAGGAGGCTTGGAACAGAAACATCCAAGAAAAAAAAAACTACATTAGAAAAGTGAATTACTGTCACTGAATATTAGATTACACAAAAGAAAAAGCTTGAAAATATGTTTTGGGCAGATTTTACTTTGTGAAGCTGCTGAGGATGTTATTTTTGTTTGTAGATGGTATAGATACATAGTTTCTATTTGCACAGAAACTACACCTTATGGTAAGGCTGTGTTCAAGCTGGTCTTTTACTTCTTCATTTCTTTCTGCTATTTACTTGCATCCATTCAAATGTGTAAGATAGAATAACACTGAGAAACTCAGAGGAAAGGATGATAGGAAATGGGCATCAGAAATCTCTGGGCTGCCCAACTATGATTTGGGGCAAGAAACCTATCTCTTCCCCACTAGTCTGAGGTAGGTTTATAAAACTCCCCAATACAAAATTCATTTAGATTCACCTTAATCACAAGAAATACATTCAAAGTGCCACTTTCTGGACTGTGTTGTGAAATTTGAATAGGATGGGTAATGAGAAGAAAGGGGAGAAAAACGCACACTTTGGGAACATTTAACATCTTGCAATCAAATACTAAGAACCAAAAATCTTTGATGGTTCCTTGCTACAGAAACTTGACCTACCTGCCAAAGTCTCTCTAATATCCAAGAGCACAGTTCAATAAATAAGAATCTAAACTAATCAACAGGGATGCGAAGCCAGGTACTGCCCTGTCCCTCTGCCCATGCTTTGCGGCCTCCTGTCTTCTTTTATTTAATCCAGATAATCTTTTTCTATGCTTTATTTCTTCAGGAAATGAGGTATCTTTACATAAGAGCTCTGCTTTTCCTTATTGTGGTCTAAAAGCTTTGCTCAATTTATTTTTTTTAAGATTAGTTATTTATTTATTTGAGAGAGAGAGAGAGAGCATGCACAAGCAGGGGGCGGGGCAGAGGAAGAGGGAAAAGCAGACTCCCCACTGAGCAGGGAAGCCTGACATGGGGCTCAATCCCAGGAACCCAAGATCATGACCTGAGCTGAATGCAAACACCTAACCAACTGAGCCACCCCAGCTTTGCTCAATTTACTGATTTATTTGAGAGAGAGAGAGAGAGAGAGGAAGAGAACCTACGAGCAGGAGAGGGAGAGAGAGAGAGAGAGAATCTCAAGGAGACTCCCTGCTGAGTGTGCAGCCCGATGCAGGGCTTGATCTCATGACCCTGAGATCACGACCTGAGCAGAAACCAAGAGTTGGACCCTTAACCAACTGTGCCACCCAGGTGCCCCCTCAATTCATTTTTTTAAGTAAACTCTACACCCAATGTGGGGCTCGAACTCACAACTCTGAGATCAAGAATCCTGTGCGCTACCGACTAAGACAGCCAGGCACCCCAAGAGCTCTGCTCAATTTTTATAGCAAACCCTTCAGAAGCAGAGGTTTTTGAAGGAAGAAAGCTCTACTTCTCTAGTTTATGATACCAAATTGCTTCTGTCATAAAACTGGATTTTTCTTTGCCTTCTCAGAAGACCAGAACTTAATTTCCCCTTCAGAGTAAAGAAACTGGGCAATAGTATGAAAAAGCACATAAAGCATTTTCTGACTAATTGCATCTTTACATATCTAAAAATGTATCTAATATTAACATTAGTTTGAAGGTTTATTTTTAGACAAACTGGATTGTGTGTGAATTTATTTTAGAAACTAAGAAGGAGGGGCGCCTGGGTGGCTCAGTTGTTAAGCGTCTGCCTTCGGCTCAGGTCATGATCCCAGGGTCCTGGGATCGAGCCCCACATCGGGCTCCCTGCTCTGTGGGAAGCCTGCTTCTCCCTCTGCCACTCCCCCTGCTTGTGTTCCCTCTCTCACTGTCTCTCTCTGTCAAATAAATAAATAAAATCTTAAAAAAAAAAAAGAAACTAAGAAGGAAGTAACTATCATTATAGTCCTATGAGGACAGGAAGTTAGAGGTTTCTCAGAACAGGTTTCATCTCTATTTTATTAACATTTCAAATCCTAGACAGACAAAAACTAGCTGTAATCACTCAGATATACAGGCAAGTTGGAGAAGTTGGCTTTAAAAGTCATTAAAACAGGGGCACCTGGATGGCTCAGCTGGTTAGGCGACTGCCTTCAGCTCAGGTCATGATCCTGGAGTCCTGGGATTGAGTCCCACATCGGGCTCCCTGCTCAGTGGGGAGTCTGCTTCTCCTTCTGACCCTCCTCCCTCTCATGCTCTCTGTCTCTCATTCTCTCTCTCAAATAAATAAATAAAATCTTTAAAAAAAATAAAAAATAAAAGTCATTAAAACATTAGCATCACTTTGCCTCCTTCATGGCTATTAAACACATTTCTAAGGCATAAAGAAGAAAGTAGTGATGGAGAGGGACAGCAAGGAGGGAGGTGCATGACCCAACCCAGTACAGAGCTAAACTTCATACAGGACATCTCTACTAAAATACACAGAGCCCCCCAGGGATTTGGCCATAACACAGCCATGTAACAAAAATTTTCTCTGCTCTATTCAGACACTTGAAATACAGGAAGCAAAGGAGAACATTTCTGTTTCAACTCTGAATCTGAGTTTTAAACACACAGAGAATAATTCTAATTGATCCTCAAAAACTTGACGGTAGAAACATGCAAGGCTCATGATAAGACCTTATGTGTAGGACCTTATGTGTACGGAAGAAAACTTGAGAATTCCTACCAGAACTCAGTTACCAAAAGGCTGGAAGCATCACCGTTTTCATGTTAGCAAACATCCGTAACAAGGACACTTCAAGTCCTTGCCTTAGCCCAGACCAAAACAGAATGACAACTCTATGGGAATAAGCAGAAGGATTTCATAAGAACTAAGAACACAACTGGAGAGCCCCCTGACTAGTAGCCACCATTACCAGGTTAAAACTATGCTGACCTCTCTAGCAATGCTATCTTGAGGGCTCTGCAATTCCAAGGAGGAGCCCATGACTTCATTTCAGTGAAGGGGCAACTTAAGAACAAGTGAGGGATTCTTACTAGGTACCTTTCTAAGTTAATGGATATTTCATCAAACTTGTACTATTTCCCTAAATTCTAAATATGCTACCTGAGAGAAGAGGCTCTCAAATCATTAACCACCCACACACTACATAGTTTTCATCATCTCTCTCATAGAAAAATATGCCATTAAAAGAATGCCAGTTTCTTATTTGTCTTTCATACTTTCCAAAATGTGGCTCTTCCTTGGGTTTCAACAATGACTGCTGAACAGAGATAAACGGAGTTATTTTAAGAAACTACAACTAGATCCTTTCATGCGTCAAAGCAAAATCCCAAAATAAATTCTAAACTTTGAAAAGTTGGCTAAAAGAATCTTGATTTCCTGTCCCCCTAGGATCCACCTGCTTGCTAATTTGATTACAGAAATATAACTTTTAAAATGCGAAGGGTAATTTTAATCTCATCAGCCAGCATTTGCCAAAATGTAATATGCACTCAATAGGATTAATAATAGTGGTTCTTTTTCCTAAAGTTCTTCAGCCTGGCTCCTAAGAGACAGAAAGAGGGAAAGCCTGTCTATGTAAACCAAATGCTCCTATTAAAACCAGGGAGCAACACTTTGAATCACTTATTATTTTGAGTCATCACTACAAAACTACTTGCTCTCCACCATGTTATATGCTGGTTATGTCAAATCCTCATTCAGTTTCAAACTTCTCAGATATTAAGAATTTAAACCTTGGGGCGCCTGGCTGGCTCGTGCTAAAGCATGCAACTCTTGACCTCCGAGTCATGAGTTCCAGCCCCATGTTGGGTGCAGAGTTTTAAAAAAATTATAAAGAATTTGAGCCTTGTAGAAATAAAAACGAGGCTGAAAACAAAGGAATCCTGCCCTACAGAGCAAATATTTATTCTGTATCTAAATAAGCAGATTAGGGATGTACCAAAATGGGATTTTTAAAAAATAAAATGTGCCATTCCTTTTCATTATGAGGATAAAGATGTATCCCATTATGTGTATGGTATCACACAGAGGTGTATGGTATCACCAAACAAAAACAATTCATTCAGGTTTCTGTTTCAAATAATTTTCTAAATTCGCCAAAATGAAATCTAGTAAGTCAAAAGGACCTCATTTCTAAGGATTCTTGGATTGTAAACAGAATTTTTATTTTTTTAAAGATTTTATTTATTTATTTGACAGGGACACAGCAAGAGAGGGAACGCAAGCAGGGGAAGTGAGAGAGGGAGAAGCAGGCTTTCCACGGAGCAGGGAGCCCAATGCGGGGCTTGATCCCAGGACCCTGGGATCACGACCTGAGCGGAAGGCAGACGCTTAACGACTGAGCCACCCAGGTGCCCCGAAACAGAATTTTTAAAGGGACACCATTTCAGGAGAGTCACTTGGCTCAGTCAATGACCTTTATCCTTAAACGGGGAGTGGCAATTTCATGATCTTGAGTAGTATGAAAAATATGTCCCTTAAACCTGTAAACACCACAGTCAGCTAATGGCTTTTGACAGTCTATATTTATTGTATCAAATATAAGCTCAACTACATTTGATTTGATTAAAAAATCAGGACAAGCTACTCTAATTCCAAAGAAGAGCCAAGGATTACTGAAAATGAAAGGGCACTGTATGTGGCACTAAAACTGTATTAAAATGGGAATGCCAAGGGCGCCTGGGTGGCTCAGTCGGTTAAGCGACTGCCTTCAGCTCAGGTCATGATCCTGGAGTCCCGGGATCAAGTCCCGCATTGGGCTCCCTGCTCAGCAAGGAGCCTGCTTCTCCCTCTAACCCTCCCCCCTCTCATGTACACACACTCTCTCTCTCTCTCATTCTCACTCTCTCAAAACAAATAAATCTTTAAAAAAATAAATAAATAAAATAAAATGGGAATGCCAAGTAATATTACAATCATGTACTTTCCAAATGCTACATGACATGAGAAAACTGACAAAACCTGAATGCTTTTCAACAGCTCTTTCCCTTTTCTTATCCAAGAAGATAAAATATAAATACTGCTATAATATATTCAAATATTTATGGATATGGCTAGCTACCAAAGAGTTTATGTTCCTCCAACTTTGCACAGCTGAGGGTATCAGTGGCACATTAAATGTTATAAAGTAACTTCAAGAATCAGTGCAAATATGTGTTACATTTCTACTGTGTGTAAATCTCTCTTCAAAACACAGGCTAAGTTTAAAAAGAAAAAAAAATGAGTTGCTTATATTTGAAAACCAGCACTACCAATTTTAATCACCTCATTTCTATAAAACAATATGTCATCTACCTGCCACTCAGACATCTAGCATCCTTACCCAAAAAAATGCAAATTTTTAAGACATGAAGAAGCTATTGGTTTTTGAGAGCCTACTCTGTGCCAAACACTGTGTTAGCTATCCTATACCAGTGCTTCTCAAACTATCTGTGGCAAAGAACTGGGTTTGGGTTTTTTTTTTTCCTAATCTACTGCAGAACAAAACTTTTGTAAAATGCAATAAAAAAAAGTTACTACAAAAATAATGTGGGGAGGGTGCCTGGGTGGCTCAGTTGGTTGAGCGACTGCCTTCGGCTCAGGTCATGATCCTGGAGTCCCGGGATCGAGTCCCGCATCGGGCTCCCTGCTCGGCGGGAAGTCTGCTTCTCCCTCTGACCCTTTCCCCTCTCATGCTCTCTCTCTATCTCATTCTCTCTCTCAAATAAATAAATAAAATCTTTAAAAAAAAATAATGTAGGGAAAAAAAGGCACAAACTACAAATCCCAAGCCTTATTATGTTCAACAGATACAAAATTAGTCTGGCAAACTGTTATGAAGTTTCTAAATGCTTCACTCTCAATTTCTGTACTTACCTTGTCATTACGGGTTCATGGTATGCAGACCACACTTTGAATAGCACTGCTCTATATGCCAACTATTTATTTTCCAAAGTACTTTTAAGAGCCTCCAACTCTTACTATTAACCGCAATAGGCTAAAAAGAAAACATTGCCCTCTGAAAAAAAGCTGGATTAAGTGATCTTAAGATCCTTTGAGCCCCACCAACTGTATGATTCTGAATGCTGAAGATGTGATGTGATTGGTGAGTAGAATCCTCATTGCCTAATGACAGCCATTTTTGTCACACACACGGAGTGACTGAAAGAGGAAAGGCGATAAAAAGACAGGAGAATAAGCTCAGAGAAAAGGAATGAGAATTTAACTGGGACGCAAACTCCCAAAGTGAGGAGATGTGGGTGAGCAAGAGGGAGGAAACGCCGACTGCAAGAGCATTCACTTGGGAGCATTCAGGGTGGAAGTTCTCCTACCAATCAGTTTCTGAAAATCAAACATAGTGATCATTAAATCTAAGTCATGAAAAAAAAGGTTTAAATATCTTATAACCAAGAAATGGAAGTTCTGGCAGGTGGCAGAGCTGGGCTAAAAGTTTCGAGATGTGTCAATGCTAAAGCCTAGAGGGTTAACCTCTAGGCTCATTCACACATCCCCTGAAGATGCCTGCGTTTTACAATTCCAGTTTCTCTGTCACTGACTCAGTACACTATCCTTCTGTAAATCCCAAAGGGTACCATATTCTGTGTGGCCCCACATGTTAACATGCATTCTAAAAACAACAGGCAAAAGAAAGAGCCATGTAATATAGCATTTTATACACTTTTAAAAGCCAATCCTGTGCAAAATATGTATTTATCATTTAAGTGCCTGTTTAACTCCAGAAGCGGGAAGGGTGACATTTCAGCACCAAACTGAACAACTCAGAGAAAGATAAATCTGTAGGGGGGGGCGCGTGGGTGGCTCAGTCGGTTAAGCGGCTGCCTTCGGCTCGGGGTCATGATCCTGGGGTCCTGGGATCAAGCCCCACGTCTGGCTCCCTGCTCAGCGGAGAGCGTGCTTCTCCCTCTCCCTCTGCCTGCCACTCTGCCTAATTGTGCTATCTCTGTCAAATAAAGAAAGAAAATCTTAAAAAAAAAAAAAAAGATAAATCTGTAGGGTCAGAATTTGGGAGCACTGTTCTAGTTAACACTGTATGTCCTCCCAATTATGTGGAATTACCACATAGTCTTGCAACCAGAGAACCTTTGAACTAAAAGTCCTCTGTGTCCTTTGACACGGTACTTGAAGTATCTATTTGTACTCTCAGCAACTGTGCTAAGTATGTAACTATGGATCTAAAAGGATTCATTATTTTAGTCATTTCAAAGCTTTCCCACTGGTCTGCTAACAGAACTAAAGCTGCCCTTGGTGATATGGCTGTTTTTGTTTTCTAATATGGCAAGTTTCTGATTATTTCATTCTTTAAAGGTTTCAAAAATACCATCTCTATCACCTATGTAGACTGTTGCCTTATGGAAGCTTATTTTGTCCAGAGAGACAAGCAAAGGCCCTGAGGAAGGGAACCTTTGGGACCTGCCAGCCTGATCTATGATGAACACCAGAAGGCCCAAGTGGCCGCAGTGGAGTGAAGGGAAGAAGGGGACACAGCAAAAGCCGAGGTCAGAGAGGGATCTGCTGTGCATTGGCTTGTATGTGCATCTTCTACCTCTGGGGGACACGGACCAGCTAGTAACACTGGCTGCAGCTGGGGGGACAGGGCTAGGAAGAAGACCTTTCCCTGAATTTCCTTTTGAACCTTTGAAATCTTGAACTATATATTGCTTTCCTAAAATTTTTAATTAAATAAAGCACCTCTTGAAGGAAAGACTACACATATAACTTATGTATTCTATTACATGACAGGAAATAAGAACTTTATGCATATAAAAATGATCAAACAATGCCATCATTGTATACAGTTAGAGCACAGTTCTGAAGGCTCACATTCTGACTTAGAGTAAATAATCTTAGACGGTTATATATGTGTGTTGCAGCCTACTTAGAAGAGTCTCACTATAAAAAACAATTTCTCTAATTTTTAAAGCTTTTCAACAAAACTGACTATTCAACTAAATATCCAAATAGAGGATTGGGTAAATAAATCATTGAACATCCACATAATGAAATACTACACAGACTTTAATATCTATGCAGTATTAAAAACTATGTTCTCAACAATATTGAAAATGGAGAAATGTCCTCCAAACAGCATCAATATTAAGTGAAAAGGACAAGACACAAAATGTATATACAATGATCTTAATTGCCTAGAATATGCCTGTGTGTAAGTGTACATGCATACAAAAATGTCTGGAGGACAATACATGAAAATATGAACTATACTTATCTCTAGGTGGTAGTAATATAAGTGATTTTATTTTCTTTGCATTTTACTACATCTTGTAAATTTTCTAAAATTCTTTTTTTTTTTAAGATTTTATTTATTTGAGAGAGAGCAGGAGCAGGGTGGGGGGCAGAGCGAGAAGAAGAAGCAGACTCCCCGCTGAGCAGGGAGCCTAATGTGAGACTCAATCCCAGGACCCTGGGATCATGACCTGAGCTAAAGGCAGACGCTTAACTGACTGAGCCACCCAGGCATACCAAAGATTTTATATAATCTCTACACCCAATGTGGGGCTCAAACTTACAACCCCAAGATCAAGAGTCGTATGCTCTACTGACTGATGCAGCCAGGCGCCCCAAGATTTTCTAAAATGCTAACATTTTAATTTAAAAATTTTAAAGTACTTTATAATGATTTAAATAAATTATGACTAAGAGCCTTATCATGCTAATCAGTAACTGATCATGCTAAATTCGATAAAATAACTTCATGACAGTTTCAGCCCGCAAGGCACTGCCATTCCATAAAAGCTGATGAATGGACACATTTCACTGAAATCCCTGGAAAAAAAAAAAACCTCTACATGGAAATGTTCAAAATAAATACAGTAAATACCAAGTTCAGGGCACATGGCTGTCTCAGTGAGTAGAACATGCAACTCTTGATCGTGGGGTTGCGAGTTCGAGCCCCACGCTGGGTACAGAGATTACTTAAAAATAACATCTTAAAAAAATAGTGTTCAAGTTCACTACCTCTAACCATAGAACAACCAAGTTAAAAAAAAAAATTCAGTCGAATTAAGATTTTTAGAATAATGATCAAAGCAAGGTATTTTCAATTAACTCCATCTCATCTAGCTGTTTTCACAAATCTCTCAGGAATTCATTATTCTCTATGCAAAATTTGTTAGGCTCTATACAAAATCAAGGTTTTTTTTTTTTTTAAGACTTTATGTATTTATTTGTCAGAGAGAGAGAAAGAGCACAAGCAGGGGGAGCGGCAGGCAGAGGTAGGAGCAGGCTCCCCACTGAGCAAGGAGCCCGACACGGGACTCGATCCCAGGACCCCAAGATCATGACCCGAGCCAAAGGCAGACATTTAATCGACTGAGCTACCCAAGCGTCCCCAAAATCAAGGGTCTTAAAGCCATATTGCTTATCCACATTCCAGCATAAACAACATTTATGACAACTGCTGTGATGTGTTCTCTCTTATCTAAAGTGTAAAGCATAACTGCAATTAAAATTCCTAGTCTCACCTACACTACTTTAGTTCATCAAAAATAACTACCTATTCTTATCTTATTCTCCATGAACCTATGTCCTCAACTCATGATATTATTTATTAAATCCCACCCTTTCAAATTTGTTCCAAATGCTCTTTTTAGCATTCAGTTCAATCCACATCTAATGTTTGAGCTTTGTTAGTAGGTACACCATAATGTACACTAAGAAGTGGTTAACCTCCAAGAGATTATAATGTAGTAAGGGAGATCAAGCATGCAAATAAATAACTTTATAAGGCAGTGTAAGAAATAGAGAGGGTGGGCTCCTGGGTGGCTCAGCTGGTTGAGCGTCTGCCTTTGGCTCAGGTCATGATCTCAGGGTCCTGGGATCAAGTCCCATATCGGGCTCCCTGCTCATCAGGGAGTCTGCTTCTCTCTCTCAAATAAATAAATAAAATATTTTAAAAAAATAGAAAGGGTGACAATTTCTAACCGTATGCATCATGAAAATTTCATGGAGGACTGCCATTTGATCTGCATCTTGAAGGATAAAGACTAGGGTTCCAAAAGTGGAGTTTGGACTCCCCAGGGCAATGGAACCCTATGAGCCAAGACTGTAGGAGAGAATGCAGAAAGTGAGTTTGTGAAATATATGGTCCCTGGGGGGCTAGAGAGTAATGAGCTAAAAGGCAGGAAAGGCAGAATGGAACCAAATCATAGCAACCCTGAATTATTTTTTTAGTTCAAGGGAAATGGGAAACCACTGAAGGTTTAGGCAAGGAGGTAACGTAACTGTTAGCTTTAGGAAGATTACTCTGGCAGCCATGTGTAGTCCTGGCTGTGTAGCTGTTATTTAAAATAGTAGCCATTAGGGTGCCTGGGTGGCTCAGTCGTTAAGCGTCTGCCTTCGGCTCAGGTCATGATCCCAGGGTCCTGGGATCAAGTCCCACATTGGGCTCCCTGCTCAGCGGGAAGCCTGCTTCTCCCTCTCCCACTCCCCCTGCTTGTTTTCCTGCTCTCACTGTCTCTCTCTCTCAGATAAATAAATAAAATCTTTAAAAAAATAAAATAAAATAAAATAAAATAATAGCCATTAACTACTGTCTCAGAGATAACAGGTTATCAGCTCAAGTGCTACCTAAATAGCAGATGTACAGTGGAAAATCACTCAGAACTAGAGTCCTAACCCCAGCACTAACTAATTACATGACCTTGGACAAATCACTTGGCTTCTCAAAACTTTTTTCCTGAAATATCTCCTCTACTGCTTCATAGAACCACTGAATGGATGAAATGCAAATAGTGTAAATGAAAACCCCCAGAAGATTTGCTGGTCTTGTGGTCTCTGTCACAACCATTCAACTCTGCATTGTAGCATGAAGGCAAATATGTAAATGAACTAGTTTCGTCTCAATAAAACTTTATTTATAAAAACAGACTGCCAGATATGACCCTGAGGGCCATAGTTTGCTGACCTCTGTATAAAGAAGTGCTGTCCAATAGAAATATGTTAGACATATATGAAATTTAATATTTTCCAGGAGCTACAATTAAAAAGGTAAAAGGCGGGGGCGCACCTGGATGGCTCAGTCGGTTAAGTGTTCGACTCTTGATTTCAGCCCAGGTCATGATCTCAGGGTCATGAGAATGGAGCCCTGGGTTAGGCTTTATGCTGGGCATGGAGCCTGCTTAAGAGTCTCTCTCTCCCTCTGCCCCTCCCCCCACACCAGCGCTCTCTCTCTCTCTCTTTCTCTCTCTCTCAGATAGATAGATAGATAGATAGATAATAAAAAATAAAAAGGTAAAAAAGGGGTGCCTGGCTGGCTCAGTCAGGAGAGCATGCAACCCTTGATCTTGAGGATATAAGTTCAAGTCCCACATTGGGTGTAGAGATTACTTAAAAATAAAATCTGTAAAAAAAAAGTAAAAAGAAAGAGATGAAATTAATTTTAATATATTTTAATTTAAATAATAGTATATTTTACTTAATGCATTATCCAAAATATTTTCATTTCAATATTTAATCAATATAAAATATTGAGATCCTTTACATTCTTTTTTTACATGAAGTCTTCAGAATCTGATGTGTATTGTACACTTTTAGCACATTTCAATCCCAAGTAGCCACATTTCAAGTGAGCACAATGGCCACATGTGAGTAGTAGCTACCAACTGGAGAACACAGTTCTGGAGGCTATTTAAGTAAAACTTCTGAACTTTGACAATACAAACACAAAATAACAATTTGAACAATAAAAGAAACCAGAAGTATATAATTGTACTCTATAGAAAAATGAAAGCAAAATGAACCTAGGATTTTAAAAATGTTTCCCCTGGAATACCAACTACCAACTATTACTGGTTGTGGCCACCTATCTAAAATGGCTCTTTAGGGGTGCCTGGGTGGCTCAGTTGTTAAGCGTCTGTCTGCCTTCGACTCAGGTCATGATCCCAGGAACCTGGGATCGAGCCCCGCATCGGGCTCCCTGCTTGGCGGGAAGCCTGCTTCTCTCTCTCCCACTTCCCCTGCTTGTGTTCCTTCTCTTACTGTGTCTCTCTCTGTCAAATCACTCAGTCAATCAATCAATCAATCAATCTTAAAAAAAAATGTGGTCACTTTTATTTCAGAAAATTGCAAACTATGCTGGTCTTCAGCAAACTTGAACTAAAATAGAGATGCTGGGAGAAAGAAAGGTTATCTCAGGGGTCCTTCATTTGCTTTTGATGAAGCCTGTCGACCCTTCTCAGATAACGTTTGTAAATGTGTAAAATAAAATATCTGGGATTAATAAACTCCAATTACAGTATACTGAAATACAGTTACCAAAATGCTTTATTTGTGCTATCAATATAGGAGCTTCATTCTCAGTATATTGAATAACAAGATCCATTATTTACCATAATTTCTAAGTGATCGTGAGCATAAACAATACTTCAAGATATGTTCAACAACTACAATATGATATGAAAATATCTATGATTTCAGGGGCGCCTGGGTGGCTCAGTCGTTAAGCGTCTGTCTGCCTTCGACTCAGGTCATGATCCCAGGGTCCTAAGATCGAGCCCGGCATCGGGCTCCCTGCTCAGCAGGAAGCCTGCTTCTCCCTCTCCCACTCCCCCTGCTTGTGTTCCCTCTCTCGCTGTGTCTCTCTCTGTCAAATAAATACAATATGATATGAAAATATCTATGATTCCAGGGGCGCCTGGGTGGCTCTGTCATTGGGCGTCTGCCTTCAGTTTAGCTCATGGTCCCAGGGTCCTGGCATCGAGCCCCGCATCACATTAGGCTCCCTGCTCCACGGGAAGCCTGCTTCTCCCACTCCCCCTGCTTGTGTTTCTGCTCTTGTTATCTCTCTAAATAAATAAATAAATAATTAAATCTTTTAAAAAAAAAGAAAGAAAGAAAATATCTATGATTTCAACTGGTTGTACAAAGTTACAGGTTCTGCTAGTACTACTAGGATTCTACTATATTCACAATTGAAGGAAATGCTGAATTTCATCTAAGGTATGAGTAAATGAAGATAAAATTTTCCCCATTCTAGCTCACAAAACCCCTGAATTCTATAGATGGTGTCTGGATTCTATTTTCAGGTTCAGAACCTCTAAAGGAAAGGAAACTCCTTTATTATAAGCTCAAAACATGCTTCCTCCAAAGTTCCACATGTATATTTTTACCTTTCCACCCATTTTGCTCCTTTCTAGATTAAATAAACCAGTAGTTGTCATTCAGCTACACCACGACTAGATGATCAGAAAGAAATCAGAATCAAGAAATAAAGGTCATTCTTCTATTACGTACTACTATTTTGATGAAAATATGTTGACACAGATTGTCCTTTAACATTCTTAATTATTTTATTTCAACAGTAAGAAAAGCAAACATATGAATAGAGATAGGAGGTCCAGATTTTCTAGTCTGCCCTGTAGTTATATCTATTATATTAATCTTTGTTCGTTTGAAATCAGTAATGCAAACTATAAAGCACAAGGCAAATACAGTAAACACAGAAAAGATCCATTACAAATACAAGCTGAACGTTAATATTTTGTTGGTATAAAACCACTACTTGAATGACGCTTCTGTAGTTATTAGAATTACTAAACCTATGATTTGCATAAAATGGTTTGCAAATTACACATCTCCTTATCGTTAATCTAAAATTGCTACAAACTGTGCTATGACCTAGTAATTCAGCCAACCGCAAGTTTCAGTAGAAACATGAGGGATTCAAGTGTGTCCACCCCAAGTGTCCCATCATGGAACATTAATTATTCTACAATTCTACTTAATAGCACTTTATAAACTCAAAGCTCCTCAGAAATATTCAACATTATCAGGAGAGGAATCATACAGCAAGATAAAAATCCCCTTAAGTTATAAACTGTCAGTAGTAATGGATCGCAGAAACACACTTTAATAACCACTACAAATATAAAATTTACAAAACTTTATCAAATAACGCTAAACATTAAAAATGTTTTGGCCTCTGGGGCGCCTGGGTGGCTCAGTCGTTAAGCGTCTGCCTTCGGTTCAGGTCATGGTCCCAGGGTCCTGGGATCGAGCCCCGCAATCGCATCGGGCTCCCTGCTCCGCGGGAAGCCTGCTGCTCCCTCTCCCACTCCCCCTGCTTGTGTTCCCTCTCTCGCTGTGTCTCTCCCTGTCAAATAAATAAATAAAATCTTAAAAAAAAAAATGGTTTGGCCTCCTCTAAACTGGAATTATCTTTAAAATAGCAGATGTGGAGGTGCCTGGGTGGCTCACTCGGTTGAGCGTCTGACTCTTGATTCCGGCTTAGGTCTTGATCTCAGAGTCCTGGGATCAAGCCCCAGGTCAGGCTCCCCACTCAGCGCGAAATTTGCTTATCTTCCCCTCCCTCTCTTCCTCCCCTCCTCCCTCCCCTCCTCCCTCCCTCCTCCCCTGCTTGCACTGTCTCTAAAATAAATAAATAAATCTTTTTAAAAAATAAAATAAAATAGCACATGTGGGGTGCCTGGCTGGCTCACTCAGTAGAGCATGCAACTCTTGATCTTAGGGTTATTTAAAAAAATAGCAGATGTGAGGAAAAAGCAGTAAGGTACAACACGATAATTATAATACATCCATAAATTACTACGCAGCCATTAAAAATTATGTTTTTAGGGCGTCTGGCTGGCTCAGTTGATAGAGCATATGACTTTTTTTTTTTTTAAGATTTTCTTTATTTATTTGACAGAGAAAGAGCACAGACAGGGGGAGTGGGAGAGGGAGAAGCAGGCTCCCCATTAAGCAGGGAGCCCAATGTGGGGCTTGATCCCAGGACCCTAGGATCATGACTCGAGTCGAAAGCTCAACTGACTGAGCCTCCAGGCACCCTGAGCATGCGACTCTTAAACACAGGGTTATGAGTTCAAGCCCCACGTTGGGTGTAGAGATTACTTAAAAAAAAAATAAAATGAATAAAATAAATTATGTTTTTAAATCTAATTTGACAGAATTGCTCCCAATAAGTGATTAAAGGATAAAAACAGTATATAGCATACAATCTCAATTTTGTTTATATATAAAAATATGAACTGAAGGAAACTGAAAAATTAATTAATTAATATAACTATTTCTGGATGGTACAAATAATATTTCTTTTCTCTCTTACACAATAGGTGTTTTCTCTATTTTCTACAACATCCGTGTATTACTTCTTTATAAGCAAAAAAGTTTTGCATAACATAAAAATACCATCAACTTAATGTCATTTTTCATAGAGGTTAAAAAGAAATGTAGAATTACCCTTTATACTGGCATATAAGAGAGAAAATTTTAAGACAGTCTGTGTCTAAACAGTCTGCCTAACAACTACCATGCACTCTGAACACACTTCAGGGGCCAGTGTGTCTCTTCCCAGAGTGGGCAGCTCCCTGGCACAGCTCGAGTCTGGCAGCCTCCCCAGACCATCAGAATAAGAAGTTGCTCTCTCCTGCCTAAATATGGACATGGTCTGTATTAACTGGATTACAGACCAAAATGAGTATATGTCAGGAGCAAAGAAGATCAAGCTGCAAGAGAGGTCCTCTGAAGTGAAGTGATAAGAGCTAGGCAGCACTAGCAGAACACTCTGGCTTCTTTCAGCTGACCGTGGTCCAGCCTGTATCTCCAGGTACCCAACTACATCTAGTGGCTTCCTCTTTTGGAGTGAAAGCCATTGCCTTAAGCAAATGATAAAATTAAGCAAATCCATGAGTTCTAAAATAATCTCTATGAGGGTGTAAGGAAGAGAGGTCCTACCAAACACTGTTACTTGGGAGTATAAACTAATGTGGTCACTTTAGAGAGCAATTTGGCAATATCTATTAAAATTTAAAATGGTCACCTATGACCCAGCAATTCTGCTTCTCAGGAACTGCTCTAGAGAAATATTCCAACACGTGCACAACAGGCATGCAAGGGTATGAACTGAAGGACTGGTTTTAATAGTGAAAAATTGAAGGGGGGGGCTGGGTGGTTCGGTCTGTTGAGTGTCTGACTCTTGGTTTTGGCTCAGGTCATGATCTCAGGGTCATAGAATCCAGGCCCCCTTCAGGCTCTGCACTTAGCGCAGGGTCTACTTGTCCCTCTCCCTCTGCTCCTCCCCGCCCACTCTCTCCTTCTCTCTCAAATAAATAAATAAATAAACAAAATCTTTTTCAAAAATAGTGAAAAACTGAAAACAACCAAAATACCCATTGTGGCAGCCTGAAAAATGCACCCCCCAACCAGATATTTTTTTTTTAAGATTTTATTTATTTATTTGACAGAGAGAGAGAGAGAGAGAGCACAAGTAGGCAGGCAGGCAGGCAGAGGCAGAGGGAGAAGCAGGCTCCCCGCTGAGCAGGGAGCCCGACGTGGGACTCGATCCCAGGACCCTGGGATCATGACCTGAGCCGAAGGCAGACGCTTAACCGACTGAGCCACCCAGGCGCCCCCCCCCAACCAGATATTTAAGTCCTAATCCCCAGGACCTATAAATGTGACCTTGGATGGCAAAAAGGACTTTGCAGAAGTGATTAAATTAAGGATCTTGACATGGGGAGATGAGCCTGGATTATCTGCGGGGGAAGGTTGGGGAGACAGGGTACTCACAGGGGTCCTTACAAAAGGGATGCTGGAGGAGCCAGTCAGAGGAGAAGACATGTGATGACAGATCTGAGACCAACGCCACACACTCTGAAGATGGAGGAAGGAGCACTAGAAGCTATGAACAAGGCCAGGGAACAGATTCTCCCCTAGAACCTGCAGAAGGAACCAGACCTGCCAGCAGCTGACTTTAGTCCAGTGAGACTGACTCATTTTAGACTTCCAGTCTCCACAAACATAAGAGTAAATATAGGAATAAATTTGTGTCATTTTAAGCCATTAAGTGTGTGATGACTTGTTAGCATAGCAACAGGAAATTAAGACACCCATCAGTCGGGGAATGGCTAAATAAGCTAGTATTTCTGGAGTCCCATGCAGCACTTAAAAAAAAAATGTGGTAGATCTGTATATGGAGACACAGGAAGATCAAAACATGTAATTGACTTAAAAAATTATGAAAATATATGTCTAGCATCACATCTTTCCTGTAAGACAGAAAAAAATAATAAAAAGTATATATGCACACAAACACACATAAAAGTACACATTCAAAAATGACCTTGGGGCACCTGGCAGGCTCAGTTGGTAGAGCATGCAACTTTGATCTTGGGGTTATGGGTTCAAGCCACCTTGGGTGTAGAGATTGCTTAAAAATAAAATTTTTTAAAAAATGATCTTAAAGAATACATTAAAAATTTGAGCACTGATTTATTTTTTTATTTTTTTAAAGATTTTATTATTTGACAGAGAGAGACACAGCCAGAGAGGGAACACAAGCAGGGGGAGTGGGAGAGGGAGAAGCAGGCTTCCCGTCGAGGATGTGGGACTCCATCCTGGGACCCTAGGATCATGACCTGAGCCGAAGGCAGACGCTTAATGACTGAGTCACCCAGGTGCCCCTAAAAAATATTTTAATGGATACATAAATCATGTTAAAAAATGCAGGATCAAAGTAATAGTTATACAATATCACAGTCTTCTATCCTTTTGAAGTAACCATGCATTTGTCCCATAGTTGATCACCTGCTGTTATTTACATTTGTCTACAACTATTGACTAAACATCTTACAAAGCAGACTACACTCCTTGTGTTCATCCCACAAGCACCACTGTAAAACAAGATGGAAAGAGGGGGAGGGAGGACAGAGCATGGGGCCCTTTCAGGACTTGACAAGCCTTTCATAATTATCACCACAGCCTTATTAGGAAAGAACAGGTGCACGACAATCCACCCAGTAGCCTGGGCCAACAGGTGGTACTTTGTGACAGTCAATATGGAAGCCAAGAAGACAGATAATAATCAAAACTGATTTATTTAGCAAGACCTTAGACATACAATTGGAGGAAAACTGAAATGAAGACTATTATCTCATCTGCCTAGCCATACTGCAAACAAATTGGGAAGGAAGAAAATTCCAGAGGGATCACACACACAAACACACACACACACACACACCCTACTATCTCCACTATCCACTACAAGAGAAAAAAAAATTCTGTCGATGGCACAGTTTTGCTTTCATATACAATGGGCAGCTGACTGGATATGCAAAAAACAACTTTCCAGCAACGTAGCACCTTATAAAGACAGTCCATACACACTGTAAGTACATAATCACATCCCTCCTTACCTAATCCTTACATTAACCCTATTATTACTCCCCTATTACAGATGATGAAGCGTCTAACATAATAATTTTCGAGCCTGGACCCTGGGCTAGAGTTAGATCTATTTCACTCTCAGCTTTGCTACTAATTGTATGATCTTTGTCAAGTTACTTCACTTCTGTGCCACAGTCTCCTTATTTGTAAAGTAAGGATAACCATAGTAACAACCTTGTAAGGTTTTTGTGAGGACTGAATGAGATAATGGATATGAAGTGCTTAGCACAGAGCCTGGCACACAACATGCTGACACTGTAGTCATGGCGGTAAGTAGAGGTGGGGACAATGATGACAAAGAAGTTGCAGTGGAAGAAGAAACCAGGGATTACTAAAGGTATGGAAATTGCCCAAAGTCACACAGCTAGTACAAGGCAGAGCTAGAATTTCAGTCCCAATCTGATTCTTTAAACCTGACTTTGACCTCTAGGCAATACTGCCTCCCACAGTCATAAGGTACTTCATTCTAACTTTATAGCTAGCCAGCCAAACCTGAGAGCTGGTTGAGCCATTTGTCCAAGCTCACAGAACCCTGCACGAAGATTCAGCGCCTCTTCTTCCAGTGCTCATTAATTACACTGTAATTAACTTTACTCGTAAGCAAAAGTAGTTTTATTCATTTATTCATTACCTCTTCCAAATTTAGAATTTGAAATTCTTTTTTTTTTTTAAGATTTTTATTTATTTATTTGACAGAGAGAGACACAGCAAGAGAGGGAACACAAGAAGGCAGAGTGGGGAGGGGAGAAGCAGGCTTCCCGTGGAGCAGGGAGCCCGATGTAGGGCTCAATGTGGGGCTCAATGTGGGGTTCAATGTGGGGCTCGATCCCAGGACCCTGGGATCAGACCCGAGCCAAAGGTAGACACTTAACAACTGAGCCACCCAGGCGCCCCAGAATTTGGAATTCTATAAAAGTACATAAACCGCTTCCAAAGGAATCTGACCAAAGGATAAACTGGCTGGTGGTATCCTCCTAGGAGAATAGATAAACATTTATAAATCTAAATTATCATCTCAAAGGTTTCATCTGAATGTGTCCTAAGTATTCAAAACCTTAACTTATTCCAGTTGATCAACTCCTCCCCTTACATAGCAAAACAACAAACAATAAACAACAACAAAAAAACCCTCCTGAGCCTTTTTTCATTTCATAAACAGTATCAGTAAAGCATTCTGGGCTTGCACGGGGTTTGTTCATTTGTTTTAATGAGATAGAACAGGCATACAATAAACTGCACATATTTAAAATGTACAATTTGATGAGTTTTGACATATGTATATATACAACTATGAAACCATCACCACAGTCAAAACAGGGAACACAGTCTTCACCCAAAAAGTTTCAAGTACTTTTGTAATCCCTTTTCCCATCCCTTCCAGTCCACCTTCATCCCCAGGCAACCACTGATCTGCTTCCTGTCACTACCAATTAGTTTGCATTTTCTGGAATTTCATATGAGTGAAATCTTACAATATGTATTCCTATTTGTCTAGCTTCTTCCACTCAGCATAAATCATACTTGTTTATCCATTCACCTGTTGATGGGCCTTTAGATTGTTTCCAGTTTTTGGCAAGCACAAATAAAGCTGTCATGAACATTCAGGTTCAAGTCTTTTTGTTGTTGTCGTTATTGTTTTTCATGTTCAAGTCTTTTGCATTGGTGTGAGCATGTGGGGATGGGGTGGGTTCTTATAAAAACCACAATGGAAAATAAGAAACATTAACTGAAATGTCTGAGTTCAAAATTAATCTAAACTGTAGGAAACAAAACATCTTGGCCAATTTGGGCAAGTCAATTAGCTTCTCTCTCAACATCCATATGTGCACGGCCTGTCCCCATTAGAGTTTGTAAAGAAAAATGAGATAGGAAGCAGAAACCTTTTAGAACTTCCACAAATAAGCTATTTTTTTCTTGTAAATTCCCTTAAAAAAAAAGACTAATGTTCTATGAAATTTAATGTAAAATGCAATATTTGAGTTGTCATTTGTTAAGTTTTTTAAAATTTCTCTTAAATTTATATTTATTTCACACTTAAAAATAATTTCCGGGCGCCTGGGTGGCTCAGTTGGTTAAGCGACTGCCTTCGGCTCAGGTCATGGTCCTGGAGTCCAGGGATCGAGTCCCACATTGGACTCCTTGCTCAGCAGGGAGTCTGCTTCTCCCTCTGACCCTCTTCCCTCTCGTGCTCTCTGTCTCTCATTCTCTCTCTCTCAAATAAATAAAAAAAATCTTTAAAAAAAAATAATAATTTTCTACATACTTTCACTTTCTGCCAACAACATGAAATTAAAATAAATACAGGTAGCTGTTTTTTTTTTAAGATTTTATTTATTTGTCAGAGAGAGAGACAGAACACAAGCAGAGGGGGAGGCAGGCAGAGGGAGAAGCAGGCTCCCCGCCAAGCAAGGAGCCCGATGCGGGAATCGATCCCAGGACCCTAGGATCATGACCTGAGCCGAAGGCAGCAGCTTAACCAACTGAGCCACCCCAGGCGCCCCTCAGGTAGCTATTTTAAACACCAAGAAAAAACCTCATTCTGCATTTCTAATGCATTCAAAGTCCTTATCTACCAGCTTTACCTGATCGGCATCCCCTGCGCCCCATCCTCTATCACCGTCCTCTTCCCCTTGGCTTACTGGGCTCAGAGCTCCAAACGAAGGATGCTAAGGATGCTTCCCTCTGAGGGACTTGGCTCTTGCTGTCCTCCGCCTAGGATGTACTTTCCCAAGCAGCCATATGGTACCCTCTCACCTCCTTCAGGCTCTGCTCAAGTGCCATTCTGTGCTCTCCTTTCTGCCCATCCTACATAAAAGGGAACTCTTCCCCACCATCACACCCTATTCCTCCTACCCAGCTATACTTGCCTCCCCAGCACTTATCATTTGAGGTAGTACATATACATATATACTTAATATGTATTTGATTATTTGTTATTGTCTATATCCTCCCACTAAAATAAAAGTTTTTTTAAGACAAAGATTTTATTGTATCCTCTGCTGCGTCCTCAATGCCCAGGACAGTGGGGCCTGCCCGCTTCTGAATTCCACAAATACTTGTTGAAGAAATTTGATTACACACTATTTATTGATTTAAAAAAAATAAATTCTGAGGGGCTTGGCTGCTCAGTCAGAAGAGCATGTGATTCTTGATCTCAGGGTCATGAGTTCAAACCCAACCTCGCGTGTAGAGATTACTAAAAAAAATAAATAAATAAACTTAAAAAAACACTTCTGTTTAAAATTCACTAGGAAGAAAATTTTTAATTCAAATACTGTGCTAGTGCTTAAATTAAAATGCTAAGTCAATGTTGATCCACTTCATAGGATGGGTTCTTTTTTCAAATTGACATTTAACTTTGAGCAGCACTTACAAAGTGAAAAGAACACTGGAATTCAAAGGCAGGAAAGCCAGGATCTAGTCATCTGTCCTGTCATAACTAGCTTCACTACCCAGTCATAACCTCTCCTGATCTCAGACCACTTCTCTCTAAACTGAGGAAAGTGATTATCTCCAAGGCCCCTTCTTGCTCTAAAATTCTAAGACTCTACTGCAGTTAGTGCACACTTATGCATTAAGGTTGCCAATCATAAATTAGTCAGCTTAATCCAAATTTGTCCTAATCCAAAACTGTCAACTGAAGGATTCTATCTAACTAGAAAACACTGTGAAAAAATGGCCATTGGTTAGCCAGATGTCCACTGGAAGGAGAGGGTTAGAAGAATGTACCTCATAGGGGTGGCAGCATTTCAACAGTTTTTTTATTTATTTAAAGATTTTATTTATTTATTTGAGAGAGAGAGACAGAACATGAGCAGGGGGAGTGGGAGAGGGAGAAGCAGACTCCCAGCTGAGCAGGGAGCCCGATGCAGGGCTCAATCCTGGGATGCCAGCATCATGACCTGAGCCGAAGGCAGACACTTACTGACGGAGCCACCCAGGTGCCCCTCAAAAGTTAGTTTTTTAAAAAAGCTGATGACTGGGTGTTATACGAAAACAAGGAATCATGGATCACCACATCAAAAACTAATGATGTACTGTATGGTGACTAATATAATAAAATAAAATTTTAAAAAATCAAAGAAAAATGCAGATATAATGAAAAAGCAAAAAAAATATATAAATAAATAAATAAGCTGATGAACCTCTAATCTGCCTCAAATATGAAAAAAATACATTACTAGAAAGGACATAAAAATATGTTTATTACCCTATCTTTAGCCACTTATGAAATTTTAGATAATTACAAATATAAGTATCATACATGCAAGGAGGATATTATGATCAGGAGGAGATGTATTAGGGACGAACAGACTTGGGTTAATGTTCAGGCTCTCTGTGTGTGATCTTGAGGAAGTCACATACTTAACTCTGCATTTTGCTTGCCTCATCTGCACAATGGGTGCAACATTTATAGTTGTTACAATAGGTAACAGTAGTTAGCTACTAGGATCCTTTTAAGAACTTAATAAGATGATGTCTGACACACAGAATATCCTTAATCAATATTATTATTAAATAACTAAATGTGAATACACCCTTGCAAAGACAAATCTAACAGCCACAAAACATTCTTAGCTATTCATTTCTACTGATACAATATAGCCTATATAACATACAGAAAGAAATGAAAAAAGTTCTTCACCACTGACAGTCATATTTATTACCCATACACATACTGGTTTCTGAAAGGTCAGAACATACATTTTCTTTAAGAGTTTTTAAAATTCTACCAAGCCAGGGAGGTTTTCTTTAAGATCATTCTTCTGTGGAAAGAGGTGACAAATACTCAATACATTTATGCAGTAAACATCTTAGGAAAGCCAACCTAAGAGCTCAGGTATTTTTAACTACTCCTACCTTTTTAATCCTAAAAATAAATATATTACATACTATAAAATTTTAGGATCTGTGAACTTAGTCTCTAAGAAACAAAGAGCATCCACTTCCCACATTTCACATTCAACAAAGTCAATTAAATAAAAAGATTCCACCATCATAGCATAATACCCTTTGAGCTTTCAAGCCGATAAGACACTCAGACACTTGCTTTTTCTAGAATAGGCCCAAATGAGACACAAGAAAACCATAATCCTATGTTAGGAATTCCCTATCAACTGGTATCTTCCCTTTTGGGTGGCCAGACTGTAAAATAAGTCAATTAAGAGTTCACAATGGGAATGCTGCAACCTCAACCTCAAATCCAGACACAAAACACAGTGGAACGCATTCACATCTCAAGCACACCCAAACATCTTGGCCGACGCGATCTGATCACTACCGTTTCCAGAAACACACAGCAATGGGTTTTAATCCATTTCTATAAATGTTCCTTGTGCTGAAAGCCGAAGTGCATGCAAAACCGCAAAATACGAAAGATTCTTCGCATTCCGTTTTTAGCCAGAAGACAGGCCATCCTCTCTGCGCCCTGCCCCAGAGAGTCCTCCTTGCGACAGCAAGAATTTCATGACACCCCATGCTACATACACATCAAAATATCACCCCACAAAGTGGAGGGGGTGCAGCGTCAGCATCGGCTGGCCTCGATGAAATGATACTGCCAGTATTCCCACCTCTGGGCAAACACGAAACCAAGTGAAGTCGGTGGAAAGTTCTCATCAACCGAGCATATTTGGTTTCCTTCTGCCCCCAAACCCAGCAGCAACACAAAAACGGAGATTTCCTTTTGCACCTGCCACAGCTCCTGAGCTTCGGCTTCTCGGAGACCCCCGAGCTCACGAAAAAGGCCTTGAGGCCTAAAGCGCCCGTGACCCTTTGCGGAGAGCGCACGGAGGGCCCCTGTAGCATCACCCTCGCTGTCCACACTGCCCGCTTCCCTGAC
Source organism: Callorhinus ursinus (assembly GCF_003265705.2). Classification (NCBI taxonomy): domain Eukaryota; kingdom Metazoa; phylum Chordata; class Mammalia; order Carnivora; family Otariidae; genus Callorhinus; species Callorhinus ursinus. Next base: position 8,756,207 of record NW_027397103.1, on the reverse strand, counting down.
AAAGGCCCCGTGTCAATCCGAGGCACGACACAGAGAAGTTGCTGGATTGCCCATCACGGACCGACAGCTGCCAATACCCTCCCCCGGGGGAAAGAAAAATCAACATAGAACTGGGAATGAGAAAGGGGGAGGTATACAGCGTTAAAATTAAAATGTCCCCAAAGCTAAGCAACCTGGGTGTGCCCTGGAAGTGAGTCCAGGGGGTCCATGGGGGAGGGGAGACAGAGCCTGGGAGGCGACGGTGGCTCTTCCAGGGCGTGAAGGCCGTGCCGGGTGATAGTCTAATAAAATGCCGGGTGTCAGAACGCTCAGAATGAAACCACAAATCCAATACCCGGCGGGCTTGAGGCCCCGAGGAGGCAGGGAGGCGGGCGGGCTGCGGATCTACAGCCGAGGCCCCCCACCTGTCCTCCCCGCGCCCACACACCTGCCGGGGCAGCCTTCGGGGGGGTCTCGGGGTGGGGGTGAGGCAGAAATGTGATGGCCCGACCCCGGGGATGCCGGGCGGGTGGGCTCATCTGCTGCCAGCCGCCGGGGAGCAGCCTCGCTCACCTCCAAGTCGGTGTCGGCGGCCTCCGGGGCCCCGAGGATCTCGCTGGGCAGCTCGGCCAGGTCGGTGACCCGGATCAGCCCGTCGTGCAGGAAGATGGTCTCCTCCTTCACTGAGAGCCACTGCGCCGAGTCCGCGGCCGCCGCCGCCGCAGCTGCCGCGGCCGCAGACGAACCCATGGCCCCGGCTGAGGGGTTGACGGTGAGAGGCAGCCGCCCGGCCCGGGGGAGACGCGAGCAGGAGCCGCCGAGATCACCAGTCCATAGCAGCAGCCGCCGCGCCCGCCTGCAGCGCCCCGCTCGCAGCCTCGCCTGTGCAGCTCCGCCCTAGGCGGTCCAAGCCGCCATCCCCCCACCCCCGGCCCCTGAGACCCCGGCCCCGCCACCACCGCCGCCGCCCTGAGGAGCAGGACCCGCCTCTGCAGCTCAGCAGCCAACTGTCAGTGAGACGCCATGTTGGGGGCGGGGCTCCCGGCATGCCCCGCGGAGCGGACAATACAGGCTCCGCCCACTAACTTAGTCCCGCCCACCCAGGGCGGCCCGGGGCTAACGGGTTTGCTGGACCTCTGCCCTGCCTTTCACTCGGTCTTGTCCTCAGACTGACCTTCCCTTCTCCTACCCCTAGACGTTCGGGGGCGCCCTGGGTCTGCAGTCCACCGGGAGAAGAAGCCTCCTCCTCCCCTCCTCTACTTACTCAGGTATGCACCCCTTGCAGGGGGCAGAACCCCTACCCTAGGCAGAACATGGAGGTTCACTCCCTCCTTTCGTATTTAAATGAGATATATGCAAAAATCTGGCACAGTGCACACTTGTTCGTAAGCACTTGGTAGCGCCTCACAGTAGGTGTTTCATATTTACCAAAATGTCTAGTACTCAGTAAGCACTCAAAACCTGATGAAAATAAAGCACCGGTCACAATGCTTAGTGCCCAGCATCTAGCACTTAGGAAGTGCTCCCTGGTGGGGTTGAAACTATTGTTATATTCCACCAATATTCAACACTGATTGACGTGCACCTTAAAAATATGTACGCCGGGGCGCCTGGGTGGCTCAGTCGTTAAGCGTCTGCCTTCGGCTCAGGTCATGGTTTCAGGGTCATGGGATCGAGTCCCACATCGGGCTCCCTGCTCCGCGGGAGGCCTGCTTCTCCCTCTCCCACTCCCCCTGCTTGTGTTCCTGCTCTCGCTGTCTCTGTCTCTGTCAAATAAATAAATAAAATCTTTTAAAAAAAAATATGCACGCCATCCCATTTTTATTAAGACAAGAAAGGAAAGAACTATGTAAAGAAAAATGTGTAGAAGAACACATTCCAAATTGTTAATGTGAGTTGCTATGCAGAGTGGGACCGGTCTGTATGGGTGAGGTGAAGATTGCTATCTTTGTATTGCTTTTATAATTTAAAAAAAGCACTCATTGTGGCACCTGGGTGGCTCAGTCATTAAGCGTCTGCCTTCTGCTCAGGTCATGATCCCAGGGTCATGGGTTCGAGCCCCACATCGGGCTCCCTGCTCAGCAGAAAGCCTGCTTCTCCCTCTCCCACTCCCCCTGCTTGTGTTCCCTCTCTCGCTGTGTCTCTCTGTCAAATAAATAAATAAAATCTTAAAAAAAAAAATAAAAGCACTCATTGGTACCAAAGGACTTGAAAATGTATGTATGTCCACCAAAAAAAAAAAAAAAAACAACAGAAATGAAAACCCAAAACCATGCACAGAGATGTTTATAGCAGCTTTATTCATAATTTCCACAACTTGGAAGTAACCAGCATGCCCTTCTGTACATGAATGGATAAACCGAGGTCCATCCAAGCAATGGATTATTATTCAGAGCTAAAAAGAAATGACTATCAAGCCATGAAAAGACATGGAGGAAACTTCAAGGCATATTACTAAGTGAAAGAAACCAATTTGAAAAGGCTACATATGGGGCACCTGGGTGGCACAGTCGGTTAAGGGTGGGACTCTTGGTTTCAGCTCAGTCACTGAGCTTAGATCGTGAGATGGAGCCTGCTTGGGGCTCTCTTGTGGGATTGAGCCCCCCCATTGGGCTCTGCACTCAGCGTGGATTCTGCTTAAGACTCTCTCTGCCCCTCCCCCCTCTCTAAAATAAATAAATTAATTAAGGGATGCCTGGGTGGCTCAGTCGATTAAGCGTCTATCTTTAGCTCAGGCCATGATCCCAGGGTCCTGGGATCAGAGTCCCACTTCAATCCAGGCTCCCTGCTCAGGGGGAAGTAGGCTTCTCCCTCTCTGGCTGCCACTCCCCCAGCTTGCACACTCTCTCTCTCTCTCTCTCAGTCAAATAAAATCTTTATGACAAATAAATAAATAAATAAATAAATAAATAAATAAATAAATAAAATTTAAAAAAGAAAAAAGGCTACATACTGTGTGATTCCAACTATAGGACATTCTGGAAAAGGCAGAACTATGGAGACAGTAAAAAGATCAGTGGTTGCCAGGGTTTTGGGGTATGATGAGAGTGATGAATAGGCAGAGCATGGAGGATTTTTAGGGCAGTGAAAATACTCTGTTTGGTACCATAACGATGGATACATGTCCTTATTTATTTGTCCAAATGCATAGAATCCACACCACCAAAAGTGAACCATAATGTAAGCTATGGACTTTGGGGATGATGATGTGTCAGTATAGGCTCCTCATTTGCAACAAATGTACCATCTGGTGGGGAAACTTAAAGGCAAGGGAAGCTATGCAGGTGTGGAGGCAGGGAGTATATGGAAAATCTCTGTACCATCCTCTCAATTTTGCTATGAACCTAAAACTGCTCTGAAAAATAGTTTTCATAAAGAGTAAATAAGCAAATGAATCAGAAGAACATTAAGGTACAAACCCTTTGATCTAGCAATTCAACTCTGAAGAAGTTGTTCAAAGGAAATAATCAGACCCGTAGTCAAGGATGCATATACAGGGATGTACAGGTCAATACTGTTCATAAGAGGAAAAATTATAACCTTCTAAACGGCCAACAATATGCAAATAGTTAACCATAATAATGGTATATCCATAAGATGAAATATTATGAAGCCATTCAGAATAATGTTTATGAAGAATAGTAATGTAATGCAAGTGAATGTTCATGATCTATTGCTAAATGGAAAAAAATCAGGCTAAGATAGTAAGGAAGTTTTGGAATTTAATTATGTTTATGTATGATTACATCTTAAAATTACATGCATGTATGACTATAGATATAAAAGCCTGAAGGGTATCATGCCTGATATAACATTTGGGTGAATCTCAGCAATGCATTTACAACTGACTGGGGGATCTGTGGTTTGTACTTTGGAATGTTTTCCCAGTTTTCTTCCTAGAACATGTATTACTTTTGAAAAATAGAGGGGCTCCTGGGTGGCTCAGTCGTTAAACATCTGCCTTCAGCTCAGGTCATGATCCCAGGGTCCTGGGATCGAGCCCTGCATCAAGCCCCACATGGAACTCCCTGCTCCGCAGGAAGCCTGCTTCTCCCTCTCCCGCTCCCCCTGCTTGTGTTCCCTCTCTTGCTGTATCTCTCTCTCTGTCAAATAAATAAATAAAATCTTTAAAAAAGAGAAAAATTTTATTTTTTTTAAGATTTTATTTATTTATTTGAGAGAGAGAGAATGAAAGACAGAGAGCACGAGAGGGAAGAGCGTCAGAGGGAGAAGCAGACTCCCTGCTGAGCAGGGAGCCCGATGCGGGACTCGATCCCGGGACTCCAGGATCATGACCTGAGTCGAAGGCAGTCGCTTAACCGACTGAGCCACCCAGGCGCCCAAGAAAAAAATTTTAAAAATAAAAGCTATTGGGGCGCCTCGGTGGCTCAGTCGATTAAGTGTCTGCCTTCGGTTTAGGTCATGATCCCTGGCTCTTGGGATCAAGCCCTGCTCATCAGGGAGCCTGCTTCTCCCTCTCCTCCCCGTTCACACTGTCTGTCACTCTCTCTGTCTCTCTCTCTCTCAAATAAATAAATAAAATCCTTAAAAATAAATAAATAAAAGCTACTGAGCACCTAGGTGTCAGAATACATCCATTCATTTATCTACCATATACCCTTCAGAGTATTCATTAGCAGCCTCGTCATACAAGAACTGAGGCTCAGAATTAAGTGGCTGGCACCTGCCTAGGAATTGGCAGAATCAAGATTTGAACCCATAGCAGGCTCCATCCTGCACTGCCTCCCTCCTAAATAAATAATTCATATTCATAGCACTGTTACAACAATCTCATGTCCCTTATCATGATTTTAATTTCATTTTTTTTAAGATTTTATTTATTTATTTGACAGAGAGAGACACAGCGAGAGAGGGAACACAGCAGGGGGAGTGGGAGAGGGAGAAGCAGGCTTCCTGCGGAGCAGGGAGCCCGACATCGGGCTCGATCCCAGGACCCTGGGATCATGCCCTGAGCCGAAGGCAGACGCTTAACGACTGAGCCACCCAGGCGCCCCTTAATTTCATTTTTATACTTATTCCACAAGCATTTTTTTTAAAGATTTTATTTATTTATTTGAGAGAGAGAGAATGTGCCTGAGAGCAAGCACGAGCAGGGGGGAGGGGCAGAGGGAGAGGGAGAAGCAGACTCCCTCTGAGCAGGGAGCCCAATCTGGGGCTTGATTTCAGGACCCTGGGATTATAACCTGAGCCCAAGGAAGACACTTCACCTCCTGAGCCACCCAGGCGCCCTCCACAAGCATTTGCTAAGCCCCTAGTAAATGTCAAATCCTGGGAGGTATATAGAATGGAGATCTATCTGAATACCAGGATTAATATATGAAAAATTGACTCCCCGCTCTCAGAGACCTGGACAGTTATAATAACATGTGTTGAAAGTATTCCACAGAAAGATGGCCCTTCTCCTTTTATTCATTCAACAAATATTTCTTTTTTTTTTTTAAGATTTTACTTATTTATTTGAGAGAGAGAGAATGAGAGAGAGACCATGAGAGGGGGGAGGGTCAGAGGGAGAAGCAGACTCCCCGCTGAGCAGGGAGCCCGATGAGGGACTTGATCCCAGGACTCCAGGATCATGACCTGAGCCGAAGGCAGTCGCTTAACCAACTGAGCCACCCAGGCGCCCTCAGGTTTTAGAATCTAAATAACCTTCTTGTGTAGCTCAGAGAAACATTATCCTGCTCTTATTGTTTATATTTCAAGATCAGGAGTCAAGACGCCCAGGAAATATTGTCCTTCACCCCAATTAATAAAAGCAGCATATATCCAGGGCTGAAAGACTTTAGACTGCATAATGAATAGTTATTTAATATTTTAACAACAGTAATTAATTAGTCATAGGACTGCATGCCTGCCACCATACCATGATGAGACAGCTGATGAATTAATATTTATAGAGACCCCTCCGGAAAAAGATAATTTACTGGGAATTTCTAGAATGGTCAGAAGGACAAAGAAAGTCCCTGGTCAAAAGAACTCTATGCTGGAAGCCTTGGGGCAGAGAATCTAAATTTAGTCAAGACAACACACACACACACACACACACACACACACACACACACACACACTATGCACACAGGAAACATACATTCATAGGTTCATAGAAAGAAAAGTTTCATGGTTGATGATTTCTTTTCTTTGGAGTTGTCCTTTTCCACTCTTACATTCGAGAATGGGGTATCGGGATGGGAAGGTAAGGTACTGACCGAGCAACCCTAAGTTGGAAGCAAAGAGGAAGCACGAGAAAGCAGGAAGAATAGCTTTTGGGCCTCAGTTTTCCCTGGGAGGCATCTCCCCAAGAGACAGCAGGCTTGTTGATGGAGACCATCTCCCTGCTGCCCCAGCTGCTGACGTGATGTTCACTGGCCTCAGCTCAAGCTGGGGCCCCTCTGGGATTTTGCAATATCTCTCCCTTCTGCTGGCTTCTCTGTACCAGCTGACTGTCTAAAATGCGTCTGTAATCCTGACTAGGCTCACAAAAATGCGAGTGTGGCGTGAAGATAAGTGGTCCTTGAAAAGCCTTAATAGAGCTTGAAATAGCTTTAAACAGAGCATCCATGTTAATTTTTAAGGTTTTTCAAAACACCAAGGAAAAAAACACATGCACACACACTGACAGAAACTGTGGGGGAGATTGATTATTTCCATCTCACTAATCATAGTCTCAAAGAGGAAACATACACCTACTCATTATCTTTTTTTCCCCAAATGATCTGGTAGGTCCTGTTCTTTTTCTTTCTTTCTTTCTTTCTTTCTTTCTTTCTTTCTTTCTTTCTTT